>NC_086447.1:315422335-315749027 GCF_028390025.1 Pseudophryne corroboree | reverse complement strand
TATATGACCGTATGTATGCACAGACCAGGGAGAAGAATTGATGTTCCTTAGAATCAAAGGTGGAGATATGGATTTTGTATCTTGACCCCAGCAATGAAATGGGAGAAGGAGAAATTTATGTTCAGCCAACAGCGATCTCTTATTTGTACCAGTCATAACTGTTTGGGGTAGGAAATTGCTTCCTTCATCCTCAAACAAGCCAGATCTAGCTAGCCATAAAGTGAAAGTAGAATGTATCCTCTTACAGAGAATTAAATGTCTGTGTCCCCCTCCTCAATGTATTTGCAAAACAGCAATATGAGAAAGCATATGATACCTTCATATCAAGTGTCCAGCATTGAGCTGGTTAAAAACCACAAAGGTGGGAAGGAGGAGGACAGCTGGAAAAGTTTAAAGACCCTTCTCCCTCAAGAGTGAGTGTCATTCTCATGGGGTGCAGCGGCGGCTGGAAGTGAACCGATAAACTAACCTGTGTAATCCCCCACAGCAGGATCCTAAAGTCGTGTGTAAGTTTAGGCTTCTGAATTATTATGTCCTATTATTTTTCTGAGCTTTATGTAATGCATTTCTGGCAATTTGTAATCCTATTTTTATTATAATGAAACCTTGAAGTGTTTTGTCTGAAGTAAAAGATAATTAGTTCTAGAGTCTTCTCCATGTCACTTGGTGAATCTACGATGCCTGTGCAGCCAAAGCTACTATCGAAGTGTATGTGAGTGTGCAGTTAATAATTCTGGATACAGATAGCTGCAAAGGGCAACTGGTGTCCATATATTGAGGTTTTGGGGTTCCTTTGCTGGTGGCAGTTACCGGGTTTTCATTAACCACACATGCTGAGGTAACCATATGTCACTGGTGGCAATTTTCAGATTGAAATATCTGGGAAATCAGCTGGCCTGTCGTGACAGCAATGTGGTATTTTTAAATTGCATGTCTGTGGTCACTCAGTAATACTGATCCAGGTAACTTTTGTTTGTTCCTGCGGAAGAACACTACAGGACACCGAGTTCCAGTGTAATGAAAATAGATTCAGACACAGCAGCGATGTTAGATGCAGTGAAACAATGTTTTTCATATGAGCATGTATCTGATTTTACACTGCACATGTGCCCCAATGGCATTCGCACAGAGACACAGTACACATTTGAAAGCATGGTCACTGAAATATATTGGGTGTTTCCAAGGGCAGATTTAGGGGTGAGGGCGCCCTTGGGCACAACAGTAAAAGTCACCACCCGCCTTCCTAATTTTATTATTTTTATTGATTGGTTATAAGCCCTCATTTGATGATAGCCAATTTAATAGAATAATTAAAATAATTAAAAATTAAATTACTTTTTTTTATTATGTATACAAGTGGTACAGCTTACAGGGGCAGTATGTGCATGTCCTAACTGCTTACACTCCATTTAAGATGGCATATGGTACAGTACAGTGGAAATATTTTGCTGTTTTAGGCTGACAGTACCAACACAAGCATCCAAGTGCCGCTACCAAGCAAGTGCCGCCCTGGGCACGTGCCTCATGAGCCTAATGGGAAATTCGCCACTGGTGTTTCTGGGCAATGACTGAGAGGTAACTGGGGTGGCTAAACAGACCCACAGGGATATAGCATCTTACTGGCGTTTCGTGGGTAAGCTGCTGTAAGAAATTGCATACAGAACTGCCCAGCCACTCCCATAGAAGGATATAGTCAGACGCAGAAACTGCACCTGCCATACGGCTAGTGCAAATTTTGATAATGCGAATGATGATGGCATCTAAAGATGCAGGAATGGCTGTGACTATGGGCTGATTCATGTGTGTATGTAAAGCAAAAAACAAACAACTGGACGAAACCATGCTGCACTGCAGGTGGGGCAGATGTAACATGTGCAGAGAGAGTTAGATTTGGGTGGGGTGTGTTCATACTGAAATCTAAATTGCAGTGTAAAAATTATGCTGTTTAACATTTGTGGGCTACATGCAAAAGCAGCTAGTATTTACCCTGCAGAAACAATATACATGTGCAGATGTAGCAATGCTCATCTGTGCTGCGATGAGTACGCACGTGCACATGCACATGCATCACGGCATAATGCGAATGCGCCGCACTGTGACTTGCTGCACATTTGCCATGCCTTGGCTGCCATGATGCGTACACATAGCGGAATGATGAGAGTGGCTACATCTGTATTTGCTCCCCGTGCATGGCAACATGGTTTGTCCCAGAAACAAAGTTACAATACTTGCTTGTTTTGCTTACTGTACAAACATGAATCAGGCTCTACTGTATATGCGATTCAGGCCCTAAATGAGCCAAAAATGTGTGGAGTTTCCTTTTAAATGATTTTTACTTAAAAATAGTAATATTAAAATTAATTTGTTATATTTAGTTTGCTTCTTGATGAGAAACTGGTTTGTCTATTTAAATTTTGAGCATACCCACAGCAATTCATACATTGAAACAGTGACATACTGTAAGTATAAATATATAGCAAAAAAGACTTTTGACAGGCTCTGTATCTACTGTAGATCAATTGTACTGTGGATTTTAATAGGAATATCAAGCATGGCATATTATTCATAAGATTTTATCAGTTTTGCAGTCGTTTTGAAAACCAAAGTCATTTGAACCATCATAATTCATCAATGTGATGCTAACTTACAGTAATTCCTCTTCTCCCCAAATCACTATTCGTATATTTCCTTTGCTAAGGTAACAAATTGGTAAGATTTGTGCAATGTCTCAGTATCACTGTTGGTTTTGTAGAGGAGGCGGGCGTGCAGAGAAAGTAACTGATTCACTTTCAGAGACCAAATGGATGAGCTATGTCCTACCGAAAATAGTAATTTAACCTTGAGAATATATACTTAAGAGACCATTGTTACAGGAGATTGATAGCAATCAGATGCAGCATTTGCTATATAATCTTTATAGATTTGCATACAATGTCATATTCTAAGAAAACATCAAATATTAAACATCTTGCTTTGAATTTTCATAAGATGTGCTGAAATGCTAATATTCTTTGGAGAAAAAGATGATGTTTTTATTACAGTTGGCAAGGAAGGTGACATTTTTTTAAGGTTATTTGTTTATAAAGTTTAAGATGCCTGTAGAAAGAAAAAATCTGAAAAGGTGCGTGAACTGTGTAGAGCGTGGCGTGGCTTATGGAAGTTATGTGGGTAGTTTAAACATTTTGAGTTTTCAGGGAAAGCTTAAAGGTTTTAAGGCTAGAAGAAAGTCCCATTGGGACAGGACAGATTTTCAAGATGATCCAACCAACCAAGCACGTTCACCACAGGTAGTGCAACAAACCTGTTTACATGACATGACGTTATCACCAGGGGCATTTTTAGAGAGGAGGGGCCCATGTGCAGATTCCGGGTGGGCATACTCCTCTCCATGGCGCCATAGGCTCCATCATTGTGCCGAAGTCTACTGCGCCCACCATGGTCCAGAGACTAATTACCTGCTCTGCATTCGCTGCAGCCATTTTTGGAGTGATTTTTGCCATGGCTGCATCGCCAATCATGGGACTCCAGAAAGGTAAGTATTAAAACAACATGGGTGCCCGTCCACACACATTGGCCCAATTATAGAAATATCAATGATTATCACCGAAGAACTCAACAAGTTGGCAATGAATTTCAGCTGCTGATGTGCCCCTTAGATGCAGAAATCTAATCACAATATGTACCCCAATGTTTGATCATGTTTCTACCAGCACTGACTTCTTACATCTGATGTTGGGACAGTGTGACTGATATGAGGCTCAGTCTAATGGCCATGAGGGGAAGCAGTGCTCTACCTGCTCTGGCCTTGTGGGAAATTAAAATGAAATGGAGAATATTACACAAGTGAGAGGTTTTGTTACCTTACTACATGAACCACCTTCGTACATCCATTGATCAAATCAGAGAACAACACTCTGGTTTGCCAAACCATTTGCTACTATGTAGACCACACTATAGCTTAGACTTCACTATGCCTCATAGTTGACCTCATAAATTCCAGATTTGGAGCCTCTCCACACTTTCTTCATTTGTGCATCTCTGTCAAATAAACTAAACTTTATTTTGTCACTAAATCAAATTATTGGTTTGGGTTTGGTGCACTGACTTTTATAACGGTAGGATAGACGTTCAAGATGAGCAGTGATCTGGCCAGCCAAACACACATTCACCACAGGCAGTGCCCCAATCCTGTGTCTGTGACATGATGTTATAATCGTACACCTCGACAAGTTGACAATGAATTTCAGCTGCTGATGTATCCTATAGAAGCAGAAATCTGAACACACTATACACCTCAATATTTGTCCATGTTTCAAAGGTGACTTGGAATGTGAAGAGTAGCTGGTGCCTCTTCATCGAGGGCAATTTATAGGTTTTCATTAAATGTGGTACACCAATATCAGGAGAAGAGAATGTAGAAAATTGTGTTAGGACTCTTTTCTATTTGGTCTGTTTAGTACTTGTGACTACACAGGACAAATAGAACAGAGTCATAACATAGGGGTAATTCAGATCTGATCTCTGGGCTGCTAATTTTACTGTCCTGCAATCGGATAGTCGCCACCTCCAGGGGGGTTGTAAATTCGCTGTGCAAGTGTGCGATCCTATGTGTACTCCGATCTGCAAAAATCCACTTTGTGCAGTCTGTGCGCAACCCAGGACTTACTCCTCCAGTGCGATGAGAAGAGGCTGATCGGGGCTGGAGCTGACATCAGACACCCTGCCTGAAAACGCTGGGCATGCCTGCATTTTTCCGGACACTCTCTGTAAACACTCAGTTGCCACCCACGAATGGCCTCTTTTCCTGTTAATTACCTTGCAAATGCCCGTGCGATCGGATTTTTTGCACCATCCCATCGCTGACCAGCGATGCCCGTTGTTGTTGTCCAACGTGCATGCGCATTGCGGTGTATATGCATGCGCAGTTAGGACCTGATTGCCCGCTTTGCGAAAAAGCACAACAACGTTCAGATCTGAATTACCCCAATGGTGAGAGAACTTCTTGCAGAGTAAAGTAATGAAAGGAAGCTTGCATTGATACTGTATGTTTGTGACCTGAGTAGTGTTAAGGAAATCTGAAACTGAGATTTGTCTAGTGAATAAAAGATCAAGGCAGTGGTCATCCCAATGAGTATTAGAGTCTGTCCAATAGGAGACGCAGTATTTCTATTGTTAATAATGAAAAATTTTGGCAACCTATAGATGTTGATGGGGCTCAGTCCAATAACTTAACAGGGTTAATGCTGGTATGTATAACAGGTATACCAGAACCAGCCAGGAATACATGGGGTTAAGCAGGTAGAATTCTGTTTATTGACACAAACCCCTATATGTACTGTATATGTAGTGGTGGAAGGGGAGTGCACAGTGGTGGTGATACAGTGTACTTGCAGGATCTCTACTGTGACATAAGCTCTCCATGCAGTAGACACTAAGGGGCATATCCTCTCCAGTTGTTGAGAAAGGAAGATGCACAAGTCACGCATGTATGGTAGCACAATTCAACTGGCCACATCAGAGGTCGCACAGAGTCCCAGCAGCTCAGAGGAGACAGTGCAGAGCATTCTCCTCCAACACTCTCCATTGCTCAAAGCTGTCTCTGGTTACATAACACTGCAAACATTCTACATTTTTGATTACTCATCTGTAACCAAAAACACCTGATGATATACAAATGGAAACATAGCATAGCTCATCAACATTCTAAATACATTACAGTCCACATTTGTGTAAAAAGACATTTAGCACATGTGATATCAGACCTTTGATGATCATATCAACGTAATTCTCCTCACTTGTCCCAATAATTCATGTAGACTAAAGTGCTATCTACCTGCTTTCTTCTAAAATGGTATTTTATTAAAATATGGTTAGACCAACCATGATGTTTTATGCTGGCAGACGAGTCAATTGCACCTTTGTTGTCACATGCAATGCTGACAGCATAATTTTGACAAATAAGACCTAACTCACACAAAGCCTCCTTCAGCTACAATGCCTCTTTGGTTGTTTCTGTGAGAGCCATGTACTCCACTCCAGTGAAAGACAAGATAACAGTAGGCTGTTTCCTGCTAGCCCAGCTGGCAGCTAGACTTACTAATGTAAACAGGTATCAAGTGTAGGAATGCCTATCATCCTCATCGGATCTCCAATTAGTATCACAGAAGGATTGTAATTCCAAACTATCAGTCTTTGAAAACTTTAGTTTTAAGGAGCTTGTACCCTTTATGTATCTGAGGATATGTTTTACTGGGGGCTAATGCTTCTTCCAGGATTGATTGCAAGTTGGCTAACATGACTGACTGCATGTGTGATATGTGGATGTGAACCAACACTTTCATACAGTACATTAAAGTTCTAGTGGCACTTTGATAAGGAACTCTTCTCATTTCCTTTATTTCTGCTTCTGGCATCAAATACATAGCTTTTATTTTGTTTGTACTCTTGTTGGTTGGTGTGCTGACTGGTTTGTCATCCACTATACCAAATTTTATGAGCATTGCCACAATGTACCGTTGTTAGTCTATGGCAGTGATTCCAAATATGGGTGCTGTGGTACCCTTGGTAGCTGCAGGGCACTTGCAAGTCTGCTATGGGTTGGTGGTCCGGGACCAATTCAAATGATTTATGGTCAATGTCACAGGCAAAGCCAATGTTGCAGGCTGCAATCATAAAATGTAAACATGGAGAAGTGCAACCCTGTTCACCAGTACATAACTAATGTAAGGATGAGAGGAAAGCACAATTTATTAAACCTAATAATTTTTTGTGAATGGTTAAAAAATGTTGATACTTTAAGGAGTTGTGATTCAAGAAAGCTTGGGAACCACTGGTCTTTGATAACAATCCCAGCATGTTGCCCAATACACAGACCCAGCAGTAGATGCACTGTCCCAATGTATCTTAGTCTGAATTTTCAACTCAACAACAATTTTACTTCAGCTATCTGGCCTTCTTGGCATGCAAGCAATAATATGCAAGCAATCATCTACAAGCTTTTCTCTTTCCATTTGAAGTACAACCAGTGATCAGTTTTAGTACATACTGTACAAAGTCAATTTCTAGTGAAGTGTGATTGAAGTCAGTCCACGCAATCAATAACTAATTCAAATTTTGGTTTATTTACCAGATAAAACAGATTCCAGGAGATACTCAGAGGCATGACCTCTTCAGTGTAGGATGGAAGAAGGAACACGCCAGTGGAATGACATGCCACCCCTTTCTCATCACTCTTGAAGCATTCCTCAATGTTCTATTCCAAATACACCCTTCCTATATGATGGTTTCTCTGAAATGGGCAACCTCTGAAGAAACAGATCCTCTCTGGGCTGACAGTGTCTTCAGTCGGTATTTACTGTTCATGTAGGAGATCACCTGGTCTGGAAGATGCCTGCTTGTTTAGGACTACCGTATAACCAATGTCAACAACATAAAACAAAGGTTCAACTAGCCTCTTGTGTCTCTCCAGACTCCTGACTTTCCAGCCTCCTGCCCCTTGTGTCACCAGCCTCTTGTCACTCATGAACCCCTTCCCGTATCCCTCAGTCTCCCTCTCACTATGTGTCTCGCTATGTCCCCTTCACTCTGTGCCTCTTAGCCTTCCTCTCACTCTGTGTCTCTCAGACTCCTCTCAATCTGGGCCTCCCAGCCTCCCTCTCACTCTGCCTCCCTTAGCCTCCCCTTTACTCTTATCCCTCAGCCTCCCCTTACTCTGTATCCCCACAGCCCCCCCCCCCCCCCCTCTCGCTGTGTGTTCCTCAACCTCTCTTAGTATCCCTCTGTATCTCTCAGTATCCCTCAGCATCCCCCTCTGTGTCTCTCGGACTTCCCAACTGTGTCTTTCAGTCTCTCTCAGCCTTCCCCTCTGTGTCAGCCCCCCCCCTCTGTGTTTCTCAGCCTCCCACTCTGTATCATCCTATCCCTCTATGTCTTGTATCCTCTCTCAGCCTTCCCATCTGTATCTACTGTGTCAGCTTCCACCTCTGTGTCAGCCTTCTCTTCTGTGTTTTTAAACTGCCCCCTAATTGTCAGCCTCCCCCTGTATCTCAGGCTCCCCCTGTGTCTCTCAGCCTTTCCCTCTGTGTCTCTCAGCCTCTCTAAGCCTTTGCCTCTGTGTCTTTCAGTCTCTCCCATGGTGACTCTCAGCCTCCCCTTCTGTGTCAACCCTTTCTATGTTTTAAGACTCCCTCAGCCTCCCCTTCTGTGTATTCCTGCCTTGCCCTCTGTCAGCTCCCTCCCCCCCCCATGTTTTTCAGCCTCTCTCAGCCTTCTCCTTTTTGTCAGCTCCCCCTCTGTGTTTGTCTTTCAGGCCACATCATCCTCTCCAGCCCCCCAACCCTGACGGGAGTCTCCCCAGACTGTTCACTCACTAGGTCCAAATAACATGCTACAGTGGAAGGGGTCAAAGCACACATGGGGGGAGATTCTAATGTTTGAAAAGTCAGTTGGGAGTCTGTTTTTTCCTATCTAATAGACAGGAAAAAACAGACACCCAACCGACTTTTCAAACATTTGAATCTCCCCCATTGTTTCTATCGGGTCCTCTGGCTCCCAAACACCCACTCAGAGCTTTCAGTTGCCCAGGATGTTGCAGCTCCAGCCAGTTGCACAGTCTGCAGAGCAGCAGGTGAGGAGTGGGCCAGATCTGAGCTACCAGCACACAGCCTCCAGGTGCTGTGCCCCGAGACTCTATGGCTTCCAACAATGCGCACAGAGCCTCCTCCTTCAAACACTTCAGGGTCCCCGATGAAGCTGACCTCAGCTCTGTGTAACTCATTAATGGAAACTTGATTTTCACCCTTCCTCACTCCAGGTAGCTGCAACCTTTATTATCGCAGCCAGGTACTAGCAACACTGATACCGGTCCTAGTGTAGCTGGTAAAGTATATAGTAGCAGGAGCCAAGCACATACCATATACTATGGTCACTGTAATGTATTGAATACTTACTGGATTTGCCAAATGATGATTAAGAACTTTACTGTAATACTCCTTTTAAGTTAAGGGGAGGGTAACCCCTTAATAGTGCACCTTTCCTTCCATTCTCTACAGCATCTTTTGTTGGATGCCCAACCTGAGAGGATCAATAATTTCCTATGGAATATGCACAATAATGAACTGAATAATGCTTCATATAGTGGTATTTTATATAAGTGGGTGTTGTATAATAGATCTACATCATGTTATCTGGATGATAGGTCACCAGTAATAAGGTCGACAGTCAATAGGTCGACCACTAACGTTCAGCATGCATTAGGGCGACGTGGTCAAAAGGTCGACATGCTTAAAAGGTCAGCATGGCAATGGTCAACACATCACATGGTCGATGTGACTTTTTTTTAAATAAATTCATTTACAACTTTTTCATACTTTACCATCCATGCGGACTAGGATTGGGAATAGTAATCTTGCCTGAAGTTCGCTCACCATGCGATGGGATCTGGTGCACTAATTGGGGTTCCCAGTCATTTTACAGAGTCAACGCCACCAAAAACCATAAAAAAACTCAAGTCAACCTTTTCCTTTGGCAACCTTTTCCGTGGCAACCTGTTGACCATGTTGACCATTTTCCCATTTCTACCTTGTGTATGCCAACCTTTTGGGGTCGATCTATACACTGTCAACCTTTTTTTCAATGTTGAGCAACAGGTCGACCACATATGGTCGACAAGTACAAAAGGTCAACAGGTTGAAAAGATGATAGTGGTTAAGGTCAACAGGTACAAAAAGTCTACAGCTTCAAAAGGTCGACATGGCAATGATCCACAGAAAAATAGTTGACATTATTTTTGTGTTTGTTGTCCAAATCTGGTATATTTTATTTACTTGACCACCATCAGTAGAAACATAGACGTTCACCATGCTTGAGGCAAGGTGCCTTGCTGCTCTCACCATAGTCCACATGGATAGTAAATCAAGCAGGTGATGGGAAAACATGTGAAAAACCTAAAAAAAATGTGTCTATCATGTGTCTGTCAACCATTGTCATGTCATCTCTTTGTACCTGTCAACTTTAGGCACTGTCAACCTTTCATTTGTCGAACTTTTGTACCCGTCGAACTAATGAATGTTGGCCATATGGTGTTGACATATTAACTGTAGATCTATCATCCATATACTGTATATGTAGAAGATGCTGACGGCATCCCCATGATAGAGCATCTCAATGTTGCCAGCGAAGCATTTAATGCATTTTTTTCTTTTTTATTATCAACAAAAAATATATATTTATTCCTGCATCAAGACCAGACATGAAAAGCCAAGAGAATGGGTATTCTCTGCGTGTAAATTTCAAGCATAAAAGGAATGCACTGACAGCAAACTTTAAAGTCTTATATTTATTTATAACAACCTGTTTTTATGGATCTTTGAATTGCATGGTTTACAGTCTGCGTTATGTCATATTCTGATCTGTATCATCTTCACATATTCACAGAACATTACAAAAAACTGCTTTAGAAAACAAACAAAATAAAACATAAATATTTAACAGAGCGGAGTCTGTGCTCTCATTTTCATGTTGTGATGTTACACTGCTATATGAAAGCAATATTATTTGCATAACCATACATTTTAAAATAGGACCACAGTAAATATAACAAGAGAGAACAAATTATTATTTCACAACTTTAAGCCAGTAGAAATTCACACATGTTAAAGGGGTGTATACAATTAGCCGCAATAACATGGTTTTTATTACTGCGAAGGAGAAAATTTGTTATCTTATTAGCGTTGATAATTTATCAGTGATAAATCTCCATAGAGTTTATCGTGGATTTCTCTTCACCATCTCTGAGCAGATGATAAGTAGTGCAAAATCCCTATTTTAAGGTAAAAGTGTCAGGATTAGGGGCCTAATTCAGATCTGGGGGGTCATTCCGAGTTGTTCGCTCGCAAGCTGCTTTTAGCAGCTTTGCACACGCTAAGCCGCCGCCTACTGGGAGTGAATCTTAGCTTATCAAAATTGCGAACGAAAGATTAGCAGAATTGCGAATAGACACTTCTTAGCAGTTTCTGAGTAGCTCCAGACTTACTCGGCATCTGCGATCAGTGCAGTCAGTTTCGTTCCTGGTTTGACGTCACAAACACACCCAGCGTTCGCCCAGACACTCCTCCGTTTCTCCAGCCACTCCACCGTTTTTCCCAGAAACGGTAGCGTTTTTTCGCACACACCCATAAAACGGCCAGTTTCCGCCCAGAAACACCCACTTCCTGTCAATCACACTCTGATCTCCAGAACGAAGAAAAA
This sequence comes from Pseudophryne corroboree, assembly GCF_028390025.1. Lineage (NCBI taxonomy): Eukaryota > Metazoa > Chordata > Amphibia > Anura > Myobatrachidae > Pseudophryne > Pseudophryne corroboree. Next base: position 315,737,780 of record NC_086447.1, on the reverse strand, counting down.
TGCCGTGAGTAAAATACCTAACTGCATAGCAAATTTACTTGGCGCAGTCGCACTGCGGACATTGCGCATGCGCATTAGCGACTAATGCGCATTAGCGACTAATCGCTCCGTTGCGAGAAAAAAATAACGAGCGAACAACTCGGAATGACCCCCCTGATCGCAGCAGCAAATTTGTTCTCTAATGGGCAAAACCATGTGCACTGCAGGGGAGGCAGATATAACATGTGCAGAGAGAGATAGATTTGGGTGTGGTGTATTCAAACTGAAATCTAAATTGCAGTGTAAAAATAAAGCAGCCAGTATTTACCCTGCACAGAAACAAAATAACCCACCCAAATCTAACTCTCTCTGGACATGTTATATCTGCCCCCCATGACTGATTAGGCACTTAGATGTTTTTCATTATTTCTATTTGACCAATAATGACATGATGTCATCTTTGGGGTCAAAAAATGCAGTGTGATGGAAATTGGAGTACAAGGTATGGGACAGGTATATTGGGGTGTTTTATGAGTGGGACAAGTGTTTTTAGATTTGCAGGTGGAGTTATCGGTCCGTTTCCCCTTTTTTAAACAAAATAGTCCCCTAAAGACCCAAATATATACCTATACCCTTTTTCATGTACTCCAAATTTAAAGAGAGACCTTATTTTAGTGAAATAAAATAGCTTTCTATAATTGTAACATTTTTTTTTTTTAAATGCATATAACAGCGTTTGACCCAATTTAATGACAGCAAATAGTTTTATTATGGCCACTAATAGTTAAAATAATTTTGCGAATCCTGTTATCGCCATTTTGGAATAGGATAGGTGCGATAAATGGGAGCGCATAGGCTGCGATAAGCCGGTTTTTGGGGAGATAGGTGCGATAACATTATATGCAATGGTGGATCGCATTATCGTGACTAATTAGTTACCCCCTAAATAATTTTTACTTATCATCCCAGCTCCACTCAAATAACTATCATACACATAAATATCTGAAAATTCATCATACTAGTCATGACTGAATACCAAAGCTTTGACTTTTAGAAAAGAGTATTTGTGCTCAGAGTATAGTCACACTAGTATAATTGATCTGAAACAAAACATCCCCAGTGAATATTGTTATTTAGTTACAAGTAGAGATGTGCACTGGAAATTTTTCGGGTTCTGTGTTTTGGTTTTGGATTCGGTACCGCGGCCATGTTTTGGATTCGGACGCGTTTTGGCAAAACCTCCCTGAAATTTTTTTGTTGGATTCGGGTGTGTTTTGGATTCGGGTGTTATTTTTTCAAAAACCCCTCAAAAACAGCTTAAATAATAGAATTTGGGGGTCATTTTGTTCCTATAGTATTATTAACCTCAATAACTACAATTTCCACTCATTTCCAGTCTATTCTGAACACCTCACACCTCACAATACTATTTTTAGTCCTAAAATTTGCAACAAGGTCGCTGGATGACTAAGCAAAGCGACCCAAGAGGGCGGCACAAACACCTGGCCCATCTAGGAGTGGCACTGCAGTGTCAGACAGGATGGCACTTAAAAAAATTGGCCCCAAACAGCACATGATGCAAAGAAAAGAGAAAAAGAGGTGCACTGTGGTCGCTGGACGGCTAAGCTAAGTGACACAAACACCTCAATATCACAGGAATTATTCGTTCTAATCAATGGTATTATTAGTCCAAATCACTGGAAGAAAATGACAAAATCACTGGAATTATTCGTTCTAATCAATGGTATTATTGATCCAAATCACTGGAAGAAAATGACAAAATCACTGGAATTAAATGGCCGTAATGTCGGGAATTATATTAAATGGCAGTACCACTGGGCATATACTGAAGTGTCAGACAGGATGGCACTTAAAAAAATTGGCCCAAAACAGCACATGATACAAAGAGAAGAGAAAAAGAGGTGCACTGTGGTCGCTGGACGGCTAAGCTAAGCGACACAAACACCTCAATATCACAGGAATTTTTTGTTCTAATCAATGGTATTATTGGTCCAAATCACTGGAAGAAAATGACAAAATCACAGGAATTATTCGTTCTAATCAATGGTATTATTGGTCCAAATCACTGGAAGAAAATGACAAAATCACAGGAATTATTCGTTCTAATCAATGGTATTATTGGTCCAAATCACTGGAAGAAAATGACAAAATCACAGGAATTATTCGTTCTAATCAATGGTATTATTGGTCCAAATCACTGGAAGAAAATGACAAAATCACTGGAATTATTCGTTCTAATCAATGGTATTATTGGTCCAAATCACTGGAAGAAAATGACAAAATCACTGGAATTATTCGTAAACATTTGTAGAAAGTCGCTACTTTCTGATTACAGAAATGCTCAGATATTCCTGCAAATCCACATTCCCTTCCCAGAGGAAAAATAAATTGAGAAACCGTTGTTTGAGAATGTTTGTTCTCTTTCCCTTACAAAGGAACAAACCACTTTCCAAGAAGACTGACGTTTTTGGGATTATGGAGACATAATGTTTTTGAATATAAATCCTAAAGCAGGTGGTGTATTAGAGCAAAAGAGTGCAAGAGACCAGCCATGCAGTTTCTGAAATATTATGACAAAATGTTACTGTATTTCATAAGCACTCATTCCTAACTCTGCTAAGTACTGTTTGGTATACTGTATCTGGCTTTCATGAGGTAGTTGTCCATTATTTCAGCTTCCATTGACCTTTTTGAAAGCAGTAGAAGTTATCGATTCTTTTTTTTTTATTTTTAGTTTCCCCTATTTTTAATTTTCTCCTGCATAGCCCAGTAAAATGTTGCAATGTTAAGCATTGACTTGTGCCTTCTGGGGGTCCACTTCTTCACCAAACCCAGCCAAATCTCATCCTAACCCTCTGTTCCACGTTCTCTATGTACCCCATCTGTGTCACCCATGTTGTCTACCCCTCCCCTTTAGATTGTAAGCTCTGACGAGCAGGGCCCTTTTCCCTCATGTGCTTATCCTTCGTCTTACTTTAATAATCTTTAACCGTACCACATCCAGCAGTCTTCTTCCACCTGATACTTATTCTAGTGTCATCTGCTGTTGTAACTATGTGTATTTACCCTGTAATTGTCCTATGCTGTCATCAACTGTAAGTTGCTGTTTTCCTGTTTGATTATTTATGTGCTCTGTAATTGGGCGCTGCAGAACCCTTGTGGCGCCATATAGATAAAGGATAATAATAATAATATAGGGTGTATAATCCCCTGGTGTATCTCACACATCACACAGTACAGTATATAGGGTGTATAATCCTCAGGTGTATCTCACACAACACTCAGTATAGATTACAGGATGTATAATCACCAGGTGTATAACACACGTCGCACAGTACAGTATACATACTGGTCACAACAATGCAGCAGATATTGAGCACTGATCAGGATACTAGAAGTGACACAAAGCTGCAAGATACAACAATGGCCTACTGTACTGTACAACTATATACTGTTGGTCACCAAAATGCTGCACTGTAATACTATATATACTGCTCACAAAAATGCAGCATAGATATGGAATGGATACTTGCAGTGACACAGAGCTGCAAGATACAGCAATGGCCTACTGTACAACTATATACTGTTGGTCACCAAAATGCTGCACTGTAATACTATATATACTGCTCACAAAAATGCAGCACAGATATAAAGTGGATACTTGCAGTGACACAGAGCTGCAAGATACAGCAATGGCCTACTGTACTGTACTATATGTGTATACTGCTGGTCACCAAAATGCTGCACTGTCCTACTATATACTGCTCACAATAATGCAGCACAGATATGGAATGGATACTTTCAGTGACACAGAGCTGCAAGATACTACAGCAATGGCCTAATGTACTGTACAACTATATACTGTTGGTCACCAAAATGCTGCACTGTCCTACTATATACTTCTCACAATAATGCAGCACAGATATGGAATGGATACTTGCAGTGACACAGAGCTGCAAGATACAGCAAAGGCCTACTGTACCACTATATACTGTTGGTCACCAAAATGCTGCACTGTAATACTATATATACTGCTCACAAAAATGCAGCACAGATATGGAATGGATACTTGCAGTGACACAGAGCAGCAAGATACAGCAATGGCCTACTGTACTGTACTACTATTATACTGGTGGTCCCCAGTCCCCACAATAAAGCACACTGAGCACAGATATTTGCAGCACACTGAGCACAGATATGGAGCATTTTCAGGCAGAGAACGTAGATATTTTCAGCACACTGAGCACTGATATTTGCAGCACAATGAGCACAGATTACGGAGCTTTTCAGGGAGAGAACGCAGCCACGTCCTCTCCGTTCAATCTCCAGTGCACAAGTGAAAATGGCGGCGACGCGCGGCTCTTTATATAGAATACGAATCTCGCGAGAATCCGATAGCGGGATGATGACGTTCGGGCGCGAGTTAACCGAGCAAGGCGGGAAGATCCGAGGCTGCCTTGGAACTGTGTAAAATAGGTGAAGTTTGGGGGGGTTCGGATCTCGGAAAACCAAACCCGCTCATCTCTAGTTACAAGTGATCGTGATCGTGATTAAACATGCTTGGATTCACACTGTTGGCACATTATCATTTTATACACATATAAAACCATGTGGCAGGATGGGATCAAGATATCATACTAGCGTTCAGGATGCTGGCAGATACCATTCCTTTCTCAAGTATTGGTCAAGTATTGACAAGCAGGTTATATGCTGAGCATCTAATAATTTGTCAGTAATTATTCCTCTGTTTACACAGCTAAATCTTAAAAACATGACATACAAGCATACAATTTGAGAAGCATTATTTAAGAATAAATAAATTTGGACTGTGCATTTTGCAACTTTTTCAAAATCATGTCTGAGAAACAAATTACACAGACATTATTTGGTCATGGTAGTTGCTTGCCTTGTAACAAAATTTAGAGGAGGGACTGATGACGGTCAACACTTACAGAGCCCTCAACCTGTTTTTTTAAGCTTGCTATAACTTCTAAGTCCCAGAGTGGCTGCACCACTGGTCACACAAAAATGCATCCTTTGTAGTATACACCTTGTAGACCTCAATCATACAGTATATTGTCTAACAAGACTCTAAGTGATATTTAGACACTCTGCGCAAAATAGGCAGCTCAATAAACAGGATACCAATGAAAAGTGTCTCTCCAATACACTCAATATAGACAGAAAAAATTTAGATAGATGGTATACGTTACACAGAGCGTCACATGGGTCAACAAACATAAAAAAGGGATAGATGCAAGGAATACTTAATAATACGTCCCTTTTGTATATATGGAATGATTCCTTCCAAATGGTTTCTTCTACTCCCGTGTACTCAGCATATGGGGAGAAAGCAGATGGTACAGCATGTGTGGTACAATTTTTTAATCACACATAAAAACATACAATTTGTGCAGATAGCAAAAGGACTTCAGACAGAAGGGTCCTGACCGCTGGCATATCACATATAAAACATACAATTTCTGCAAATAGCAAAAAGACTTCAAACAGAAATGTCCTGAGTGCCGGAAAAAAATATGGACAGGCTGTAAAATTACCAGAAAGATATGAGAACCGGTGGAAAACAGTTCTCAATATAAGTTCTTTAATATATCACCAGTACGATCCTCCTGGGTAGGCAGTCTGGGATAGGTTCCTGGCAATAGTCAAGTCCTCCACATCCCTCAGGCAGAACTCCAGGGTACACTGTTCCAACAAAAGCCAATGCGTTTCAACCCTGTACTTAGGGTCTTTATCAAAGCAGTGAATAAAATGTCTCTTTCCCATCCCTCCTTATAAGGGTGATTGCGTCCAATCTTACTGTTCCATAAAACCAACCTCTTTCGGTGAACCAATCAGAGGCATTAATATTGACTTTGGTCTGGAGAACGTCCCACACATGTATGAAGATCCCGCCCATTCTCTGTGGCTACCTCCGGCATTCCGTGACGTTACTTCCGCTCCTCAGCGGAAGTACGTCATCGGCACCGTTACCATGGTAACATACACCTTGACGCGGCTTACCCGGCCGCGACGTCGTTGCTATGGTTCCCTCATTGTAGTAGAACGTGTTGTCGGCGCGGTCTCCCAGGAGACCAGGACGCCGTCATTGGTTTCTACCTCCGGCGTTTCCTGTGTCTCCGTAGTTAGACTCCATCGGAGGATTGTCCCTTAAAGATGAAACCATGGCAGCCACTTCATTGAATCCTGTTTGTTATTTCCTAAGAAATATATATTTAAAAAAATGTAAATATCAAATATCTTTAGGGATAGAAGGCTTATATACTATATGTGCAAATACATAATATTAAAATTAGAATTAAATCCATATATAAAAGTTAAAAAACGAGTTACACCTGAAGGCTATATACGAGAGTAAAAGGTATAAAACGACAATCGATAAATGGCTTCTACCTCTCATGTATATTTATAGAAACCATTTCAATTCAAAGTCGTTATTTAACCCGTGGGGGTGCAGTGTGTTGAAATCATAAATATATTGCATTTCACACTTGGCTAAAAGGGAAGCTAGATCCCTCTGTCTTGAATTACCTTTCACCAACCATAAACCTGCAAATGCTATGGTATTTTTTAAAATGATTAGACAGAGCATGCGTTTCCAACCCTTTACGGATATTGCGCCAATGTTCTCCAATTCTAATTTTCAATGCCCGGGATGTACGTCCAATATAAAATCAGTGACACGTGCATTCTATAAAATACACTACATTGCTCATATTACATGTAATAAAATCTGTTAATTTAAAACACTTCCCATTTATTACTATGCTTTCCAATTTTTTTTTACCGTCACTCTTAATTTCTCTACAACCCAAACATGTGCCACAGCGATGAAATCCAGTGGTGGCAATTCTCCCTTCTCGTTTTTTTGGTTTTAAAAAACTGTTGACTAACTTTTGTTTAATATTTGGAGCTTTTTTGTAAATGAATGGTGGGCGTTCTGGGATTACTTTGCCAAGCACTGGGTCCTTTTTTAAAATATTCCAATTTTTCTTGATTGATCTCTCTAGAATACGATACTGGGAGTTAAAGCCCGTTACAAAAGCCCACTCATAATTATTTTGTTTGGGCTTCTTGTTTGCATTTATACTCAAGAGATCCTTCCTTTCGATTATATCAGTTTCTTGTATGGCTTGCTCCACCTTTTTTATTTTGTATCCATTTTCGCTAAACCTACTTTTAAGTACCATTGCCTGTTGTTTATATACTGTTTCTTCCGTGCAGTTCCTCTTTAGTCGTCTCAGTTGTCCATGAGGAATAGAATCTAACCAGTTTGTATGATGACAACTGTCATATTCTATATAGGACCTGGAATCTGTTTGTTTGGTGAAGGTTTTCGTCTGTATTAGATTATCCTTTATAAAAACGGAAATATCTAAAAAATCAACACTTATTTCATCAATATTAAAAGTAAAATTAATGTTAAGACCATTATTATTCAAATATATACAGAAATCCTCCAGCAGATTCTTATTGCCTTTCCATATAAAAAAGACATCGTCTATGTATCGACGCCAGGACACCAGTTTTGCTCCGAAGGGGTTATTAGTCCAAACAGTGTCCTGCTCCCACTGACCCATAAAAATATTAGCATAACTCGGAGCGAACCTGGTGCCCATAGCTGTACCCGTCTTCTGAATATAAAAATCTCCATTAAATATAAAATAATTGTTGTGAAGAATAAAATGAACACCCTCAATGATAAAATTTTGAATACATTCTTCTAAAGTGCTTCTCCTAAGGTAAGTTGTTAAGGCTTTTATGCCTGCTTCATGTTGGATTATGGAATATAATGACTTAACGTCAGCAGTGATCATTATCATATCCTCCTCCCATTGGATAGTTGTTAAAAAATTTAAAAAATCTTTGGTGTCTCTTAGGTGTGACACATTTTCTAACACTAATGGTTGTAAAAAAATGATCTATGTATTCTGATAAATTGGCCGTTATAGACCAAATACCAGATACTATGGGCCTACCTGGAGGGTTAGTCGCATTCTTATGTACTTTAGGCAACAGGTATATTGTTGGCACCACTGGATGGGGGTTAAAAAGAAATTTTACCTCCCTTTGATCTAAACTTCCCAAATCCTCATATTTTTCGATAAGGGCCTGTAGTTCTAAAATAATTCTTCCAGTGGGGTCAGATCGGAGTTTAGAATATGTATCTCTACCATTTATGTGGTTCTCCACTTCTTTAATGTACCAATCGGTATTCATTATGACGACCCCACCCCCCTTATCGGCCGGCTTTATAATAATGTCCTGATTTTTGCTCAGATCTTTCAAAGCTAAACTTTCCTTAAAGCTTAAATTAAATTTGAGACCAGTAGGTTTGATCATCCTTAGGTCATCTTGTACTAGATCACAAAAAGTGTCTATAAATTTTCCCTTAACATGTGCTGGAAAAAAAACAGATTTTGGTTTAAATGGTGTTCTTGCCACTGATTCTATTATTTCTTGATTAGCCACTTCCTCTTTCGAGAGAAAATTTTTTTTTGAGGCACAATTTTCTCGTAAATTTATGGATACTAATAAATGTCTCAAATTTATTGATTGCGGTAGCAGGGGCATATTTCAAGCCCTTCTCCAAAACTCTCTTTACTGGTTCTGTTAAAACATGCGTGCTTAGGTTGAAAATCTTAACGCCCCTTTCGGGAATATTGTTAGGGACTTGTACCTGTAAATTATCCTTATTCTCTACTAATGTAACCTGTTCGTCATTGATGGCTTCTTTTGACCTCCTGTTTTTCCTAAAGGGCCTTTTTTTCTTTTTCTTTTTTTTGTTCCCTGCCCCTCTCTTTCCTCTATGTGTCCTATTTTTTACCTCCATTGTCGATCTCTCCTCCCATTCTCTAAAAAACGAGCACCTTCTCTATTATCCTCCAATATTTCAGATCTATTATTTGTACGTGTCGGTGTTCTACGAACTCTTCTCCCCTTAGGACTCATTCCTTGTCTCTCTCTATTATATCTATCACCTATGTATCTGTTGTCCCTCTGTCTTTGGGTGGTATACTGATTATTATATTCATTATTTCTCATTCTCCTTCTAAATGTATATTGTGGTATTCTTTCCCTATAGTCATCATTCTCTCGCCTTACGGATCCCGAATTCTGTCTCTCATGTACCCTATCAAAGACCCATCTTCTTTTATTTACCCTCTGTACTGATCTATTTCTTGTATCGGGAGAGGGGGTTTTATCCCGTCTGATAGATGAATTCTTTGAGGGGTTTGCTTCTTCATCTGCCTCCTTTTTATCCCTTATGAACTTCCTCATTTTTCTATCCACCAATATTTTCTCATTCCTTTTGATATTAGACTCAATTCTATCCTCTAGTTGTTTATAGTCGGTCATATCTGCAAAAGGGATGACCAAATCTTTATATTTCTTTATTTCTTCATCGAGATCAGCTAATTCCCTCCTTCTTTCATTGATGATAAGATTCATCAGTGAGAAGGAACATTCGCTGATTATTCTTTCCCATTCATCCTTAAAGGAATCTGATGCAGTATCAAACAAGGGTTTTTTGTTAATTTTCAAACCTCTAGGGATAATTTCGTGGGTGGTGTATTTCACTAACGTGACCATTTCCCACCATATTTTGTTTTCTTTTATGAGAGTACTTTATAATTTTCGCATCACATTCTCTAGGCTTTCATCCAACAGATCTATGTGATTTCCCTCATCCTTAAACAGATTCTCTAATAATGATTTTCTCTGATCCCTGTATTTAAACATGTTGTGCGGCAGTTTATCAAAATCACTTAAACGGAGAGAGAACAGTAACTTATCTAACAAGACTCTAAGTGATATTTAGACACTCTGTGCAAAATAGGCAGCTCAATAAACAGGATACCAATGAAAAGTGTCTCTCCAATACACTCAATATAGACAGAAAAAATTTAGATAGATGGTATACGTTACACAGAGCGCCACATGGGTCAACAAACATAAAAAAGGGATAGATGCAAGGAATACTTAATAATACGTCCCTTTTGTATATATGGAATGATTCCTTCCAAATGGTTTCTTCTACTCCCGTGTACTCAGCATATGGGGAGAAAGCAGATGGTACAGCATGTGTGGTACAATTTTTTAATCACACATAAAAACATACAATTTGTGCAGATAGCAAAAGGACTTCAGACAGAAGCGTCCTGACTGCTGGCATATCACATATAAAACATACAATCTGTGCAAATAGCAAAAAGACTTCAAACAGAAATGTCCTGAGTGCCGGAAAAAAATATGGACAGGCTGTAAAATTACCAGAAAGATATGAGAACCGGTGGAAAACAGTTCTCAATATAAGTTCTTTAATATATCACCAGTACGATCCTCCCGGGTAGGCAGTCTGGGATAGGTTCCTGGCAATAGTCAAGTCCTCCACATCCCTCAGGCAGAACTCCAGGGTACACTGTTCCAACAAAAGCCAATGCGTTTCAACCCTGTACTTAGGGTCTTTATCAAAGCAGTGAATAAAATGTCTCTTTCCCATCCCTCCTTATAAGGGTGATTGCGTCCAATCTTACTGTTCCATAAAACCAACCTCTTTCGGTGAACCAATCAGAGGCATTAATATTGACTTTGGTCTGGAGAACGTCCCACACATGTATGAAGATCCCGCCCATTCTCTGTGGCTACCTCCGGCATTCCGTGACGTTACTTCCGCTCCTCTTTAATATATCACCAGTACAAAAGCCAACGCGTTTCAACCCTGTACTTAGGGTCTTTATCAAGGCAGTGAATAAAATTTTTATATATATATTTCTTAGGAAATAACAAACAGGATTCAATGAAGTGGCTGCCGTGGTTTCATCTTTAAGGGACAATCCTCCGATGGAGTCTAACTACGGAGACACAGGAAATGCCGGAGGTAGAAACCAATGACGGCGTCCTGGTCTCCTGGGAGACCGCGCCGACAACATGTTCTACTACAATGAGGGAACCATAGCAACGACGTCGCTCCCTGGAGAGTACAATGAGCCATTAGACTCCACACCCCTGTCTCTGGGTGTATTAATATTAGTGATGTGCACCGGACATTTTTGGTGTTTTGGTTTTGGATTCGGTTCCGCGGCCGTGTTTTGGATTCGGACGCGTTTTGGCAAAACCTCACCGAAAATTTTTTGTCGGATTCGGGTGTGTTTTGGATTCGGGTGTTTTTTTACAAAAAACCCTAAAAAACAGCTTAAATCATAGAATTTGGGGGTCATTTTGATCCCATAGTATTATTAACCTCAATAACCATAATTTCCACTCATTTCCAGTCTATTCTGAACACCTCACACCTCACAATATTATTTTTAGTCCTAAAATTTGCACCGAGGTCGCTGGATGGCTAAGCTAAGCGACACAAATGGCCGACACAAACACCTGGCCCATCTAAGAGTGGCACTGCAGTGTCAGGCAGGATGGCACTTCAAAAAAATAGTCCCCAAACAGCACATGATGCAAAGAAAAAAAGAGGCGCACCAAGTTCGTTGTGTGACTAAGCTAAGCGACACAAGTGGCTGACACAAACACCTGGCCCATCTAGGAGTGGCACTGCAGTGTCAGGCAGGATGGCACTTCAAAAAAATTGTCCCCAAACAGCACATGATGCAAAGAAAAAAAGAGGCGCACCAAGGTCGCTGTGTGACTAAGCTAAGCGACACAAGTGGCCGACACAAACACCTGGCCCATTTAGGAGTGGCACTGCAGTGTCAGGCAGGATGGCACTTCAAAAAAATTGTTCCCAAACAGCACATGATGCAAAGAAAAATTAAAGAAAAAAGAGGTGCAAGATGGAATTGTCCTTGGGCCCTCCCACCCACCCTTATGTTGTATAAACAGGACATGCACACTTTAACGAACCCATCATTTCAGCGACAGGGTCTGCCACATGACTGTGACTGAAATGACTGGTTGGTTTGGGCCCCCACCAAAAAAAGAAGCAATCAATCTCTTCTTGCACAAACTGGCTCTACAGAGGCAAGATGTCCACCTCATCATCATCCTCCGATTCCTCACCCCTTTCACTGTGTACATCCCCCTCCTCACAGATTATTAGCTCGTCCCCACTGGAATCCACCATCTCAGGTCCCTGTGTACTTTGTGGAGGCAATTGCTGCTGGTGAATGTCTACACGGAGGATTTGATTATAATTCATTTTGATGAATATCATCTTCTCCACATTTTCTGGAAGTAACCTCGTACGCCTATTGCTGACAAGGTGAGCGGCTGCACTAAACACTCTTTCGGAGTACACACTGGAGGGAGGGCAACGTAGGTAGAATAAAGCCAGTTTGTGCAAGGGCCTCCAAATTGCCTCTTTTTCCTGCCAGTATACGTACGGACTGTCTGATGTGCCTACTTGGATGCGGTCACTCACATAATCCTCCACCATTCTTTCAATGGTGAGAGAATCATATGAAGTGACAGTAGACGACATGTCAGTAATCGTTGGCAGGTCCTTCAGTCCAGACCAGATGTCAGCACTCGCTCCAGACTGCCCTGCATCACCGCCAGCGGGTGGGCTCGGAATTCTTAGCCTTTTCCTCGCACCTCCAGTTGCGGGAGAATGTGAAGGAGGAGATGTTGACGGGTCACGCTCCGCTTGACTTGACAATTTTCTCACCAGCAGGTCTTTGAACCTCTGCAGACTTGTGTCTGCCCGAAAGAGAGATACAACGTAGGTTTTAAATCTAGGATCGAGCACGGTGGCCAAAATGTAGTGCTCTGATTTCAACAGATTGACCACCCGTGAATCCTGGTTAAGCGAATTAAGGGCTCCATCCACAAGTCCCACATGCCTAGCGGAATCGCTCTGTTTTAGCTCCTCCTTCAATGTCTCCAGCTTCTTCTGCAAAAGCCTGATGAGGGGAATGACCTGACTCAGGCTGGCAGTGTCTGAACTGACTTCACGTGTGGCAAGTTCAAAGGGTTGCAGAACCTTGCACAACGTTGAAATAATTCTCCACTGCGCTTGAGTCAGGTGCATTCCCCCTCCTTTGCCTATATCGTAGGCAGATGTATAGGCTTGAATGGCCTTTTGCTGCTCCTCCATCCTCTGAAGAATATAGAGGGTTGAATTCCACCTCGTTACCACCTCTTGCTTCAGATGATGGCAGGGCAGGTTCAGGACTGTTTGGTGGTGCTCCAGTCTTCTGTACGCGGTGGCTGAATGCCGAAAGTGGCCCGCAATTCTTCGGGCCACCGACAGCATCTCTTGCACGCCCCTGTCGGTTTTTAAATAATTCTGCACCACCAAATTCAATGTATGTGCAAAACATGGGACGTGCTGGAATTTGCCCAGATGTAATGCACGCACAATATTGCTGGCGTTGTCCGATGTCACAAATCCCCAGGAGAGTCCAATTGGGGTAAGCCATTCTGCGATGATCTTCCTCAGTTTCCGTAAGAGGTTGTCAGCTGTGTGCCTCTTCTGGAAAGCGGTGATACAAAGCGTAGCCTGCCTAGGAACGAGTTGGCGTTTGCGAGATGCTGCTACTGGTGCCGCCGCTGCTGTTCTTGCTGCGGGAGGCAATACATCTACCCAGTGGGCTGTCACAGTCATATAGTCCTGAGTCTGCCCTGCTCCACTTGTCCACATGTCCGTGGTTAAGTGGACATTGGGTACAACTGCATTTTTTAGGACACTGGTGACTCTTTTTCTGAGGTCTGTGTACATTTTCGGTATCGCCTGCCTAGAGAAATGGAACCTAGACGGTATTTGGTACCAGGGACACAGTACCTCAATCAAGTCTCTAGTTGCCTCTGAATTAACGGTGGATACCGGAACCACGTTTCTCACCGCCAAGGCTGCCAAGGCCTGAGTTATCTGCTTTGCAGCAGGATGACTGCTGTGAAATTTCATCTTCCTCGCAAAGGACTGTTGGACAGTCAATTGCTTACTGGAAGTAGTACAAGTGGTCTTCCGACTTCCCCTCTGGGATGACGATCGACTCCCAGCAGCTACAACAGCAGCGCCAGCAGCAGTAGGTGATACACTCAAGGATGCATCGGAGGAATCCCAGGCAGGAGAGGACTTGTCAGACTTGCCAGTGACATGGCCTGCAGGACTATTGGCATTCCTGGGTAAGGAGGAAATTGACACTGAGGGAGTTGGTGGTGTGGTTTGCAGGAGCTTGGTTACAAGAGGTAGGGATTTAGTGGTCAGTGGACTGCTTCCGCTGTCACCCAGTTTTTGAACTTGTCACTGACTTCTGATGAATGCGCTGCAGGTGACGTATAAAGGAGGATGTTCCGAGGTGGTTAACGTCCTTACCCCTACTTATTACAGCTTGACAAAGGCAACACACGGCTTGACACCTGTTGTCCGCATTTGTGTTGAAATAATTCCACACCGAAGAGCTGATTTTTTTTTTGTATTTTGACCAGGCATGTCAATGGCCATATTCGTCCCACGGACAACAGTTGTCTCCCCGGATGCCTGACTTAAACAAACCACCTCACCATCAGAATCTTCCTTGTCAATTTCCTCCCCAGCGCCAGCAACACCCATATCCTCATCCTGGTGTACTTCAACAGTGACATCTTCAATTTGACTATCAGGAACTGGACTGCGGGTGCTCCTTCCAGCACTTGCAGGGGGCGTGCAAATGGTGGAAGGCGCAAGCTCTTCCCGTCCAGTGTTGGGAAGGTCAGGTATCCTTGGGGATTTGTGATTTAGAAGAACGCACAGTTCTTTGCTGTGCTTTTGCCAGCTTAAGTCTTTTCATTTTTCCAGCGAGAGGATGAGTGCTTCCATCCTCATGTGAATCTGAACCACTAGCCATGAACATAGGCCAGGGCCTCAGCCGTTCCTTGCCACTCTGTGTCGTAAATGGCATATTGGCAAGTTTACGCTTCTCATCAGATGCTTTCAATTTTGATTTTTGGGTCATTTTACTGAACTTTTGTTTTTTGGATTTTACATGCTCTCTACTATGACATTGGGCATCGGCCTTGGCAGACGACGTTGATGGCATTTCATCGTCTCGGCCATGACTAGTGGCAGCAGCTTCAGCACGAGGTGGAAGTGGATCTTGATCTTTCCCTATTTTAACCTCCACATTTTTGTTCTCCATTTTTTAATGTGTGGAATTATATGCCAGTATCAATAGCAATGGCCTACTTCTATATATACTGCGCACAACTGAAATGCACCACAGGTATGGATGGATAGTATACTTGACGACACAGAGGTAGGTTTAGCAGTGGCCTTCCGTACCATACTGCTATATATACTGGTGGTCACTGTCAGCAAACTGCAAAACTAAAATGCACCACAGGTATAGAATCTAGATGGCTAGTATACTTGACGACACAGAAGTAGGTAGAGCAGTGGCCTTCCATACCGTACTGCTATATATACTGGTGGTCACTGTGTCAGCAAACTGCAAAACTAAAATGCACCACAGGTAAAGAATCTAGATGGATAGTACACTTAATGACGACACAGAGGTAGGTACAGCAGTGGCCTTCCGTACCGTACTGCTATAAATAGTATACTGGTGGTCACTGTGTCAGCAAACTGCAAAACTAAAATGCACCACAGGTATAGAATGTAGATGGATAGTATACTTAATGACGACACAGAGGTAAGTACAGCAGTTGCCTTCCGTACCGTACTGCTATATATAGTATACTGGTGGTCACTGTGTCAGCAAACTGCAAAACTAAAATGCACCACAGGTATAGAATGTAGATGGATAGTATACTTAATGACGACACAGAGGTAGGTACAGTAGTGGCCTTCCGTACCGTACTGCTATATATAGTATACTGGTGGTCACTGTGTCAGCAAACTGCAAAACTAAAATGCACCACAGGTATAGAATGTAGATGGATAGTATACTTAATGACGACACAGAGGTAGGTACAGCAGTGGCCTTCCGTACCGTACTGCTATATATAGTATACTGGTGGTCACTGTGTCAGCAAACTGCAAAACTAAAATGCACCACAGGTATAGAATGTAGATGGATAGTATACTTAATGACGACACAGAGGTAGGTACAGCAGTGGCCTTCCGTACCGTACTGCTATATATACTATACTGGTGGTCACTGTGTCAGCAAACTGCAAAACTAAAATGCACCACAGGTATAGAATGTAGATGGATAGTATACTTAATGACGACACAGAGGTAGGTACAGCAGTGGCCTTCCGTACCGTACTGCTATATATACTGGTGGTCACTGTGTCAGCAAACTGCACAACTGAAATGCACCACAGGTGTAGAATCTAGATGGATAGTATACTTAATGACGACACAGAGGTAGGTACAGCAGTGGCCTACTGTACCGTAATGCTATATATTATATACTGGTGGTCACTGGTCAGCAAATCTCTGCACTGTACTTTTCCTATATAATATTATACTGGTGGTCCCCAGTCCCCACAATAAAGCAGCACACTGAGCACAGATATGAAGTGTTTTTCAGGCAGACAACGTATACTGGTGGTCACTGTCAGCAAAACTCTGCACTGTACTCCTGCTATATAATACAGCTGCTCCCCAGTCCCCACAATTAAGCAGTGTGAGCACAGATATATGCAGCACACTGAGCACAGATATGGAGCGTTTTTTTTCAGGCAGAGAACTGATAACTGGTGGTCACTGATCAGCAAAACTCTGCACTGTACTCCTCCTATATTATACAGCTGCTCCCCAGCCCTCCCCACAATTAAGCAATAATGCACAATCAAGTTCAACAATAACGGAGAGGACGCCAGCCACGTCCTCTCCCTAACATTTCCAATGCACGAGTGAAAATGGCGGTGACGCGCGGCTGCTTATATAGAATACGAATCTCGCGAGAATCCGACAGCGGGATGATGACGTTCGGGCGCGCTCGGGTTAACCGAGCCATACGGGAGAATCCGAGTATGGCTCGGACCCGTGTAAAAAGGGTGAAGTTCGGGGGGGTTCGGTTTCCGAGAAACCGAACCCGCTCATCACTAATTAATATTAGCCGATACTATGATAATCCAAAATCTTCAGCAGATGTTACAGTATACTTATGCACAAAATTATTGATTCTGCTGGTAGCCCTTTACCAGATGAACTTCTGAAGTTTCTGTTACTGTGGATCAGGTAGAAAAGCAAGATAATTATCAAGTTTATCATGCATTGATGCAACATTAGTCCAACATATTGATACTTTGGCTGGTCTAAATGTTAACACTGATCCCAATCCAAATGACATGGGCATTGTTCCATCATTTGCATCTCCCTCACAGTTGTTTATACCCACATCTCTGAAATTCAATGGTGAGCTCAAATCATGTAGAGCTTTTTTAACCAATGTTCCATTCAGTTCAAGTTGGAACCAACTGACTTCCTTACAGAGAAGGCAAAAGGTAGTTTATCTTGCTCTTCTTTGGACAGACTCTATCTGACTCACTTATATAACTGCACTTCTATTATACTCTTTCAGGAAGATCTTTACTGAACCAGCAGTCAGGCTGAAGGGTTGATGGTCGTTTCAGGTTCTTCAGGGATTCTGTGTTTCAGGTAATGGTGAATTTCCCATTAGGCACAAGAGGAACTTGCCTAGGAGTGGCACATGTGTGGGGGGGTTGCCCCTGGCTGCTTTATAGTATTGTCAGTCTGAAAGTTACCAGTAACTACGAAATATGTAGCTCTACTGTTCCATACACCTCCTTGAGTGTAGTGTAAATGGGTAGGACATGCACAGACTGTCCCTGTAAGCTTTCCTACCTAGTAAATATGTATATATAATTAAAATAAAATGAAATGTTATAGTTAATAGCTTTTTTATTATAATTCATAATGAGGGCTGTTAACCAAACAATGAAAATAATTAAATTCGGCAAAAGTGTGTGGCCATTACCTTTGTGCCTAGTGAGCCCCTGATTCCCCCTTCCTGGTCTCAGGCAGGGGGACTCAAACTGTTCAGTTCAGAACATTGGCCTCTGAGCTTCATTGGAATAATGGGTCCTTTATTGCAGCCTTTTGGGAGGGTCTCCCAAGATCTGCTTCATAGTTGTAGGCTATGCCAAAATTTTCACAATTAAACAATTATCAGTAAACTGCACGTGCACCGCTGCCACAATGCACACATGCAGCAATTGATTTACAATTATGCTCACAGTGAGGATTCATTTGCAAGTGTTTCACAGGAAGAGGCCATTTTTGCTGGGAGTTTTGTTGGAGGTAATGGCAAAAATGTAAGGGAGAGTCAGGACCATTTTAGGGGCATGTATCAGCTGCTCACTGTGATCCTGTCAGCCATATCATGATTGACATGCTTCAGCGTTTTGGGTGAACGGGGGTGGCATCCGGCTCAATCTTCAAAAAGGGGGATTGTTGCCCCCATTTTAATGCATGACAGGTCCAGGGTCTATGTCATTGCATGCAGACTTACTGGAACAGAGTGTCCGGATCCGATGGCCAGCCCAGGTAAGCTTCGGCTGTGCAATTCTATGCAGACATTAATTAGGCCATGTGTCCCTTATCAGGCAAGTAGAAGCACTGTAAATGTTTGTCCTTAAACGTGCCTCAAGTCTGGTGGTTCTAGGAATTCACTGGCTTCTCCAAAATGCAGCTACTGTATGCCATATAGGCATACCTCACACATTACCACTTGGGGAAATTCATGTCCCTTCTCTTCAAGAGTAAGATCAGTAAAATTGGTCAACATTTCAATTCTAAAGACTAAACAGTCCATTCTGTTTCCTTATCATACATTCGCTGATGTATTTAGTAAATGGAGTGCTGAAAATGTAACTCCTCATCGTGAATTAGATTACCCGAATTACCTTATTCCAGGCAAGATTCCATCTCAAGATAGACTTTCTCCAATTTCCCCATCAGAATGTAATGTCTTGTGTGGTCAGGGTTCCTAACAACCACTTTTGTGCTATGATGACATCAAAGGAAAACTGTAGAGGTAATGATGTAATATTTACTGTTTTTGCAAGTAACCACTGCATTTGCTCTAGGGCTAGTGTTGCCTTTATTTTATGGTGTTCCTGCATATTGGAGTTCATAGAGATGTCTTCCATAAGAGGGAGACCAATGTGTGTTAAATCAGATAGTTTGATTCCTGATGACTAAATATTCTGTGCCTAATTCTGACTCGCCCGCTTTTCCATATGGGTAGAGCAGGTTACTAGCTTATGCTAATGCACGAACCTGCCATGTATGCTGAGTATGCATGAGTCTGCATGTGGAAGTTCATCTCATACACTGTTTTTATGTTTTGCAGCCACAGCCATCTTAATTGGTATCTGTACTCCCACCCACTCAATGCTTGGTGCAAAAGATCTGTCAGAACCAGGCATCTCATCTGCATCCACACACAGGTGTGCGCAGCTAATTTTATTAGGGGGTGCAGGGCCGGATTAACAATGGGGCGGGTGGAGCTGCAGCTCCAGGCATCCCATGATAACAGGCTCAGAGGATCCTCTGCTGTGCAGTGTTGACAGGAGAAAAAAAAATCCTGTCACCACTGTGACCACCAGCACAGCACATTATTCTCCTGGCTGCCCCAAGCATTAATGTACACACATAACCCCAGTTCCTGGCCACCGATGACCACAGCTGTCTGAAGCTCCGCCCCTGGCCAACCAAGTATTTGCCACCAGGGTTTGACATGCTAGGCCTCACTCCCTGTCCACAATAAGCCCCACCCCATAGCATTCACTAAGCTCTGCCCCCAGCCATTTGATGTTTTGCAACCAGAGTGTGACCCTCCTGGCTGCGCAAGGCCACGCTCCTGTTCCTTATCAGGCCCTACCCCCGGCCATATGATGCTTTGTCAAGTGTGAGACCCTCCTGGCTGAGTTTGGCCCCATCCCCTGGCCACAATAAGCCCCCATCCCTGGCAATAGTAACCTCCACCACCGACCGATGCGATGCTTTCCCACCAATGTGGGAGCCTCTTGGCTGCACAAAGCTCCACTCCTTGTCATCTGAAGCTGTGTCATTTGTGTGGGAATCCCCTAGTCACACTTAGCTCCACCTACAGCCATCAGAAGTTGTGTCACCAGTGTGGACCACCGTGGTTTCTTTTAACTTCACCCCCAGTCATGATAAACCCCACTCCTGGTCACCTGAAAATGTGTCACCAGCGTGGGTGCCCCCTGGTTGCTCTAAATGCTATGTATCTGTTAAGCGCCTTGGGTCCTATTGGAGAAAGAGCGCTATATAAATAAAATTATAATTATTATTATTATTATTAAATTCTGCCCCCCCCCCCCCCCAACCATCCAAAGACCTCTAGTTGTGTGTGCCTCATTAAGTGTACACCAGGACATCTCAATACCTAGATACCCTGGAGCCTGGTCCAACTACAGCATTGGATCTCCGAAACCCAGGATAGGTGAGTGGGGCAGCTGATTTTTCCCTACTTGGTTGTACTCCCTGAAGTTGTCCGCAAAGCAGCATACAGATGTGTCCCTTTTTGTCCTTGCTGTAATGTGTACACATTGCAGCAAGCACAGCGTGGCATAGCGTCACGTGTGCAATCGCGCACTCCTGCTATGCCATAGACATGATTGGGAGCTGGTGTGTGCATGCACCCGCCTCCCATTTACTTCAATGGGACCCGGCAGCGATGCGAACAAGCACGGCATGCCGCTCTGCGTTTGCATTGTGGTCCAGCTACAGCACACTGCTGAAAGCAGCAAGGCTGCAGCGGGACACATCTGTATGGTGATTTAAGAACATCAGGGCCTGATTCAGAGATGTACATAATACCGGATTATTTGTGTTTGTGGGTCTGTGCACATGCCGTGTGTGTTGCAGCTGTACAGATTGACCCTGTGTGTGCTGGTGCATTGTGGTGTAACCCAGTGTGTACTTCCACTTGATGGATTTGCACTGTGTATGCTTTCTCTGTATGTTGTAACCCTTTGTGTGCTGGAGCAGTGCAGTGTAAACCAGTGTGTGCTGGAGCAGTGTGGCATAATGTGAATTTTGGCTCATTCCGTATGGCATAATGTGAATTTTGGTTCATTTCGTGGGAATTTTGGCTCATACTGTGTGGCATAATGTAAATTTTGTCTCATTCCGTGTGGCATAATGTGTAAGGGGCACCAGTACTAGATAGTATAGCTCCAGGCACTTAAAGTGGGAGCTATATGCATTCAATGCTAAACGAATTCCATCCAATGTGTATCCAATTTCTGGGCAGTGACTGGGAGGTGGCTATTAATGGGCACATTTATTTAATATGTGTTTAGTATTATTCCTTATGTTTTCATGTTCTGCACTTTGTTTACAGATAGATATTGGTAAATTAGCAATTATGAGGTATATGTCTTTGGCAATGCAATCTAGATAAAAATATTATTAATAAACCATTGTGTGTGTGTGTGTGTGTGTGTGTGTGTGTGTGTGTGTGTGTGTGTGTGTGTGTGTGTGTGTGTGTGGTGGGGGTATGCAATGATCAATAATATAACAGGAGGATGTATGCTTCATATAAGCCAGAGGGTAGGGAGTTTGAGATGGTTGGGGGCAGATGGTAGACTGCACCTCCTGTTCAGACCACACCCCCACAACACTGGTCATACCCCACCATCAGTACTCGACACAAACAACAAGCCCTTCATAAATCTCCACTCCAGGCCCATGTGGACCTTAATCTGGCACTTAGGTGTCTAGCCTTTTGGGCGTGTCTATCACTACCTTTTGGGTGTATCCAGCACCATCCAGGGACATGTCTAGCACTATTTTACACTCTCAGTAAAATCACATTGCTTAATATAATTTCTCCCTAGTTCCTAATAATAAAGTAAATATAATACCCCAGAGGAAAAAAAAGAAACATAATGGTGTGACCATCGGCTGGTACTGACTGTCCGCTATGGCGGAAAAAATGTCAAACACATTTCTCCCACATGGGAAAAATGTCAAATAAATTGCTGCCACACGGGAAATATGTCACACTGCCGCCACATGGGAAAAATGTCAAACACATTGCTGCCACACAAGAAAAATGTCACTTTGCCGCCACACAGGATTATTTGTATGGTTGCTGCCCAGTAAATGCCTAGAAACACCCATTTCACTGAAAGACAGATTGAGCAATCAATCTATATGCATTTGCAATTCCTGTCTGTGTGCATATGTCTTGTCTTGTGCATGCACAGAAGAAGAAATGTGCAGTATGGGTATGAAAACACTCATTTTCATATTATTTTAGTAAAACAAATGGTTAATAAATCTGTCCCTTAGTGAAGTTCACAGAATTTGAGATTACATTTTGAAATTGTAAAATTTAATGTCACTGTGGAGCATACCATTTTATAGAGATGAGAACTTACCGTGATACAATATTTCTGTTTCTGATTTGCCATCCCATGGCATGGCATTTGCAATGTGTTTGTAAATTCTGCATTCCATCTTCTGCATAATTTATTATCTATAAATAGAGCTGGGAGGACGGTGAAATGTATGCTGCTTAGTGCTGTGGTTGGAGAGATTTCATATGGAATACTTACATTAAAATTTCACCAGAGACATGTGACAAATTCCATATCCAAATGTAGAATAAAGAAAAGTTGGATATTAATAATAGAACTGGTTTAAAAATAATCATTACTATAACCATATAATCACAATTGTATGTAACTTTGCTTTATTGGAACATCTGGGTTTTAAATTAGTTTAAGTTGATGCTCATACAGTATCTTTACCTATGTTTTGAATAGATGAGGTTATCATGACATTTCTACTTTTTACTGGCTAGTGAATTTTCTGGAATATTTGAATACATATTCACCAGTGCAACCTTTCTGACTTTTAATTACATTATCACCACAACTATTAATTCTATAGCACAGTACATATAGGGGGTGATTCCGAGTTGATCGCTATTTTTTTCGTTCGCACAACATATACGCACAATTGCGAATACGTTGCACAATAGCGAATATCCGCCCCAATGTATTTTTGCTATTTCGAACGCAGTGTTACACAAAGTAGGCGTATACCAAATGACATCGCTCTAATGCGAACCCATCGCATTACCACAAACCTCATCGTAAAAATCCTAACTTCTTGTAGATTTACACATTCTTCTTAAAATTGCACACGGTTTTGCTAAAAAACGCACAGCAATGGAGGTAATTCCAAGTTGATCGCAGCAGGATTTTTGTTAGCAATTGGGCCAAACCATGTGCACTGCAGGGGAGACAGATATAACATGTGCAGAGAGAGTTAGATTTGGGTTACAAGGGAAAGCACCAGTGGTCCAAATTTCATGCATGAGCAGCCTAAGGATCCAGTTACAGACTGTGTTCTTGCCTGTTGCATTTTGCTGGGCCTAAACATTGTCGATCCACACCCCTTACATGTGTCACTGTATATTTTTGCTTGGTTTTTGCAACACACTCAATAGCCAGTCATTTTCTATTTAGCTTTGGCTGGACGTCAGCCTCTGTCAATATGTGAGAATTCTAAATGTCACATGATCAACATGTTATGTATGGATACATGACAAATGTGTCATTGTATTTTCCCTTCATGCGGCACATGTACTCCAATTGCAATTGGGAATGCTTATGATGTAAGCGGTAGTGTAGCAAATCACTGTGTCCTAAGCCCAGGAGTAAAAGGGCCCTAGGCTGATAGCTGAGGGTCCCCTCTTTCCAGGGGTACTTGATTTTTGAAAATCGCCCAGGGGAACCGGAGATATCCGACTTCAAAGCAGTGGTCCCCATCCAAGCCTGTTAATTGTTCTTCCCAGCCAGATATCTTGGGTTCTGGCTGACTTAGAGTTTTTCTGAGGGTACACTCCAAAAGCTGGGACTCTCCCCTTTCAGTGGACACTGGCAACTTGTCTCTACTATGCCCAGAACCAGAGATATCAGCCTTCAAGCTGCTGGTCCCTGCTCCAGCTCCAAACGCCTAATATGCAGTTTTATATATTTGTTGGTGGATTGCTCTGGCTCCTGAAGTCTGATTCCCAAGTCCCCAGTATCTCCTGAAAGGTGGGACTCTAGTTTTTGTTATCCCATTAAAGCTAAGAAAACTATTTCCAGAAACTGGAGATATCTGCAGTAAAGCAAGATGCCCTGATCCCCGGAAAATGATGAATATTAAGCCCATTCCACTATCCACCCCTCCAGAGCCGGCCCTAACTAATATGATGCCCTAGGCAAGATTTTGGCTGGTGCCCCCTAGCACCGCCACTTGTTCCGCCTCTGACCCTGCATCTCTTTCCCAGCACCATCACCCCTCATCCATAACAGTCCTTATTTTGGTGTTTGTACCCCCAATATTTTAAATAGGAACAGTTCGCTTATTTGGCGCACAGCCCAAAAAGGGGTGTGTTTTTGCTGGTAAGGGGCATGGCCACACAATGTTCACCCCAATTCAAATTACGCCACACAGTACTGCAACTTTATTCACATTTGATCATGCGATAATGTCCATTATTCACATTACATCCCACAGTAGTATTAACATTATTAATGCCCTTATACACATAATGACACACATAGTGCCCCTTACACATATGTTGCATATTATTAAATAATTTTTACATGACACACATAATGCTCCTTACACATATTACGAACACTACTGCACAACCAACCCACTCACATGCACACAGCACTCACACTGCCACTAACACTGTGACCTCTGCCTCTGCTTGGATACAGATGTGTCCTCATAAATCTTGCCTCAATGCTAACGTCGGGCACCTTTTTTTTATGAAAATGCATCCTATTTGCATTGCTATGTGGCTAGGATGCACAAGCAGCTCCTGATGATTAAAATGATATGCTGCATGCCTATATACTGTGTGAGACTGTGGCTGTCTCTGCATATGAAATGCTACACACAGAATATAGGCATGCTGCATATCATTTTAATCAGCAGAAGCTGCTGATGCCCCTAGGCATATCAAATGCCCTAGGCAATTGCCTAGTTTGCCTATGCCTATGGCCGGCTCTGCACCCCTCCCTTGTGTATTAAACACCCCCTACCACCATGGAAGTTATGTACCAGGGCCCCTTCATTCAGCACAATGTCCCCTTCTACAGTTTAGTGTTCTCCTTCCCACCCCATTTGTGCAGTAAAGGAGTAATTAGCAGAAATTATTTCTCCAGGTCCTACATGCTGAGCGAAAAATAGAACCCCCCTACCCCACGCGGAACATCAAAGATGCCGCTGATAGCACCCCCCACCCCTACTGCTGGTGGGTGGGTAGGGGCCCCAGTGCATTGCTGTGCCCAGGGGCCTACACTGCTGTTAAGACGGCTCTGGATGGGGGAAGGAGGCTGGATGGCGGAAGGAGGCTGGATGGGGGAAGGAGTCTGGATTGGGGAAGGAGTCTGGATTGGGGAAGGAGTCTGGATTGGGAAAAGAGGATGGAAGGGTGAGCTGGTTACAGAGGGTGGGTCAGATTGAGAGGGGGAGGGTGGCGGAAAGGTGGGTTGGGCTACAGAGGGGGGCGGAGAGGTGGGTTGGACCACAGAGTGGGCCGGAGAGGTGGTTTGGGCCACAGAGGGGGAGGGGGGCAGAGAGGTGGGTTGGGCCACAGAGGGGGAGGGGGGCAGAGAGGTGGGTTGGGCCACAGAGGGGGAGGATGTGGAGAGGGGGATTGTTGCACAGAAGGGGAGGGGGGCGAAGAGGGGGATTGTGTTACAGAAGGGGAGGGGGGCGAAGAGGGGGATTGTGCCACAGAAGGGGAGGGGGTGGAGAGGGGGATTGTGCCACAGAAGGGGAGGGGGGTGGAGAGGGGGATTGGGAAAGAGAGGGGGAGGGGGGCGGAGAGGGGGAGGTTGGGGATGATGAAGGGGAAATTTGTTGTTGGGGTTCAGAGACTTGAGGTGGGGAAGGAGATTGGGCTGGTGGAGAATGTTGAGGCCTTCCAGCCGCTGCTTGCCATTGTGCTTGCCCTAGAATGACATATGTAAAAATTAGGTTTTGGAACAAATAAATTCCCATCAGCATTTCAAAATTACATTGTTCTATCCCATGTTAAATACACAGAGCAAGTTATTAATGTGTTCAGCCTACAGCCTGTGTAGCGACATTCACTTTTTCACAAGCACTTTGCTTCACAGTCAGTACTGCAAGCCCTAACCACACACAATTTGGAAACTTGTTGTGTCATGTTTGTGCTACAATAGTGTAATTACACAGTCTGCTAATTATCTCTCTATAGCACTTCTTAGTGAAAATGTGCAGTCTTTACATTTAAAGTTTCTGCTACTAATCTCAGTGTAATAAACATGTTTATTGTAATGCGTTTAACTTACTGCGTCGGCGGAGAGTGCGTATTTGTTGGCGCAGCTCCACCAACAGCTCCAGCGTGCATCGGTGGAGGTCACTCCACCGCCGCTCAAGCTGGATAATTGTGCGCCGTGTCCGGGTGCCGGTCCGCAGTATGCGGCGGACCTCCGCGTAGGCCTCGCGCTTAACCCTATTGGGAATAAAGGGCCCTGCGCGGCCTACGCGGTGGTCCATTTCCGTAATTAACACGCACAGCTCCCGGCGTTTGAAGGCAGCTGCGAGCATGGTGCCAATGGTGTTTTCCATACATGGGCATATATTTATAGTGTGTGGTGGCATTTGATTGGTTGTAATTTTATGGTGACATCTGTATTAAACTTTATTGATATGTGTACATTAATGTGCAGGACAGTGAGTACAGTTCGCATCAGCAGAGATTTGCACCCGCGGGGACACACACACACACACACACACACACACACACACACACACACACACACACACACTTATTATGAACATTTTGTATTCAAAAGTGATGCTTCAAAATTAATAGCATTGTAGGTTTGTAGGATAAAAGCAAAATAAACTAAACATGACAATCTTTAGATATATGTCTCTAGATAGTTATATAGATAAATACACACACACACACACACACACACACACACATACCATTAATATATGGCCGCAATTCATAAACATATAAGTCTACATATATATATATATATTTTGACCCCTTGATGAAGTCTTAAGGACGAAACGCGTTGGGCTATCTGGCAGTGACTACATACCAAGTTAAGGAATTTTTTACTACTTATTCATTTTAACTGGTATTATATTTCTGTATGTGTAGTTTTTATCCCATTTTTTAGAAAAGGTTTTTAGAAAAGGTTTTGTCATTTTAAATTTACACGTTAATAAACTGTATTTTATATTCTTAATTATCCACCTAAAGTGTGAGTTCTTTTAGACACCATTGGTCGCTAAACCCCCTCCCCCCAACTGTGTATTCAATTTTATGACACAGGGAACCGCCATCCCTGTTTGGGGGTAAGCAGACGCCCTATTAAAACTCTTAGGGAGTGTCAGATCTTATTGTTTGGTATAATCTATATTCAGGTTAGGTAAACGTTGGTGAACACACGTGGCGCAATAATTTCTTTCTATTTCTATATATATATATATATATAGAGAGAGAGAGAGAGAGAGTGAGAGATAGATAGAGAGAGAGAAAAACAGAGAGAGAGAGCACGAAAATGAAAACTTTAGATATATACACACACACACACATATATATTGTTTTGCTATTTCTGGGGTCAGAAAAAACACAACTAAGTTTTAAATTCTGTTTACTCACCACATTTTGCAGGAACAATCAGCTACACAAAGTCACAAAGTTTTTGTTTTTTAGGATCAGATGTTGTGACATTTGTATGGTAAACAGATGCACAAGCCAAACATACAAAAAAAGGCTGCTGTTATTGTTGTTTAATAACACAATTGCCCCAAATAAAAAAAATAAAAAAATAAAAATAAACAGTAATACCATTGTATACAACAATATTACACAACAAACATGATAAGGAGAGCATTACAGATAAATTCTGTACTGAAACACTATAAACACTATAAAATACTCACAAAACATAAGAAACACACTCAGAACTTGACCAAGCTAGCTGAATGCCATCAGTCCAAAAAACTAAACACGTACAGACAGATTGGGGAGACAAAAAATTATATAAATAAACATACCTGAAATAATCACGCACAATTTGAGCCCTTACGACATGTCCCTGGCGGTTCACACTCCCCCAATGGAATGGCCGGCCAACCCCTGGCTCCTCATCTGGCAATTCCTCCATGTGGGGAAGCTCTACGCGACTCCTTACAGCGATGTTGTGGAGTATAACGCACAGGACCACAATTTTACTTACCAACTCCGGCGAATACATGATGTCGCCACCAGTGCGGTGGAGCACACGAAAACGCCCTTTAAGAACACCAATCATGCGCTCCACCAGCTGTCTAGTGGCAGTAAGCGCGGAGTTAAATGCCGACTGTGGTCCTGACCTGGGTTTACTGTAAGGAGTCATGAGCCAGGGGGTGCAAGGATATCCACGGTCTCCTGTTTTAGAATATGAGAAGAGAAAAAGGATAAAAGCAACATTAAAGAATGTAATTCAAACAATATGACTTTTCCAAAAATAAAAAAAGAACTCACCCAATAGCCACATGTCTTGGCCTTCCATCGTTCTTAATCTTTGCCATATCCCTGATTGTCGAATGACATGGGCATCATGGGAGTTCCCTGGGAACTTTGCATTCAGGGACAGGATCTGGAGGGATGGGCCACAAACAACCATTACATTCAGAGAATGAAACAGTTTCCTGTTTCTATAGATTTCTTCATTATGTCTTGGCGCAACAATGGCAACATGTGTCCCATCCACAACCCCAATAACATGTGGGAAGCGACTACCCCCTTCCTGAAATTGCTACTTCACCACAGCCAGGGCACCAGCATCCAAAGGCATTGTGATAAATTGCTTCACTCGCCGTATGAAAGCTTGGCTGACACGCCGCAGGACCTTACTGAACTGGCCCTGCAACATGCCAACCAGGTCCCCAACTACATGTTGGTATGAGCCAGTGGCCAAAAAATGTAACACAGCAAGGAATTGTGTCAATGCTGGTATTGTTGTAGGATACCTAATGGATTGTTCCAGATCACTATCTATTATGGAGAGAGTGTCTAGGATTAGATGAGCTGGCAGCCTGTATCTGCGCAATACCACATCATCAGGCATCCCAAAAAGGGTGACACGGGTACGGAAAATTGGTGGCCTTGCACGCCTCCGATGCCTTGGAGGATGAGGAGCCGGTTGGGGTTGGAGGGCTTGCGCAGGTTGGGGTGGGAGTGCTTCCGCAGGTTGGGGTGGGAGTGCTTCTGCAGGTTGGGGTGGGTGGGCTTCCATTGCCACATATATGGACATCACCAACTTCAAATGAAGGTAAGAATCATTAATACACACAATCAATTAACAACACACATTGCAAAAAAAAAAAAGTGTATGGGTGTTCAAACACTTACTTCAGGAGCGTACTCCATATCTTCATGATGAAAATATGGAACAATAAACAAAAAAAACATTAAGCCATAGTTAGCTACGTAGCTACAACATAGTTTACCATCACAAATAAAAATAAAAATAAAAATACAAACATACCCATATAATTACTGCAACAAGATATGAATTACCTACTAAGTATGGAATACTAAAAAAACAAACAAAAAAAATATAAAACAAAAGGAGTACAATAATAGGCCACTTTCCTGCTCAGAAAATGAATGGACACTTGTGTCCCAAACTGAAAAAAAAAAAACCGACTTCGGCACAAAAGAAATATTCCTGTCACAAAACAATAGAGCGACCTACAAGAGAGAGCAAAGGCCAATGAGAATAGCAACACACACACTGTCACCACTCCAACACCATGCCACCCAGGGACAGGCCACTTACCTGCTCAGAAAATGAATGGACACTTGTGTTCCAAACTGAAAAAAAATGGCCTACTTCGGCACAAAATAAATATTCCTGTCACAAAACAATAGAGTGACCTACAAGAGAGAGCAAAGGCCAATGAGAATAACAACACACACACTGTCACCACTCCAACACCATGCCACCCAGGGACAGGCCACTTACCTGCTCAGAAAATGAATGGACACTTGTGTCCCAAACAGAAAAAATAATGGCCTACTTTGGCACAAAATAAATATTCCTGTCACAAAACAATAGAGTGACCTACAAGAGAGAGCAAAGGCCAATGAGAATAACAACACACACACTGTCACCACTCCAACAACATGCCACCCAGGGACAGGCCACTTACCTGCTCAGAAAATGAATGGACACTTGTGTCCCAAACAGAAAAAATAATGGCCTACTTTGGCACAAAATAAATATTCCTGTCACAAAACAATAGAGCGACCTACAAGAGAGAGCAAAGGCCAATGAGAATAGCAACACACACACTGTCACCACTCCAACACCATGCCACCCAAGGACAGGCCACTTACCTGCTCAGAAAATGAATGGACACTTGTGTCCCAATCTGAAAAAAAATTGCCTACTTCGGCACAAAAGAAATATTCCTGTCACAAAACAATAGAGCGACCTACAAGAGAGAGCAAAGGCCAATGAGAATAGCAACACACACACTGTCACCCCTAGAAAGGGCACACTGCAAATTACATGTTACATAACTATTAGATACTACATGTAAACACAGAGAATAAATTAAACATAAAACACCATACAAAATGAACAAATTTTAAACCACTACAAAGGAGCATTGCACACCCATACATACTCTGTTTTGTAATATACTAATTTCAAAACAATACAAAAGTTGTGTTAAATACGCCAACCGCAACACAACAGTAAGAAATTTGCAAGCTAAGAAACGCAGATTTTTATGCAATATACTACATTAAAAACTCACTCAGAAATGTGCTATGCACCACGTTCACCTTGCTTCTGTATTTTTCACCATACACCCACACACACAGGCTGCATACAAGGGGTTTAAATAGCTAGTACAGCAATTACTGGACCAATTTGCATAATTGACACCTGTGCGAATTACCGCACTGGAAATCATACGCAGCTATAAATTGCAAGACAGCTGTGCAAACACACATGCCACTAGCAACATGGCTACATGTGAGCAGATGGCTGCAGAGATGGACATGGTGCAGCAGCAGATGTCCGCATTGACAGCTAGGCACCTAATGCTGCGGAGACAGATGCTGCAAGCTGCCAGTGCGGATGTTGAAAGAGCAGGACCCAGTACTGTTGAAACCCCATCTTCTGATACACAGGAGTTAGGTGTGAATCCCCTGCCAGACACAGATACTGGGGAAACTGAGGGCGATTCTGAACTACCATCACAAACCCAAAGTACACAACCAGCTAGTGAAGAGGAAGATGGTGAGGAGGGACAGGACGATAGCTCACAGGCTACATCCAAAAAATGTAGAAGACAGCCTGCCTTCACTAAGAGGGAGTTACGTGTTTTGGTCACACAGGCCATGGAAAAAATTCATAGAGGCAGCAAAAACATCGGTGCTGCAACCAAAGATCGCATCTGGAGGGACATTACTGATTCTGTTAATGAAGTCAGCTCAATTGTCCGCACCTCACAGGAAGTTAGAAGACGGTAAGTGTATATTGACACACCATTTTCTGTCCTAATTATTATTACAAACTTAGCTAGATGTGATGTTGCCTATAGCAACCAAATACATAACATGTGTACTATCAATAAAAACAGGTATTCTTAACTTTTATGTCCCTTACCCCTAATTCTACTCACATATGTAGTTGGGCCGACTTCAAATCCCGCCTGAAGTAAAAGAGGTCTGTGGAGTGGAATGCCTTGAGGGCAACAGGGGGAGGTCCAGCTGCCACTGTGGAATACACAGATCTTGAGGAGCTGGCGATGGACTGTGTGAGCTACGAGGAGGCGGGTGGGGTGTTTCATATGGACACGGACCTGCCTAAAATAGTTAATCTACATGACTTGCCAGGTAAGTTTACACACATATTCCTAAAATTCAAATTTAGTGGTTACAAAAGTCTAATGTGATTTTTTTCTCCCTTTTTCCACTCATTCTTCTATTTGCTTTTAACATAACACAGCACAGGTGGGTGAACAGGTAGAGTCAGAGGAGGGTTATGTGGCTGAGGCTCAGGTGGGGGGACCTAGTGTCTCTGTCAGTGTGGGAACAGAGATTCCATCGGTCCAGATTCCAACTGCCCCCCCCCCCCCCCCCACACACACACAACCCTCTGCTATCCCAGACATCCTGTCTCAAATTGCCAGGTATGGTGAGAGCCTAAATGATTTTCAGGACAGGATGATCCGGGAGGTAAGCCAGATACCTGTCCGGCTCACTGAGCACAGAACCAGTGTGGAGCAAGGTGTAGCTCAACTCTGCCAAGGTCTGGCAGAGATCAGGCAGGGCCAAGACCAACTCGCCTCCTCGTTCCAACAAATTGCAAATTCCATTCTGCAAGGGCTCCAGGACATCACTGGCTGCCTTGCCCAGAGTGGCAGAGAGCCAGCCACATCTGCTCCCTCCCCTCCCTCTGCCCAGGAAGAACATCCCACTGGGCAGGGCCCTCAAAGGTCACTTCGCAGACCGAGCCGTGAAGAACAACATCAGGTGGGGAAAAAGAAGAGAAAGTGATGTCTCTCCAGATTCCCAGCACCCATGTTTGACATGTTGCCTCTATGGGTTTTTTTTTGGCTTGTGTGGCCAGAATGTACAACTCCCTCAAGGTGAAAGGGGGTTGTGTTCTTTTTGGATTTGTAGCCTGTGAGTTATTTTCCTGTACACTTGAGCCATCTTCCTCTTCCGCATGCTGTGTATGTTAGGGTTGGTGTATTGGGTCCAGAATCTACCTCAGTTCCCCTAAAAGTTTCGTCTGGCTGGGGGTTCACAACATATTATTAGTAAATATTATACTTCATATTTTGCCAGTAGATGGGGTTACCATAGTACTGGGTTCTGCTATGTCAAATTTGCCACTGGCAGCTGCTTGTTGCTATGTCCAACTTTGTATGTCATGCTCATTTGTAGCCATGTTGTGTTGCTGCTTTACTTTATTTATCGCAGTAAAAAAAAATGAAAACACTTGTTTGTGTGTTTTATTAAAGGTTATGCACTCTTGAAAACTGTGCACTGTAAACTTTAACATGGCATATTTACATTTGTGGAACAAGGGAACAAACAGAATATTCTTACAAACACTGAATATTATAATGTTAAAAATGTATGGCTTGCACAACACTTAACTGGGCATATAAAACAAAAAAAAAACTTGGAATTGAACTTGGGTTACTAGGGGCAACATGGCATAGTATTAGATATGGACACATATTCCAAAAACATAAAAAAAAGTGTTAGTAAGCAACATTAACTGTAGGCTGCATTATGTCGCTCATGTTATTTGGTATGTACAAAGGAAGATGTCTATGTCGAGAACATTTAGCTGATGTAGTTTATAAGTTGGTTTATTCACACTTGATTAAATTGAAAGTATTCAGCAAATAATTAAAACATGTAGTTAACATCAAAGTATTTTACCAAATAATTAAAAGACAGTGCATTATTTGTGAGTGTGACAGATTTAGACCTGGTAAATGTAAATTTGTTATGTGGGCATACAATTGCTGTTTGGAGTCATTTGTAACTGCAGTGTTTGGCAAGTAATTGCTCAACAGGTGAATTCATTTGCTAATTAATTGCTAAATAGGGCAGACACACTTGTAACAGTACTTCGCAAGTGCTGAGTAGCTGCAGACTTATAGGCCCTACACACTGGCCGATTTTCTGAAAGATATGAACGAACTCGTTCATATCTTTCAGTGTGGAGACTCCAGCGATGAACGATGCGCGGCCCCGCGCTCGTTCATCGCTGGTCTCCCGTCGGCTGTGCATGCAGGCCAATATGGACGATCTCGTCCATATTTGCCTGCACTTCAATGCAGCCGCGTGACGGGGGGAGTGAAGAAACTGCACTCCCCCCGTCACTGCCCCCCCGCCGCCGGGTTGCTCGTCGGCCGTTTCGGCCGTCGGGCACCTCGGCGGCGCATCGTCAAATGTGTAGGGCCCCTTACTCCTCGGCTGCTTTAAGATAGCGAACATTTGTTGTGTACTTTTTACCATCGGATACGCATTTCTGCTCAAAACACGCCTACTGCCGGTTGCATACTCCCACACTAGCCGCCCACTTTCACGCCCATTTCGTTAGATAGCGAAGCCGAGCCACTGCCACGCCTCCGTCACTCCCTGTTTTCGGTGATGTAGTACGAACTGAATTTCAGTTAGTAATTTTGCACAAGCGTCGTTTTGTTCCCTTTGCGCACGCGCATTTCTACCTTCGCGCATGCGCAGTTTGCGTATTTTTGCCGTTTACGATGCGATGAACTACTGTGATCAACTCGGAATAAGGGCCATAGTCAGGGAAGCCATCAGGGATGGGGGGGGGTCTGTGGGGAATGGTGTCCCGGGCCCTTACAGAGAGGGGGGCCCACACCTGGCTCCTACCACCAATACCTGGAGAGCTGCACCACACTGTGAAACAACAGCAGACTGATGCCCAGAGAGGACTTCTAATAGGCCCTACACGCTGGCCGATATTCCTCAAAGATATGAACGATCGCGTTCATTATTGAACGAGATAACGTTCATATCTTTGAGTGTGGAGGCACCAGCGATGAACGATGCACGGCCCCGTGCTCGTTCATCGCTGGTGACCCGTCGGCTGTGCATGCAGGCTAATATGGACGATCTCGTCCATATTTGCCTGCACTTCAATGGAGCCGGGTGAGGGAGGGAGTGAAGAAACTTCACTCCCCCCATCACTGGCCCCCCGTATCTGCCGTTGGGCAGCTCGGCGGCAGATCTTTATATGTGTATGGCCCTTAGAAACAAGCCTTCTCTGTACATCAGTTCTCTATGAACTGTTCCTGTAGGTCCGCAACACTCCACCTTTATGTAACGTCACAATGTATGACATCACAGAGGAGTGGAGCGGTGTGGCAGAATCTTTTTTTGGATGGGGATGGGCACTGTCTACTTTGTCAGTCCCGGGCACCACAATTTCAGATGGCAGCCCTGCATATAGTAAGAGCAAGAGTTTTTGTTAAAGATCGAAAACCATGATGTTTGGAAAGCATGAAAGTTGGATATGAAACTAGGGGAAGTTGTACTTACAACTTTGAGGAAAGGCAAAAGCTGTGACAATGCAGGGTATAGAATTGCCTTTGTCAGGAGCAGGAATCTGGGCACTTGGAAACTCTCAATGCATAGAAGGGGCCCTAGATCCCTCTATATAAAGCCGAACAATCAATTAGTAATAGTTTTATTAATTTATAATAATTATTGAAACAGTAACAGCCACCTATAGAATCATCATAGTCTCTCAGACTGTATACCTCATAAACCTCAGCAATAAAAGGATTTAATCCTCTACACAGTTAAAATTACTGTACAAATATAGGTGTACCCAGCTATATACAGATGGAGCCGCGCTCATCTGAGGCGGCTCCATCGTAAACCAGAATTTCCGGCGTGACTAGGCGATCCGTCCTCCTTGTTACACCAGGAGTGCACAGAGACGCTCCCTTTCAGAGTGTCTCTGTCCGGGCATGTGGACGGAGATGCTCTCCATTCAAGTGAATGTGGCACGTCTCCGTTGCGGGCATGCGCTCCCAGGTGGACGGGGACGCTCTCAGCGATAGGCGCACACAGACAGAGCCACGACTAGTGTGGCTCCATCTGTATGTGCATATTATACCCCAGCCTGTCTTATTAAAGTGATTAAAGATTATTATGAAAGACAATACATAGTACCTAGAATCAGCTGTTTAACCACTTGCCTGGCATGGTTGCATCAGATGCGACCATGCCTGCAAGTGCTCTATCTGACCTGGTCGCACAGGATGCGACCAGTCAGATAGAGAGTGTTAGCAGCGGCAGGGAAGTTAAACTTCCCTCCGCTGTTGCTGTCAAAGGGAACGGAAGGTCCCTCTGCCTCCCTTCACTCTCCCCTGTGTCTGCCATGCTGCCGATCACTGCTGATCGGTCAGCACGGCAGGATCCCCCCCGCCCCCCTCCAGCGGCTGCAGACAATAGCAGCCGCTGGAGAGTGTAAATGAATCCTCCCCAGCCAACCACAGACCCCCCCCCCTCCCCCATGTACCTGCAGGCTGTCCCGGCCTTCAAAATTAAAGCCACAATGGTCGCGATGTTCCCAATGTTCCAATGGTCGTGATGTTCCTGATCGATGTTTCGATGTTTGGGGGAAAACATTTTTTTTTTTTAAAAACAAGATTTTTTTCCTTTTTTTAACTAAGATCATTTGGGATAAGGTTAAATTGATGTTCCTCACCTAATTCACTAATAAAAAAGACCCAACAACTTCGGAGCGGTTTTCTGCTAAATAAACCGTCAGTTAAGCGGTTAATAAAGAACTGCAGGCAATACAGAACACAAAGATAATAAATAGTTTATTCCATAATTATCTTGAGACACTCTTGTGAAAATGTACACTGCCAATACATTCTTTAATGTGCGTGGTTTAAAGAAGCTATTTAAACCTCACTATTTATAAGAACTCATTACTAGCAGCAGAATAGACAGAGTCTGCAATAATTTATTAAAGGACTTTGGTGCTGATGTATCAAAAAATTTGATAAGTTTAAAAAAATGTTTTGTCACTTATCGTGTGAACTTCGTGACTTTTTTCGATTTTATTTGAAGTATGTATCATTTTTTTAAATCAAAAATGTGATTGCGATAAAAGCCCAAAAATGTGATAATTATCGCTGTACTTTTCAGTTGTTTTATCGCATTTATTTATTCCATTTCAAAAAAATTAAATGAAGTGTGCATGCTCTGTTTCAGAGCCGGACATGCACAGTGAGTTCCTTGGTGGTGTTCAGCACATACCTGACCTACAGCAGAAAAGAATAGCTACTGCAGTTTACTATGGGACACTAATACCCCTTACACACCGCAGCTATAACCCGGTACATTGACATTTTTTTAAGCCTTCCAAAACGGTTCTAGCTGCGGTGTGAAAGGGCCACTTTGAATTTACTGGTTACAGATTACTGGTATTTTAAAACGGTAAAAAAGCAGGGTCCTACACGGTTCAGACCTGTTTCATTGTGCAATGTGAAAGGCTCAGAAACGGTATTTCCAAACCACAGAAGGTGATAGGCTGTCTCCATGCGTGATGTCACCAGGCAGAAGCAGGAAATAAACTGGAGGAAACACATGAGAGTGAAGAAGCATTTTATTATACAGAATACAGTTTAAAATGGCGAATTGGAGTGATGAGGAGGTTAGGGAGCTGCTTAGGATGAGAGGGGATGAAGAAATTGCTAGACAAATCACTGGGACAGTGAAGGATGCAGTAGTCTACAAAAACATGGTAAAGATGCTTGAAGCTGCTGGGTTCCATCGTACGACTACCCAAATTATTAATAATTAATTAATAATTAATAATTATTAATAATGTGTGGCCCAGAAAAGTCCATTTAAAATGAAAACCACTGTTTTCTATGGAAGAAACTGGTTCAGTGTGAAAGGTACCAAAACGGTAATGAAACGGTAATATACCAGTTACAACATGCGATGTGAAGGGGGTTTAACTGCTCAGACCCATTTTAAGAACCGTTTAAAGAACCGTTTCAAAAGCAGGGTTTGTGATGTGAAAGCAGCATTATTAGAAATTATTCTAATAATAAAGTCAATCAAAGTCAATTTGATTGGTTATTCTAATGACTGTTATAAACATGTTACTAAGATGAAATTCCACTGGCATTTAGTAGTGTGTGCTGTTTACTTCCAAAAAAACTATTAAGAGTCTCACAAACAAAAAATATATATTTATATATTCACACACACATACATACATATATAATATATATATATATATATATATATATATATGAGAGAATTTTTATATGTATATAATATAAATCTCAAGCAAACAACATATAGAAAATATTAGTCCATTTTTAGACTAGTTCACAATATATAAGTATAATTTAGATAAAGGGGGGTGATATGTTTAGCATATTCATTTTGTTAAAAAAGTAAATTTAGAGGTGGAACTACAAGAACAATCATGGCCTATTGCTAAGCTTGCCAGTAAAATCTGGTGAAAAAAAGATATGAAAAGTTTCAGACAATTTTCACGATAATACAATGATACATAAGGTTCCCATTAATTTTCAATAGAGGTTGGAAAAGTTTGAAAAAAAAATGCGAAAAGTAGATTTTGCAGGAAAAAAAACAATAAATAAAATCGAAAAACTTACATACATGCAGATGATACTTAAAAAATGCGAAAAGTATTGAAAATCTAAATTTATCTCATTTTTTAATGCAAAAAACTGTTGGTACATCAGCCCCTTTGTGCAATAAACAACTCAGTGAACATTCCATGGACAGGCTTAAGTGGATATGGTTACAATGTGAACTATCACATTGCAACATTTGTAACATAAAATAACTCTACCGGAAGAATCCAAATGAGGAAAATAACATTTAATTCTGAATAGCATCTGAAAACAGCTTGACTGTAGTCCAAGAGACTATTACGACTGTATAGGAGACAGTTATTTCACCAATAACTATTATAAATCAGTTAAATTATTGTAAACTGACCTTATTAATTTATATAGAAGGGTGAAATCCCTTAGCAATTAAGGATTCAATTCTCTATTTATTACTTGAATATAGGTGTATCTTACTACAATAGGTGCATATGCAATCTCAGCCTGTCTTAATAAAGTTGTTAACATTATGATGAAAGATAGCACATACTGTAGGACTTCATTCAATAAGGATTGCAAATTCTGCATTTTAGCAGAATTTGCAATCATTTGACTCACATGCTGGGAGCTGCTCATCGCAGGGTAAGGTCGCCCAGCATGCTACCCACTCCCCCCCTTCCGCAACCACAAACGAATTGCAATCGCGCCGCAATTAGTGCGTGGTCACAGAAATTAGGGAAACCCACTTCCGGCACAGCCTGACTGCGACGGCAGGAGAGCCGCTGCTATCTTTTTGATTGGAGTGGCTGCATGTGACGTCACTGCCCTGATAATATCCACACTATGCCCCCCATTTGCACCACCAAACCTCCATTTCCCTGCTACCGCCACCGCCCCCGCAACACTCCGGGGGCAGTGGCAGAGAGGCAGGCAGTACCCCAGAGGCATTCGTAATTACTGTGGATCACCCACAGTACATGCTGGCGCAGGACGGGAAACAACACTGAGCACAACAATATCAAAAGGTTTGCTCTTATTTTTCATACTTTATTATAGTATCACTCATGACTCTATGAAGATCATAGACATTTTCTGAGAAATACGATATTCCAAGGAGCCTTTATGATTGGGTGACAGAACCCCTGGCACAATTTTTTTTCTTTATCTGTAATTTTGGAATACTTTGGCATTTTAATGTTTCTGGGGCAAATAAAGAACAAAACATTTTTTAGTGCATATTGAATAAAAGTTATATTTTATCTTTCAGTAGAAGAATTTATTGACGGGTGCACTGTAATACTACCCTCTTTTCCATTCTTGTTCAAGTATGTATATTGGTAGTAGGTTGCATACCCCTACTATAATATTATACTTATTAATAAAATATCAAGTAGGTGGCTGTTGATAGGAACTGGTGCGGTAGTTCTTCTGTATCATATTGACCTTAACCCTTGCCCCTGTTAATTGTTTTACCCAGTCTGCGCTGTGATATTAATGTGTCCTGCTTATGCTATAGTCAGTGGTGCCGGTAAGGGGTGGTGGTGTGTGGGGGGGGGGGGGTACTATTTACCCAGGCCTAGGTCTGATGGAGGGGCCCAGCCTAAGCCCAAGTCCCCCTCACCCCCTTACCTGGCAGCAGCAGCTGCAGCTCTTCTCCTCAGCCC
Source organism: Pseudophryne corroboree (assembly GCF_028390025.1). Taxonomy (NCBI): domain Eukaryota; kingdom Metazoa; phylum Chordata; class Amphibia; order Anura; family Myobatrachidae; genus Pseudophryne; species Pseudophryne corroboree. The sequence continues at coordinate 315,698,021 of NC_086447.1, read as the reverse complement.
AGCACAGGGCTGCAATGTGGCCTGGGAGGTGTTTAAAATACCATTTTTTTCTGTATTTTTTTCTAAGTGTGCAGGGCTATGCCTGCAGTGATTAGGCCACACTCCCTGAAAAGTACCTTGGCCCGGCAGGCTCTCTACTGCCCTGGCTATAGTCTACAACTGTGTATTGTACTAATGGCTCTAGTACCCGGTACTTGTGAAATATTTTCTATGTTTATCGGCTAATCGTTATTGACACCTTATAAACAAAAGTAAAAAACAATAAAAATTATAATAATTCATTAATGGGATAATAATATAATCAGCAAGACACAGCTACATAGATTTATATTTTTCATATATTTAAGGTACAAAGTGCTCAGAAATACAAATCTAATATGTACAGTATGGGAACATTTGCAGTTCCTGTACATGCCACTTGAAGGAGTTAACAGAAACTACTGCTTTGTGGAATAACAGAATTCTAGGATTCTCTTAAATAAAGCTTCAACATTGGTTTTCCATCTGTCAGACCATCTTAATTAAAGGCATCATTGGTGCATGGAATTAGTACTTCAGGATTGTTCTCGAGACTGGAACAAATCCATCATTAATTTGACAGATTGGATTATTTATCTTGTTTCAAATATTTCATCTCTTTCTATGTATATAAATCTGACAACAATGATTCTTTTGTACAATAATACAAAATTCAGCATTCTTTCACTGCAATAAATTTTTAGATAAAAACACAATTTCAGTCTCATAATCTATTATTAAAGTGAAATTAATTAATGTGACAATTACTATAAAAATGCATGCTAATAGTGAGTAGTGATATAATTCCTGTAAAATGTATTGGTACAGTATATCTGTAGAGAAGTGATGTAATTTGTCTAATAAGACTCATACTGAAAGTGTTCATGGTTGAATGTACAGCATAGCTATCAGCGACGTCAAACATGCCTTAGACACGTGTACAGTATAACCAGAATCATGTAGTTATTGTCCATTCATTTTAATTTTAGCCAAGCTGCATACACACTATGAGATACTGCATGTAATATTGCTGATATTGTATGATTGCATGATATTGATATCGCATAGTGTATATACACGATTTATCATATGATGCGCGCTCTCATAGGCATCCAACATCTGACCTGCATGCAGTCTTCATGGTCTAATATCATGAGCTTTTTTGGAGTGTATACATACAACCATACGCTTTTAGGGTGTTGAAGTCAGCCTGGACCCTCCTCCTTCTGCTGGTGCTCCCTTAAAAACTCCAGCCCCTTAAGATATCATTTTATCTTATCTTATTGTTTCATTGTATAGTGTGCATGCCCAATATCATATGTCGGGAAATTGTATACAGTATCGCATGGGGCGTACATCGTAATAGTGTGTACACAGCCTAACAGTTTAGTTGTAGCCACAAGCAATAGTAAAATAGTATTTCTAAAGGTATACGTTCAGAATGTTAATACAGGAATGTGGACATGGACAGATTGTTGACAATCAAAATGTCAATATTCACAATATCGACCAAAACACAATGTCAACATGATACAATATTGACAGCAGATTTTAGGTTTAGGTTTAGAGTTAGGGTTATTTTTTGCAGGGGCACTTTAAGAGAGGAGGAGGCCTCCATTTGGGCCCCCTCCTATCTACCAGCAGTGCTGAAGAGTCTGAGCACTAGAGGGCTCAGACTCTACTGGGCATGTGCAGATCACTGCGAAAATAGCGCAACAGCCATTTTTCCAGTGATTTCTGTACTGCGTATGTACAGAACACCACGAAAATGGCTGCTATGCCATTTTCACGGTGATTCCACAGCACTGCTGACATCCGTGCGGGACTCTGGAGGGGTAGCAGTGTCAGACTGGGGTATGAAGGGCCCACCGGGAGGATGCTGATGTAGGGGCCCATGCTTAAGGCTGTGACCAGGCTACAGTTACTGTTTGACTAACCATTACAGAGTACATGTTCTGTGCCCCTTGGTGAAAATATAATAAACCACATTCTTGTGAAGTATAATGTAACATATGTATAATGCATAATTCAAGTGCACCTGGATAGAGTCTGGAACCTGATCCCTAGAGGAGGAGGAGGGCCCACAGGTAGCAGGGCCCACTGGGGGTTCCCCTGTTCCCCTATGGGCCAGTCTGACCTTGAGGGGTAGGTATTCAAAAAATAGGTGCAGCATGTGCGATGGGGGCCCCCTCTGGACTCAGGGGCCTGTGTGTACCACACACACTGCACCCATTATAGATACACCAGTGATTCTTCGGTTAGAGTTCGGTATGGGGATAGTTAAGCCATCTTTGCAAAACTGCACGGTCAACATACCTATGGTCATCATTCACAATGTCGGCATTGTGGCATTGGGAATGTCGACAGGCAAACTTAGCCGATTTTAGGGTTAGTTTAAGGTTTAGGGGTAGGGTTAGATTGTGGTTAGGGTTAATGTATCCATCTATGAAAAACTGACTGTCAACCTTCTGTTATTGTCAACACTGTGAATGTCCACATTTGACATGTAGTCCTCCTGCCCATGACAAAATTCAGACCATTCTGACAATCCGGTGTCGACGTTACATACCACACTTGATTCTGAGTTACCAGAGTTCTACAAAATTTTAGCTGACCAAAGAATTATTGGTTATTATGTCAATGTTGTTACATTTTTGCAATAAAACTGTAATGAATTATTAATCACTAGTTACCAGTCCGTCAAAATGACGGAACAACATAACAGTAATGTCAGTGCCGGCCGAGTGGAGCAACACTTGAATTGCTCTGTCAGGCGCCATCTAATGGCCACCAGCGCACAAAACACTTGAATTCCCCCCATAGAGGTGAGGAGCAGCATTAGCCTTTTATTATGTAGGATACATTTTATGTTATCATATCATAGCACAGCACAGTAGAATCAAATTTACTAGAAGTGCTTGAAATTATAGAAAACTGTTTCTCAAACCTGTGCCTCTGATAGGATCTAAAGTTTGGACATTTGATGCAAATTCTTGAACTTCAGCTCTACTGTACTGAAGCTTTAGAGTAAATTTAAGCATTGTGAATTGTTTCAACAAGTCCAGTTCACACACAATCATGACAGATTGTACACACTTGAATGGACTTAAATGGATTATTTTTTTTATATTTTTCTAATGTGAATAATGAGGCTTACATGGAAATACAAAACTTAGGATGTAGGTAAAGTTTGTTGCTCAAATATTAAAAAAAATTCTAAACCTACTATAAAAATTGGTCATTTAAAATGATACACAGTTGAGTCACATTATCATAATGACCAGCTAGAGCAACCGCAGCGTTAAGCACGGACAGAAGCTAGATGACTGACCTGTCATTTTAGACACGTCTGGTAGCCCCCAGGTTCATTTTGATGGTGAGCTGCTCCGCTGTAGTGTGTCGGTCGGCCCTCATGCACCTTCATAGATGATGTTTACATCTCACATCAATGGCATGTGGTGCTCTGCAGTTTCCACGTTGGTTATTCACAGTGGTGCCATTTGTCCAGTCACGATACACCTTCATCACAGCAGCACGCGAACAGTTCACAAACTGCGCTGTTTCAGAAATACTGCCACCCTTGGCCCGAAAGCCGATAATCATCCCTTTTTGCAACTCGGATAAATCGCCCCTTTTACCCATGACAGCAATAAGTGATATGTGTGCAGACGGCCTATCGCACCTGATATGCCTATCATGGCCTGGTCATAATAATGTGACTCGACCGTGTAGTTATTTTTAACATACTGTAGTTAGTTCGAACAGCAAACATTGAGCACCAATGGTGAACATTAACATTGCTGTGAATAGCAAATGTGAGCTGATAATTTTAAATAGCAAAATCAAATTGTATACAAAAAATTGGGTGTGGATCATAGGGTTGACAGTAATTAGGTCGACAGTCATTAGGTCGATGACTATGGTCGACAGTGACTAGGTCGACACTTGAAATAGGTTGACATGATCATTAGGTCGACATGGAAAAAGGTTGACATGATTTAAAAAAAAAAAATTGGTGTCGTTTTCTTCGTAAAGTGACCGGGAACCACAATTAGTGCACCGTGTCCCCTCTCATGGCTCACTTTGCTCGACATGCTTCGGGCCAGGTGCCTCGCTCTGCTACCGCTGCGCTCAACACAGGTTACTATTCCCAATCGTAGGTCACGTGGATCGTAAAGTATGAAAAAGTTAAAAAAAAAATTCAAATGTGAAAAACTCATGTGTCATCCTTTACCTTGTCGACCTAGTGACCTTGTTTACCTATAGACCATATTGTGGTCAACCTAATGAGTGTCGACATAAGTGCTGTCAACCTATAGACCGGATTCCCTGAAAATTGTACCACACAAGATACTGAAACCAAAGAAATTCAATTGAGTTTCACAGTTTTGACGTTTGTTGACATCACTATTGTTTTTACTTTAGAAAACATTAATTTATTAATATTCAGTGATGTAATAAAATCTTTTACATTTAGTATATTTCTCCAATATATTGTCTTTAATAAATGCAACATACAATAATCACCAGAACAGTGGTTTATATAATCACTATGGGCATGGGTGTATCTATGGGTCCGAACAACCCTGGCAAATTAATGGTCTGCCCCCTCCCCCCCCAATATTAAAAATAGGGAAGGCGTTCGTGCTGAAACAGGGTTGTGGTTCATGGGTTAAGGCTTGTGTCCACACAATAGTACCCCAAATTCAAATGTTGCCACACAGTTGTGCCCTTACTCACATTACACTGCATAGTATTGTCCCTTCACATTTTGCCACATATTATTATCCCTTATTCACATTACACCACACAGTAGTACCACTTATACACGTCACGCCACACACTAGAGCCCTTATTTACATTACACTACACAGTAGTACTCTTTATACACAGTATGCCATGCAGTAGTGCCCCTTACATATTATGTCCACAGTAATAGTGCTCCTTACACATTATGCCTACACAGTAGTAGTGACCCTTACATACTGTATACCAACAGCAGAAGTGCTACTACAAGGGCTGTTGGGAGCTGTAGTTTATGTTGAGTTTGATTATCACTGTAGTTTGGTGCTGGACACTGGTGCCAGTAACAGCAGCTCCTGCCTGCTGTGCCAGTCTCCGGGCCACACCAGGTACATAGAAACACAGAATTTGACATAAATAAGGACCACTTTGCCCATCTAGTCTTCCATAAACACAAGACACACATTTACACACTTGCGTCTATTTTTCAGTTAACCTACCAGTATATTATTGGATTATGGGAGGAAACCGGAGGAAACCCACGCAAGCATGGGGAGAATATACAAACTTCACACAGTCAGGGACATGGTGGGAATCGAACCCATGACCTTAGTGCTGTGAGGCAGTAATGCTACCATTACACCTGAATGGTATCCAACAGACTGCTATGAGGGTATTTAGGAGCAATATTGTCAGTCAGCCACCATGCCTCTGATGAAGGACTAAGGTCCGAAAAGCTTCTTCTACCCACATTTGTGAGGTGAATACATCAGAGACACAAGCACATTTCCGAACTGTGGTCTGTCACTCACAGTATTCCTTCGGCCAAGCTGCAATAGAAAACCAGTGGTGTGGAGTTTCCGGAGCTCTGATCTGTTTCCTTTTCAAAGATCTGGGAGGGTAACTGCGTGGATGCCTGGACTTATGTCTTAACCCACAATAGTGGTTACATGCTTATGTATTTTTGTCGTTTGTGAGTGTTCATTATTAAATCACCTTTATATTCAAATGTCTGGCTGTACTTGCACCATGTCCATTTGTTTTGGAATATTTAAAGGTGACTTCTACCCACATTTGTGAGGTGAATACATCGGAGACACAAGCACATTTCCGATCTGTGGTCTGTCACTCACAGTATTCCTTCGGCCAAGCTGCAATAGAAAACTCTGTTTGATGTAAGATATCTCAAATGTATGTGAACATGTGTTAATAGCGCTATTGGTATACCTATATTTTCTGTGTGTTTGACTATCCTGAGACTAGTGAAGAGCCTCGTCTAGGTTTACTAAAGCTGCAATTAACGATTGGCGCTGTGTGTGAATTATCCCTTTGTATTGAACTGGAAAATTGTTGCCCATTTAACATTTGTACAAATAAAATACATACAGTATGTCAGTATCCTGGAATCCTGCAGCTTCTTTGGTAGCCATTATTATAGTAAACCATAATGGCAAATATAAAGCCATCCACAATTCCAATATTCAAGCGAACTATACAATAATTTATTAGTAGCTACAATAATCAGACTATGACATATTTTGGTGCTATTTCCCCCAGTGTCAGGGCTTTTTTGAGCTTAATAAAAATATATATTGTTATTGTTTAGGCAAGATTTTGTGCATTATTTTGTGCATTATTATCTGTATTCTATTTATTTGTGCTTCCTATTGTCAATTATTGAATTTATTTGTGCCTTCATTCTCTAAACGAGATAAGGTCATTAGGTCGACACCACTGAGGTCGACAGTCATTAGGTCAACCACTATAGGTTGACATGCATTAGATCGACAGGGTCACTAGGTCGACATGGTCATTAGGTCGACATGTACTAAGTCGACAGGTCAAAAGGTCGACATGAGTTTTTTACATGTTTTTAAATTTTTGGACTTTTTCATACTTTACGATCCACGTGGACTTCAATTGGGAATGGTAACCTGTGCCGAGCGCAGCGGTAGTAGAGCGAGGCATCTTGCCCAAACCATGGCGAGCGAAGCGAGCCATGCAAGGGGACACGGTGCACTAAACTGTGCAGTAATTTTATTGTATAGGCTGTGTACAGTGGGCCTAATTCAGAACCAATCACTGCTGTTTTTGCACAGCGAGCGATCGGGTCTGTACTGCACATGCATATGCACCGCATGCGCTGGCGCGTTGGACGACTGCACCAGGCATCGGTGCATACCGACGGGATGGGAGTAAAAAGCGATCGTTCAGGCGATCGCAAGGTGACTGACAGGAAGTTGCCTTTTGTGGGCGGCAACTGACTGATTTTTTTTCAGGGAGTGTCCGGAGAAACGCAGGAGGGACCAGGCGTTTGAAGGGAGGGTTTCTGATGTCAGCTCCGGCCCCGATCATCACACTGGAAGAGTAAGTCCTGGGCTGTGCAGAGACTGCACAAACTTCTGTTTGTGCAGCTCTACTGCACATGCGATTGCACCCCTGCACAGTGAATTCCCCTTCCCCTATAGGCGGCAACTACCTGATCGCAGGGATGCAAAAACCGCACCCTAGCGATCAGGTCTGAATTAGGCCCAATGTCCTAAATACATTCCACATAAAGTACCGTATAAGAATATGGACTTGTAATTTTGAAAATGAGTTGAAATATCATAATCCAATCAATATATATGCATGCTGTTATTTATAGAAAGTCGCAGGTTTGTAATAACTTAAAAGCTTGTATGGCAAGACTATAGTAGAATACTGCTTAGCAGTGCCTGACTGTGCGCACAGCAACACTTACACTCTAAATACAATTGTACGTATTAGAAAAGTACAAAATATAGAACACATACAAAGAAATCACTCTAGGAAGAAAGAAAAACATATTTCTTAGTCATACTCAGTAAGTTTCTAGCAATGGTCGTTCACATCTAAAACATTTTTTGCTTTATACAAAGTGCTTTCACCGTATGGGTGTAAGTGCATTTTTGTTGTTTTAGTATTTTAACAAGGGACATTAATATTGAATGTGCACCTGAGCAAAAGTTTTAAATAGCACATACTTCTCAATGCTCCACATGTGTGGAATTTTAACTGGGCACATAATTATTTTAATAAATATTCCAGCTGACACGTCACTTTCTCTCTCTACTCTTTCTCACCCTTTATAATTCATCTGTGTGTTTGACTATCCTGAGACTAGTGAAGAGCCTCGTTAAAATTTATAGGGGATCTGGAAAAATCAAATGATCACAGCTGGATTTTTACAATATTATATATGAATCATGGATGAGTCAGTCCTATACTGAGTGGTACAGTATTTCCATCAGAGATTCCAGAATATAGAGCTATAAAACAGATCTAAAATGAGTCTGTTCTGGTAATGGGAAACATACATTTGTATCTTTTATAGAATAGAGCTGACATTCTCAAAAAAGATAGTAGGAATATAGTAAAGCAAAATGGCAAAATAAAGGATCATTCGATTCTCCATTATTGCTTTATGCAATTGAAAGGAAATTATCGAGGACACCTATTAATTATTTGAATATAAGGAAAAAAAACAATATACAGGTTGAGTATCCCATATCCAAATATTCTGAAATACGGAATATTCCGAAATACGGAATTTTTGAGTGAGACTGAGATAGTGAAACCTTTGTTTTCTGATCGCTCAATGTACACAAACTTTGTTTAATACACAAGTAATTAAAAAATATTGCCTAAAATTACCTTCAGGCTGTGTGTATATGGTGTATATGAAACATAAATGCATTCTGTGCTTAGACTTAGGTTGCATCGCCATGATTTCTCATTATGGTATGCAATTATTCCAAAATATGGAAAAATCCGATATCCAAAATACTTCTGGTCCCAGGCATTTTGGATAAGGGGTACTTAACCTGTATACCTGTATTTTTAAAACTGTAACATTGTAACAGTAGACATAATGCAGGCCAGTCTCTTTACTGGGTAGCTATAAATGTGAAAAATACTTATTTCAGGTACAGTATGTGTAATCATGCCAGCAAGCACTCATTCAAGCACTCATTCAAGCACTCATTCTAAATTGGCCACTGTGGGGCACTCTTATATTGGAATTTACAATTTACAACTTACAAATTATATTTCATTTAATCTAATAAGAACAGCGTCCCCTGGTGGCAGTAATAAATGCAAGCATTTCGAAAAATATGTAGGGAACTAAGGGGGTCATTCCGAGTTGATCGTAGCTGTGCTAAATTTAGCACAGCTACGATCAGGCACTCAGACATGCGGGGGGATGCCCAGCACAGGGCTAGTCCACCTCGCATGTCAGTGCCGCCCCCCCCCCCCTGCAGAAATGCAAAAGCATCGCACAACGGCGATGCTTTTGCATCCCAGGAGTTACCTCTTCGTTGCCCCGGGTAGCAATGCGGCTGTGTGTGATGTCACGCAGCTGCTGCAACCCGCCCCAACGGTCCGGCCATGCCACCGTCCAGCCCCCTCCCACCCAGTGACCGCCTCTGCCTCAGAGGCGATCGCTAGGCAATGGCGGCTGGCATGCACCGGCGCACTGCGGCTCTGGCGCATGCGCAGTTCTGACCCGAACGCTGTGCTGCGATAAACTGCAGCAAGCGATCAGGTCCGAATGACCCCCTAAGTTTCTTGTCACTGCTTTTATTATACATTTTAATGCTTAAATATAAATTTCAGCAGCTAAAATCCTTAGAAGTGAACATGTGCTATACATAGAGCGGCTCATTTACAGAGAACGTATGCATGCTTGAGTGTGTTTTACACTTACAACTCCTTACGCTTAGAGAGGTGTAAAGGTAAGAGCAGTTCTGGATTACCAAGTAGGTAGAGTAGGCACTGGCCTATGGGCCCTGTGCCTTTTGGGGGCCCCGCTGCAACGGATCAAAATAATATTGACTTGATCTTGAAAGAAAATTATAATCAAGCGTTCATAAATAGTTTCCAAAGGATAGAAAAAAATTAATCAACTTAAAGAAATTAAGACTCGTAAGGGATTGTATTTTAAAGTGCTGCTTGGATTTGTAAGTGTACAGTATGTGAGTTGGTAACAGCAAAAGCAGGAGCTGTAAGCCGAGTGAAAAGGAGGTGCAGTGAGCTGGAACAACTGCAACTGCTTAGTGGAGTATCGGTGCCGCAGGAGAGAGTACTACGGCTGCATAAAAGTGAAGGACCAAGAACCGCACAAAGATAGATAAGTATAAGCCAGCTTAATTATTGTATAAGTGAGATTGTTTGTCTTCTACATTTTCTTTTTGCTTCGTTTTCTTTGAGAGTAACAGGGAGTTAGACCTTACAAACAATATGGGAGGGGCTGTGATTGGGGACCTCACTCAGTGCATGTCGTGCAAGATGTATGCACACCTGGAGCTACCGGCCCAGTGTGATTACATCTGCACGAGGTGTATGCGGACGGTTGCCCTGGAAGCCCAGGTAACTGATCTAGAGCAAACCGTTACGCGACTGAGGGAGATTCACAATCTCTAGCGAAGTTTAGACAGAATGGTGGAGGAGTTGCGGGAGGGGTCACTGGTAGAAGAGGATGATGATCAGGTAGCCAGTTGGGTCACAGTTAGAAGGAAGAAAAAGAGGGGGAGGCTCGACATCTCCGAACTATCAAACCTGAACAAATTTGCCCGACTGGACGAGGATTCGGAGGATGATAGTGAAGAAATGATGGTGCCGGAGGAGACTGCTCCCTCTAGCATCCAGAGGAGCGGTCCCTCTGGCGTGGTTGGGATAAAAAATAGTGAGGTACCTAGTCAGATGGTGGTGGTAGGGGATTCTATCATCAGGAAGGCAGATAGGGCAATCTGCTACCGGGACCGTGATCGCCGTACAGTCTGTTGTCTCCCGGGTGCTCGGGTACGGCACATCGCGGACCGGGTAGATAGATTGTTGGGAGGGGCTGGGAAAGACCCGACGGTCTTGGTGCACGTTGGCACCAATGACAAAGTTAGCGGAAGGTGGGATGTCCTTAAGAAAGACTATAGAGACTTAGGAAAGAAACATAAGGCAAGGACATCTAAGGTAATATTCTCCGAAATATTACCTGTGCCACGTGCTAGTCCAGGGAGGCAGAGGGAGATTAGGGAGGTAAATGTGTGGCTTAGGGATTGGTGCAGGAAAGACGGGTTTGTGTTCCTGGAACACTGGGCGAACTTCTCAGTCAGGCGCCATCTCTTTTGTCGTGACGGATTGCACCTGACTGAGGAGGGGGCAGCGGTGCTGGGGGGAAGGATGGTTAGAAGGTTGGAGGAGATTTTAAACTAGGAGCCTGGGGGGAGGGTTTAGCTAGAAACTACGGGTCATGCAGTGAGAATAGTGGGGATGGCGGTAGTAAACGAAATGGGGGAGAAGTTGGGGGGAGGGTAAGAGCAGGCGGTAAGGTTACTAACATGGGTACTAAAAGAGATTTTACCAAAGCACTAACCAATGACGATTACAGGTCATCATTGCTACATAAGGTGAAAGATGTCCCTAACGCAAGGGAAATACTTATCTTAGTTGTATGTATGTAAACGCTAGAAGCATTACTGGTACAAAGGGCGAACTAGAAATATTTGCAGCAAGCAAACAGTATGATATTATAGGCATTACTGAAACTTGGTGGGACGAATCTCATGATTGGACAGTCAATCTAGAGGGCTATACACTGTTTAGGAGAGACAGACTAAATAAAAAGGGTGGAGGGGTGTGTATTTACGTAAAGCCATTTTAAAAACCTGATATACAGGAAGATATTCAGGAGGGGACTGTAGACACTGTCGAGACATTATGGGTAGAAATTGCATGCGGGGAAAAAGGAATAAAAAAGTTAGTATTGTGTGTATGCTATAGGCCGCCTGGTATCAACGTATCTGATGAGGAATTGTTACTAAAGCAAATTGAAAGAGCAGCAGGAGTAGGAGACATAATAGTGATGGGAGATTTTAACTATCCAGAGATAAACTGGAAAAACGATTCATGTGATACTGCTAGGGGCAATATGTTTTTAAACACACTTAATGATAACTACTTAGTTCAACTAATTGAGGAACCAACTAGGTACAATGCAATCTTAGACCTGGTATTAACAAACAATGGGGATTTGGTATCAGGTATTATAGTAGGGGAACCCATAGGAAACAGCGACCACAATATGGTCACATTCAATATCAGTTTTCATAAACAGCCCTATACTGGCTCAACTAGGACTCTAAACTTTAGCAAAGCGAATTTTGAAAAGATGACGGTATTTTTCAGGGATACTGAATGGGAAGGTTTGTTTTTAGGAAAAAATACTACGGAGAAATGGGAGGTACTAAAATTCCTGCTAGCTAAAAATACACTCAAATTTATTCCTACGAGCAGCAAAAAAAGCAATAAAAATCATAAACCGATGTGGCTTAACAAAAAGATAAAGGAACTTATGGGCAAGAAAAGGAGAGCATTTAAAAAATACAAATCTGACGGGGAAGCAGAGTCATTTCAGCACTATAAGGAATGTAACAAAACTTGCAAAAAGGAAATAAGAGCGGCAAAAGTAGAAACTGAAAAACTAGTAGCAAAGGAAAGCAAAGCGAATCCCAAAAAATTCTTTAAATACATTAATAGCAAGAGATTAAAGAAGGAGAGTATAGGCCCTTTAAAAGACAAGTTGGGAGTCTTAAGCAAAAATGATAATGACATAGCGGACACACTAATTGAGTTTTTTTTCAACAGTATTTACTAGAGAGAACCCAATTCAGGGACTAACACATAATCTCAATAATGAGAATATCCCACTGATAGGTACTTATTTAAGCGAGGAAGTAGTCTGTGACCGATTAAAACATTTAAAGATTAATAAATCACCAGGTCCTGATAGTATTCACCCAAGGGTTCTAATGGAGCTTCACTCTGAACTTGCAAAACCGCTATTTTTGATCTTTAAGGATTCAGTAATATCAGGTATGGTTCCCAAAGACTGGCGTATAGCGGAAGTAGTGCCTATATTCAAAAAGGGAAGTAAAGCTGAACCAGGTAATTATAGACCAGTTAGTCTTACATCTATAGTGGGGAAAGTATTGGAAGGTATTCTAAGAGATAGTTTTCAGAAGTTTTCCTTGAAGTCAATAAGGTCATTAAAAGGAATCAACATGGGTTTATGAAGGACAGATCCTGTCAAACCAATTTACTTGGCTCTTATGAAACAGCAAGCGCAAACCTAGATCAGGGTAAATAGGTGGATGTAATCCTTTTAGATTTTGCCAAAGCATTCGACACTGTACCACACATGAGACTAATCTACAAGCTACAAGAATCAGGGCTAGGAAGCACAATATGCACTTGGGTCAAAAACTGGTTAGATAATAGGGAGCAGTGCGTTGTGGTTAGTGGATCTTTCTCAACTTGGACTGAAGTGCTAAGTGGTGTGCCGCAAGGCTCAGTATTAGGGCCGCTATCATTCAATATTTTCATTAACGACCTAACAGAAGGTCTAGAGAGCATGGTGTCAATTTTTGCAGATGATACCAAATTGTGTAAAGTTATAAATGCGGAGGGGGATGCTGAGTCGCTTCAGAACGACTTAGTTAAATTAGAAGCTTGGGCAGCGAAATGGAGAATGCGCTTCAATACAGACAAGTGTAAGGTAATGCACTGTGGTAACAAGAACAAAAATAACACCTACCTACTAAATGGGGTAAAATTAGGGGATTCTGTACTGGAAAAGAACTTAGGTGTCCTCATAGATAGCAAACTAAGCAGTAGTACCCAAAGTAGGACTACAGCAAAGAAGGCTAATAAGATATTAGCATGCATAAAACGGGGAATTGATGCTAGGGACGAAAGTATTATACTCCCATTATATAAATCACTTGTGAGGCCACACCTTGAATACTGTGTACAATTCTGGGCACCTTACTGCAAAAAGGATATCCTGGAGCTAGAAAAGGTTCAAAGGCGGACGACCAAACTAATTAAGGGTATGGAGACGCTGGAATACGAGGAAAGGCTTGCAAGACTAGTCATGTTTACACTAGAGATGAGCGGGTTCGGTTTCTTTGAATCCGAACCCGCACGAACTTCACTTTTTTTTTCACGGGTCCGAGCGACTCGGATCTTCCCGCCTTGCTCGGTTAACCCGAGCGCGCCCGAACGTCATCATGACGCTGTCGGATTCTCGCGAGACTCGGATTCTATATAAGGAGCCGCGCGTCGCCGCCATTTTCACACGTGCATTGAGATTGATAGGGAGAGGACGTGGCTGGCGTCCTCTCCATTTAGATTAGATTTAGAAGAGAGAGAGAGAGAGAGATTGCTGTGATACTGTAGATTAGAAGAGAGTGCAGACAGAGTTTAGTGACTGACGACCACAGTGACCAGTGACCACCAGAGACAGTGCAGTTGTTTGTTTTATTTAATATATCCGTTCTCTGCCTGAAAAAAACGATACACAGTCACACAGTGACTCAGTCTGTGTGCACTGCTCAGCCCAGTGTGCTGCACATCAATGTATTGTATATAAAGCTTATAATTGTGGGGGAGACAGGGGAGCACTGCAGGTTGTTATAGCAGGAGCCAGGAGTACATGATAAATAATATTATATTAAAATTAAACAGTGCACACTTTTGCTGCAGGAGTGCCACTGCCAGTGTGACTAGTGGTGACCAGTGCCTGACCACCAGTATATTAGTAGTATTGTATACTATCTCTTTATCAACCAGTCTATATTAGCAGCAGACACAGTACAGTGCGGTAGTTCACGGCTGTGGCTACCTCTGTGTCGGCACTCGGCAGGCAGTCCGTCCATCCATAATTGTATTATAATATATACCACCTAACCGTGGTTTTTTTTTCATTCTTTATACCGTCGTCATACTAGTTGTTACGAGTATACTACTATCTCTTTATCAACCAGTGTACAGTGCGGTAGTTCACGGCTGTGGCTACCTCTGTGTCGGCACTCGGCAGGCAGTCCGTCCAACCATAATTGTATTATATACCACCTAACCGTGGTTTTTTTTTCATTCTTTATACCGTCGTCATACTAGTTGTTACGAGTATACTACTATCTCTTTATCAACCAGTGTACAGTGCGGTAGTTCACGGCTGTGGCTACCTCTGTGTCGGCACTCGGCAGGCAGTCCGTCCATCCATAATTGTATTATAATATATACCACCTAACCGTGGTTTTTTTTCATTCTTTATACCGTCGTCATACTAGTTGTTACGAGTATACTACTATCTCTTTATCAACCAGTGTACAGTGCGGTAGTTCACGGCTGTGGCTACCTCTGTGTCGGCACTCGGCAGGCAGTCCGTCCAACCATAATTGTATTATAATATATACCACCTAACCGTGGTTTTTTTTTCATTCTTTATACCGTTGTCATACTAGTTGTTACGAGTATACTACTATCTCTTTATCAACCAGTGTACAGTGCGGTAGTTCACGGCTGTGGCTACCTCTGTGTCGGCACTCGGCAGGCAGTCCGTCCAACCATAATTGTATTATATACCACCTAACCGTGGTTTTTTTTTCATTCTTTATACCGTCGTCATACTAGTTGTTACGAGTATACTACTATCTCTTTATCAACCAGTGTACAGTGCGGTAGTTCACGGCTGTGGCTACCTCTGTGTCGGCACTCGGCAGGCAGTCCGTCCATCCATAATTGTATTATATACCACCTAACCGTGGTTTTTTTATACCACCTAACCGTGGCAGTCCGTCCATAATTGTATACTAGTATCCAATCCATCCATCTCCATTGTTTACCTGAGGTGCCTTTTAGTTCTGCCTATAAAATATGGAGAACAAAAAAGTTGAGGTTCCAAAATTAGGGAAAGATCAAGATCCACTTCCACCTCGTGCTGAAGCTGCTGCCACTAGTCATGGCCGAGACGATGAAATGCCAGCAACGTCGTCTGCCAAGGCCGATGCCCAATGTCATAGTACAGAGCATGTCAAATCCAAAACACCAAATATCAGAAAAAAAAGGACTCCAAAACCTAAAATAAAATTGTCGGAGGAGAAGCGTAAACTTGCCAATATGCCATTTACCACACGGAGTGGCAAGGAACGGCTGAGGCCCTGGCCTATGTTCATGGCTAGTGGTTCAGCTTCACATGAGGATGGAAGCACTCAGCCTCTCGCTAGAAAACTGAAAAGACTCAAGCTGGCAAAAGCACCGCAAAGAACTGTGCGTTCTTTGAAATCCCAAATCCACAAGGAGAGTCCAATTGTGTCGGTTGCGATGCCTGACCTTCCCAACACTGGACGTGAAGAGCATGCGCCTTCCACCATTTGCACGCCCCCTGCAAGTGCTGGAAGGAGCACCTGCAGTCCAGTTCCTGATAGTCAGATTGAAGATGTCAGTGTTGAAGTACACCAGGATGAGGAGGATATGGGTGTTGCTGGCGCTGGGGAGGAAATTGACCAGGAGGATTCTGATGGTGAGGTGGTTTGTTTAAGTCAGGCACCCGGGGAGACACCTGTTGTCCGTGGGAGGAATATGGCCGTTGACATGCCAGGTGAAAATACCAAAAAAATCAGCTCTTCGGTGTGGAGGTATTTCACCAGAAATGCGGACAACAGGTGTCAAGCCGTGTGTTCCCTTTGTCAAGCTGTAATAAGTAGGGGTAAGGACGTTAACCACCTCGGAACATCCTCCCTTATACGTCACCTGCAGCGCATTCATAATAAGTCAGTGACAAGTTCAAAAACTTTGGGTGACAGCGGAAGCAGTCCACTGACCAGTAAATCCCTTCCTCTTGTAACCAAGCTCACGCAAACCACCCCACCAACTCCCTCAGTGTCAATTTCCTCCTTCCCCAGGAATGCCAATAGTCCTGCAGGCCATGTCACTGGCAAGTCTGACGAGTCCTCTCCTGCCTGGGATTCCTCCGATGCATCCTTGCGTGTAACGCCTACTGCTGCTGGCGCTGCTGTTGTTGCCGCTGGGAGTCGATGGTCATCCCAGAGGGGAAGTCGTAAGCCCACTTGTACTACTTCCAGTAAGCAATTGACTGTTCAACAGTCCTTTGCGAGGAAGATGAAATATCACAGCAGTCATCCTACTGCAAAGCGGATAACTGAGTCCTTGACAACTATGTTGGTGTTAGACGTGCATCCGGTATCCGCCGTTAGTTCACAGGGAACTAGACAATTTATTGAGGCAGTGTGCCCCCGTTACCAAATACCATCTAGGTTCCACTTCTCTAGGCAGGCGATACCGAGAATGTACACGGACGTCAGAAAAAGACTCACCAGTGTCCTAAAAAATGCAGTTGTACCCAATGTCCACTTAACCACGGACATGTGGACAAGTGGAGCAGGGCAGGGTCAGGACTATATGACTGTGACAGCCCACTGGGTAGATGTATGGACTCCCGCCGCAAGAACAGCAGTGGCGGCACCAGTAGCAGCATCTCGCAAACGCCAACTCTTTCCTAGGCAGGCTACGCTTTGTATCACCGCTTTCCAGAATACGCACACAGCTGAAAACCTCTTACGGCAACTGAGGAAGATCATCGCGGAATGGCTTACCCCAATTGGACTCTCCTGTGGATTTGTGGCATCGGACAACGCCAGCAATATTGTGTGTGCATTAAATATGGGCAAATTCCAGCACGTCCCATGTTTTGCACATACATTGAATTTGGTGGTGCAGAATTTTTTAAAAAACGACAGGGGCGTGCAAGAGATGCTGTCGGTGGCCAGAAAAATTGCGGGACACTTTCGGCGTACAGGCACCACGTACAGAAGACTGGAGCACCACCAAAAACTACTGAACCTGCCCTGCCATCATCTGAAGCAAGAAGTGGTAACGAGGTGGAATTCAACCCTCTATATGCTTCAGAGGTTGGAGGAGCAGCAAAAGGCCATTCAAGCCTATACAATTGAGCACGATATAGGAGATGGAATGCACCTGTCTCAAGTGCAGTGGAGAATGATTTCAACGTTGTGCAAGGTTCTGATGCCCTTTGAACTTGCCACACGTGAAGTCAGTTCAGACACTGCCAGCCTGAGTCAGGTCATTCCCCTCATCAGGCTTTTGCAGAAGAAGCTGGAGGCATTGAAGAAGGAGCTAACACGGAGCGATTCCGCTAGGCATGTGGGACTTGTGGATGCAGCCCTTAATTCGCTTAACAAGGATTCACGGGTGGTCAATCTGTTGAAATCAGAGCACTACATTTTGGCCACCGTGCTCGATCCTAGATTTAAAGCCTACCTTGGATCTCTCTTTCCGGCAGACACAGGTCTGCTGGGGTTGAAAGACCTGCTGGTGACAAAATTGTCAAGTCAAGCGGAACGCGACCTGTCAACATCTCCTCCTTCACATTCTCCCGCAACTGGGGGTGCGAGGAAAAGGCTCAGAATTCCGAGCCCACCCGCTGGCGGTGATGCAGGGCAGTCTGGAGCGACTGCTGATGCTGACATCTGGTCCGGACTGAAGGACCTGACAACGATTACGGACATGTCGTCTACTGTCACTGCATATGATTCTCTCAACATTGATAGAATGGTGGAGGATTATATGAGTGACCGCATCCAAGTAGGCACGTCACACAGTCCGTACTTATACTGGCAGGAAAAAGAGGCAATTTGGAGGCCCTTGCACAAACTGGCTTTATTCTACCTAAGTTGCCCTCCCACAAGTGTGTACTCCGAAAGAGTGTTTAGTGCCGCCGCTCACCTTGTCAGCAATCGGCGTACGAGGTTACATCCAGAAAATGTGGAGAAGATGATGTTCATTAAAATGAATTATAATCAATTCCTCCGCGGAGACATTGACCAGCAGCAATTGCCTCCACAAAGTACACAGGGAGCTGAGATGGTGGATTCCAGTGGGGACGAATTGATAATCTGTGAGGAGGGGGATGTACACGGTGATATATCGGAGGGTGAAGATGAGGTGGACATCTTGCCTCTGTAGAGCCAGTTTGTGCAAGGAGAGATTAATTGCTTATTTTTTGGGGGGGGTCCAAACCAACCCGTCATATCAGTCACAGTCGTGTGGCAGACCCTGTCACTGAAATGATGGGTTGGTTAAAGTGTGCATGTCCTGTTTTGTTTATACAACATAAGGGTGGGTGGGAGGGCCCAAGGATAATTCCATCTTGCACCTCTTTTTTCTTTTCTTTTTCTTTGCATCATGTGCTGATTGGGGAGGGTTTTTTGGAAGGGACATCCTGCGTGACACTGCAGTGCCACTTCTAGATGGGCCCGGTGTTTGTGTCGGCCACTAGGGTCGCTAATCTTACTCACACAGCTACCTCATTGCGCCTCTTTTTTTCTTTGCGTCATGTGCTGTTTGGGGAGGGTTTTTTGGAAGGGACATCCTGCGTGACACTGCAGTGCCACTCCTAGATGTGCCCGGTGTTTGTGTCGGCCACTAGGGTCGCTAATCTTACTCACACAGCTACCTCATTGCGCCTCTTTTTTTCTTTGCGTCATGTGCTGTTTGGGGAGGGTTTTTTGGAAGGGACATCCTGCGTGACACTGCAGTGCCACTCCTAGATGTGCCCGGTGTTTGTGTCGGCCACTAGGGTCGCTAATCTTACTCACACAGTCAGCTACCTCATTGCGCCTCTTTTTTTCTTTGCGTCATGTGCTGTTTGGGGAGGGTTTTTTGGAAGGGCCATCCTGCGTGACACTGCAGTGCCACTCCT
This sequence comes from Pseudophryne corroboree, assembly GCF_028390025.1. Lineage (NCBI taxonomy): Eukaryota > Metazoa > Chordata > Amphibia > Anura > Myobatrachidae > Pseudophryne > Pseudophryne corroboree. Next base: position 315,678,661 of record NC_086447.1, on the reverse strand, counting down.
AGATGGGCCCGGTGTTTGTGTCAGCCACTAGGGTCGCTAATCTTACTCACACAGCTACCTCATTGCGCCTCTTTTTTTCTTTGCGTCATGTGCTGTTTGGGGAGGGTTTTTTGGAAGGGACATCCTGCGTGACACTGCAGTGCCACTCCTAGATGGGCCCGGTGTTTGTGTCGGCCACTAGGGTCGCTTATCTTACTCACACAGCGACCTCGGTGCAAATTTTAGGACTAAAAATAATATTGTGAGGTGTGAGGTATTCAGAATAGACTGAAAATGAGTGTAAATTATGGTTTTTGAGGTTAATAATACTTTGGGATCAAAATGACCCCCAAATTCTATGATTTAAGCTGTTTTTTAGTGTTTTTGGAAAAAAACACCCGAATCCAAAACACACCCAAATCCGACAAAAATAATTCGGTGAGGTTTTGCCAAAACGCGTTCGAACCCAAAACACGGCCGCGGAACCGAACCCAAAACCAAAACACAAAACCCGAAAAATTTCAGGCGCTCATCTCTAGTTTACACTGGAAAAGAGGAGATTAAGAGGGAACATGATCAACATTTACAAATATATAAGGGGACATTATACAGATCTTGCGCAGGACCTGTTTTTGGTTAGATCAACACAGAGAACTCGTGGACACTCGCTCAGGTTAGAGGAGAGGAGATTCCACACAATACGGCGTAAAGGCTTTTTATTATGGTAAGGACGATACTTGTTTGGAATTCCCTGCCTGAGGGAGTTGTAATGGCCGACTCAGTCAACACCTTTAAGAATGGGTTAGATAAATTCCTAATGGATAAGGATATCCAGGGTTACGGGGCATAGTCACGCACTATGGTTATTATAAAAATGAGGGGTAAAACGTAACGGCAGCCATCAACTTCAGTCAAAATTTTCTACAAAATAATCGTGCATAGGAGACCACAAATAGGTTGAACTCAATGGACAATTGTCTTTTTTCAACCTTAGATACTATGTTACTATGTTACTATGTAAGACTTTACACTAAGACTTATTGAGAAAATACTGTATTAATGTAATGTACAGCAGCCATTAACAAATTAAAGTACATAAACTGTAGACATCGGAATCACATAACAGTGTCCAGATCATAGACTGTTGGTTGGTAATATAAAAAATATGATAAGAGATAATTTGCGAGTGGGGCCCCGAGATGTTGACTGCCCTGGGGCCGCCACAGGGTTTAATCCAGCACTGGGTGTGGGAAGCATTGGGCAAGTGTAGGCAATACGACCTAATTAGGAGTATCTCTTGTGTGTGACTACTCCTTGGCACAAAATACATTGATGATGATAATCAGCAGAAGTTATTGATTAGCTGAATGCATCTGGTCCCCTCCTACTGGTAATAAATAAACCACTAGTGTGGCTGCTATTTTATATGTCATAGTCATCTATTTGCATTACTTAATATTTGCCTTGGACCATGGCAGTCAAATATATTCCTATTTGATTTTTAAAAGGGGAGTGACAATAAATATGTGTACAGTATTTAATTGAATACACTGCAATTTGTACTTTTACTCTGCATTTGTGGCTGTACTGTATATAATTGTATTTTGCATGGTAAATACAATTTTTCCATGTATTAATAATATAGTTCAGACTCTTCGTTATACTATTATATTGTGTATAAACAGGATGCAACAGTAGTGATCCGAGCTACGTCCTAGGATGTAGACATCAGATCACTCACCATCACTCACTCACCATCACTCACTCACTCACCATCACTCACTCACTCACTCACTCACTCACTCACTCACTCACTCACTCACTCACATAGAGGCTTGGCCAGACATTATAGGGGACATAGCCTGCAGACAACATGGATACTACAGTACATGGTCTATTTATCCATTTTCCTGCACTACCAGGTAGCAGGATGCAGTTATGTGTACTGCAGGGGAGGCAGATATAACATGTGCAGAGAGAGTTCGATTTCGGTGTGGTGTGTTCAAACTGAAATCTAAATTGCAGTGTAAAAAAAAAGCAGCCAATATTTACCCTGCACAGAAACAATATAACCCACCCAAATCTAACTCTCTCTGCACATGTTATGTCTGCCACAACTGCAGTGCATATGGTTTTGCCCATTAGCTAACAAATTTGCTGTTGTGATCAGGTCTGAATTAGGCCCAACGTGCATACGATTACGACGGATAATAAGGGCTGCACATATGATCTGTGGATGCGACATTCAACCAGCAGGGCATCGCACTTATACCCAAAACACGTACGTTGTGCGCATAATGCATCATATGACACGTCTAAATCGTACATTCGTACGCAGTATCATACTAGTGTATGGCCAGCATAACATTACAAAGGCTTGATTGCTACATTTCGTACTGTGATTGCCTAAAGATGAAAAATCTAAATTGCTATTTTAGGTTGTTACAAACATCCCAGGGCCAGAATAACAGACACAAGACTGAGGAGTGCATAAACTTGTTATATAGGCTGTTAAACTAAAATATTCTTTTGGATGATTTCTGTGAAAATTTTGATGTATTTAACTTATCCGGTGTTGTGACCTGATAATACCTTTGGAGGCCATTTAAAGATCAAGTAGTTGGCTTAAAAAATTCAAAACAGCAGTGAGCAATATTAAAAATCTCTTTTTCTTTCTAATCCAAAATTGAGATTACAGCGGAATTTATTGTGGCATACCCATATATATATTATACATTTTATATGGATTTTATTGTTAATTTCGGCCGGTGTATGTAGTATATTTATTTGTAATAAATATATTTTTTATAAAAATTGTTTGTTCCTATACGCTGTTTTTCACATTTATTTTTTTGTAGTATACTTGTTTCTATGGGCTGAGTATCCCTTGTATAACAGCAACAGGGAAAACAGGTTTTTTTTATAGTAATTAATATGAAGTGCTTTGTTATTTTTTGTTTTATATTGTCTATATTGTCTATAATACAAGTGCACTGTCTGAAACATGACATTAGAAGAAGAGAGCCCCTCGGGCAGTGAGGCCCACCAACAGAGCCAACCCTAACCAATATGATGCCTTAGGCAAAATTTTGGCTGGTGCCCCCTAGCACCACTGCTGGTTCTGCCTCTGACCTTGCACCTCTTTCCCAGCACCATGACCCCTCACCCATAGCAGTCCTTGTACCCCCTATATTTTAAATAGGAACAGTTCGCACATTTGATGCACAGCCCAAAAAGGGGCATCTTCTTGCTGGGAAGGGGCATGGCCACACAATAGTAACCCCAATTCCAATTACGCCACACAGTACTGCAACTTTATTCACATTTTATCTTGCGATAGTGTCCATAATTCATATTACATCCCACAGTAGTATCACTTTACCTTATAAACGTTACTCCTCACAGTAGAGCCCCTTATTCACATTACATCACACTGAATTGCTCCTTATTCACATTACACCACACCTTATTGCTCTTTATTCACATTAGACGACACAGTAGTGCCCTTTCTATTTGCAACGCCACATAGTAGAGCACCTTCTACACATAATGCCACACATTAGTAATGCATTTATACACAATTCCACACAGTAATGCCCCTTACCCAAATGAGACACATTAATGTCCTTATAAACATAATGCACCTTACACATTATGACAACCTTTATTAATGCCCTTTTACACATAATGTCCCTTACACATATGCCGCACATTATTAATGCCCTTATACACATAATGACACACATAGTGCCCCTTTACACATATGTTGCACATTATTAATGCATTTTTACATGACACACATAATGCTCCTTACACATATTCTGAACACTACTGCACAACCAAACCACTCACATGCACACAGCACTCACACTTCCACTAACACTGTGACCTCTGCCTCTGCTTGGATACAGATGTGTCCTCACAAATCTTGCATCAATGCTAACGTCGGGCACTTTTTTAATGAAAATGCATCTTATTTGCATTGCTATGTGACTAGGATGCACAAGCAATTTCTGCTGATTAAACTGATATGCAGCATGCCAATATACTGTGTGAGACTGTGGCTGTATCTGCATATGAAATGCTACATACAGAATATAGGCATACCGCATATCATTTTAATCAGCAGAAGCTGATGATGCCCCTAGGCATATTAAATGCCCTAGGCAATTGCCTAGTTTGCCTATGCCTATGGCCGGCTCTGCCCACCAAGGATTTCACCTATATCCTTGTGGGCCAGTCCAACCCTGAGCGGCATCCATGGGAACGTACAAGCCACCCGTTGCAGAGTCCAGGAAATCTCTGTGCAACCACTTAGATCTCCGGCTTCCTTCCTCCCCCAAAACGGTGGGGGTAAGCCTCCATTTTAGGAAATGGAGGCTGTCTCCACCCCCTCACCCCCCAAATGGCAGAAGAATGTAAATCACTGACAGTCTGCTGCCATCTATCTTCCTATATATATCGTAGGACCCGTTCACAAATGTATATACTGTAATTGGTCTCACACATGCGTGAAGTACTGAACAGTGGTACTTTGCGTTTGACATTACAGATCCTTTGGTATCTGAATGACCCTCAATGTCAAGCACACGTTCATGCTTTTATTACTCATGGTGAAAACAAAGTGCATGTCCTATTGTTTTCTACTGGGATAGACTTTGTACATATTCTACTGTATTCTCCTGGCATATAGCTATAATACAAGTGCACTGTCTGAAACATGACATAACATGACATAAATAAATAAATAAATAATAAATAAATAAATATAGCTGGCGTCAGGTCCTGGAGATGCTTGTTAGCTTTTCTCTGGATGTCCTCTGGATGATCTCTGCTGCTCTCTTGGTCCCCACTGTTGCCATAAGTGTACCCCAGTTCTCCCTGCTTGCACCCCGCTGTCTTTCCAGCCATCTCTGGCTGCTGGGTGCCGCCATGTTACCTGCAAACAGCACTCCCTGCACCCATTAATTTAAATACTTACCCTCCGGTGTCAGACAGTTTCACAAGTAGCAAGTCCAGTGTCAGTCAGCTGATTCTCTCCACTAGTCACAGTGTAGCAGGGGCAATAAAAGGACTTCCTATATGGTAGATGCTAGAATCAAGTTGGAGAAAGGACCTCTGGCAACAGGGGGAGGAGCCACAACACCAGGGGAGGTGTTAGGCCAGCGGGATAGTTTTTCTACTGTTCATGCCACCAACAACTCCCTTTAGCAACCCAGTGGCGAGTGAAACCGAAGTGTGGCGAGCGAAGCGAGCCCACAAGGGTACATTTTGGATACCCTGTTCGGGCATGGCTTCTCCTCCTGGTGTTGTGGCTCTTCCCCCTGGTGACATCAGAGGTTTCTTCTCCAACTTGGTTTTAGACATAACCCTTCCTATATCTCCAGCAAGTTTACAAAACAATGTTGCTGCATCTCTAGGCTCCAGAGTCCTGAGATCAGTACCTGTTCCCCGAAGCTCTGTCTTACTGCATTGGAGAAATACAGGTCCCAGCCTGCTTCAGTAACATCCTGTATTTCCTGTGTCTGTAGCCATTCAAACTGGATTCTAGATTCTGCACTCTGTGGTTTTTCTGTTTTGTGTATCCTCTAGTTCCATTCCAGTTGGTTCCAGTCTGGTCCAGAGGCAATGGTCAGTCCCAACCTGACTCCACTTCTATTACAGCCAGTTCCAGTCCAGAGGCAATAGTCAGTCTCAGCCTGACGAGTACTCAGTTCACTCTTACATTTGATTTCCTGAATCCATCTCTCCTATTTCAGTCCTCATGTGCAAGAGCTACGTATGCCTGTTTAGTTTCCTGCACATACTGTAGCTCCAACCACTGAATCACCTCCAGTGTTATCCTTGGGAACCCAAGAATCTCCTGATATGACACCTGGTACATTCTGTAGGCTAATGTTTTCTGCTGGCAGCATGTACTATTGTTTTCTCCTGGCATAGACCTTGTACAGTACATATGCTTCTGTTTTCTTTTGGCATAAATCTGGTGCATATGCTACTGTTTTCTCCTGGCATAGACCTTCTACAAATGCTACTGATTTCTCCTGGCAAAGACCTGGTACATATACTACTGTTTTATCCTGGCAGAGACCTGGTACATATGCTACTGTTTTCTCCTGGCATAGACCTGGTACATATGCTACTGTTTTCTCCTGGCATAGACCTGGTGCATATGCTACTGTTTTCTCCTGGCATAGACCTGGTACATATGCTACTGTTTTCTCCTGGCATAGATCTGGTGAATATGCAGAGCTGGTGCTATGGTGTTCGGCAACCCCCTGCAAACTATAAACTTGCGCCCTCCCATACTTTACAAAGTGACAGCATCTTGCTCTGAATAAAGGGTGTGGTCTCACATGTAAGGGGCGTGGCCACACAATAGTACCCCAATTTCAAATTACTCCACACAGTAGCACAATCTTATTCACTTTACACTGCATGTAGTAGTGCTGCTTCTACACATAATGCCCCCAGTAGTAGAGCTGCTTATACATGATGCCCACAGTAGTGCTGCTTATACACATATTGCCCACAGTAGTAGTGCTGCTTCTACACATAATGCCCCCAGTAGTAGTGCTGCTTTTACTTAATATCCACGGTAGTGCTGTTTATACACATATTTCCCACAGTAGCAGTGCCACTTATACACATAATGCCCCCAATAGTAGTGCCACTTATACATAATGCCCACAGTAGTGTCACTTATACACATAATGCCCCCAGTAGTAGTGTCACTTATATACATAATGCCCCCAGTAGTAGTGACACTTATACACATAATGCCCATAGTAGTAGTGCTGCTTATACACATAATGCCCATAGATGTTGCCACTTATATACATAATGCCAATAGTATTAGTGCCACTTATTACACATAATGCCCACAGAAGTGCCACTTATACACATAATGCTCCTAGTAGTAGCGCCCCTATACACATAATGCCCCCAGTAGTAGTGCCACTTATGTACATAATGGGGTAATTCTGAGTTGATTGCAGCAGCAAGTTTGTTAGCAATTGGGCAAAACCATGTGCACTGCAGGGGGGGGGGAGATATAACATTTGCAGAGAGAGTTAGATTTGGGTAGGTTATTTAATTTCTGTGCAGGGTAAATACTGGCTTCTTTATTTTTACACTGCAATTTAGATTTCAGTTTGAATACACCCCACCCAAATCTAACTCTCTTTGCACATGTTATATCGGTACCTCTGCAGTGCACATGGTTTTGCCCAACTGCTAACAAATTTGCTGCTGCAATCAACTCAGAATTAGACCCAATGCCCACAATAGTATTGCAGCTTATATACATAATGCCCATAGAAGTGCCACTTATACACATAATGCCAATAGTAGTAGTGGAGCTTATGCACATAATGCCACCAGTAGTAGTGCCCACTTATACATATAATGCCCATAGTATTAGTGGCACTTATACACATAATGCCATCAGTAGTAGTGGTGCTTATGCACAATATTCCCCTCAGTAGTAGTGTCCCCTTATACACATAATGCCCATAGTATTAGTGCCGCTTCATACACATAGTGCCCAAAGACATGACACTTATACACATAATGCCATTAGTGGTAGTGGTGCTTATGCACATAATGCCCCCAGTAGTAGTGCCCCCTTATACACGTAATGCCCATAGTATTAGTGCCTCTTAATACACATAATGCCCACAGAAGTGCTGCTTATACACATAATGCCCCTAGTAGTAGTGCCCATATACACATAATGCCCCCAATAGTAGTGTCACTTATACATATAGGGCCTAATTCATACCTGATCACAGCATCAAATTTGTTAGCTAATGGCCAAAACCATGTGTACTGCAGGGTGGGCAGATATAACATGTGCAGAGATAGTTAGATTTGGGTGGGGTGTGTTCAAACTGAAATCTAAATTGCAGTGTAAAAATAAAGCAACCAGTATTTACCCTGCACAGAAACAAAATAACCCACCCAAATCTAACTTTCTCTGCACATGTTATATCTGCCCCTCCTGCAGTGCACACGGTTTTGCCCATTAGCTAACAAATTTGCTGCTGCAATCAGGTCTGAATTAGGCCTATAATGTCCCCAGTAGTAGTGCCACTTAATACACATATTGCTAATAGTAGTAGTACCACTTATACACATAATGCCCCCAGTAGTAGTGCCCCTTATACACATACACACACATACACATAAACTTTCTCTCACTCACTCTCTTTCTATCCACTTACCTAACAAAGTCTGGCTGGCCAGATCTGTAGCAGCTTACCCCTTCTCCATAGCAGCCGGTCCTGTGTAGCTCCACCCCCTCAGTCCAATGTAGCTCCACCATTTCAGTCCCCTTTAGCTCCACCCTCTTTTCTACTGCTGCTTTCACAGTGGGGGATGCTTCAAGCTGCCGGCGTCACTACCTGTCATACAGTGTGACAAGTGCAGTAGCTGGCAGCAGCAGGAGACATCAGCAGGGATGCAGGACAGGGAGAGCACCTCTCCAGCCTGGTGCCTCCCTGCTCTGCATCCCTTTATGGAGCAGGTAGCACCAGCCCTGTACATATGCTACTATTTTCTCCTGGCATAAACCCAGTGCATATACTACTGTTGCAGAGCTGGACACCTGAGATGCATTTGGCCTGCACTTTTTGTGAGAGATGTGTGCAAGTCTACATGTGCCCCATAATGAAAAATGTTTACAGGCTGAGCCTCCCATTTTTCAGATTTTTCTGTTTTTTGGAATATTTTCATATCAAAAAGAGATATCTTGGGAATGATACATGAACTACCACATGATGTCATTATCACATGTCATGTTGGTACTTGAAAACTTAGTTTTTTTTAGAATATTTTGTTTTTAAAAATACTGGATATAAGATAATTAATCTTTATTACCTGTGGCTGCAGCCATACTATGAAATACCGATACCAAAGGGAAATTAATATTGAATCTACTTTGCACCTTTATTTCAGACATTGCTGCAACTGTGCTTGTTACTGTACAGGCCCTATAAGCATTATTCTCACTCTTATGCTAGCCAATGTTTACTGTGCACCAACCGGCCACAATGGGCCTAATGCAAAAGCAAAATCTTCCTCTAATGGGCAAAATCATGTGCACTGCAGGGGGGGGGGGGCAGATATAACATGTGTACAGAGAGTTAGATTTGGGTGCGGTGTGTTGGAACTGGATTCTAAATTGCAGTGTAAAAATAAAGCAGCCAGTATTTACCCTGCACAGAAACAATACAACCCACCCAAATCTATCTCTCTCTGCACATGTTATATCTGCCCCCTCCCCCCCAACCCCCACCCCCACCGGCAGTGCACATGGTTTTGCCCATTAGTGGAAGATTTTGCTTTTGCAATCAACCTTGAATTAGGCCCAGTGAGTGCTCTAATGCTTCATATTGTAGAGACTATTTCATGCATAATTGTTTTATTTACTATTTTTGGGAAAGATTTAATTGTAAGTTAATTTATACAGTGTACGATATACATTTTATTATTTATTTAGATTAGGCCTTATGCAGTTGCATCACAAGGGGTGTGTACAGGGGCGTATCTAGAGAAGAGGAGGCCCGTGTGCAGGATCTGTCAGGGCCACCTCCTCTCTAGCCGGCAGGGGACGCTAGCGCTGTCCCAGAGCCTAGAGCGCATGCGCAAATCACTGTAAAAATGGTGTGGCAGCCATTTTCCCAGTGATTTTCCTACTGCGCATGCGCGAATCACATCAGTGCCGCGGGATAGGTGCCGGATGTGTGGCGTGGGCCCCCCTGGTTCCCCGGGAGACCGTGTGCAGCGCACACACTGCACCCATTATAAATATGCCAGTGGGCGTGTAGGGGGGCAGGCCACTACTGGGTGTCACCCTTTCATGGGGTGACACCAACATGCAGACTCCTCTGCAGTGACAGGAGCCAGGTGTTGCAGTGTGACATTAACCTACAGCACTCGGCTCCCTTCACTGAGAAGGAGCTGGCAGTGCTGGATGAGTCTCCGAGAGCAGCACACATGCCCCTGGATGTCAGCAGTGCTTCCACAAGGCCACGCTCCCTTAACACAATGCAATGCTCACTTTTTGGCCACGCTCGCTTTCGGCATGGGCAGGGTGTCTCTTGGCTGCACTAGGGGGTATATTTACTAAGGGGAATAGTTACTAAAAGTTGATTTGGGTCGATGTTTATCAATTTTTAGTAGAGATGAGCGGGTTCGGTTCCTCGGAAACCGAATACCCCCGAACTTCACCCATTTTACACGGGTCCGAGGCATACTCGGATTCTCCCGTATGGCTCGGTTAACCCGAGCGCGCCCGAACGCCATCATCCCGCTGTCGGATTCTCGCGAGATTCGGATTCTATATAAGGAGCCGCGCGTCGCCGCCATTTTTCACTCGTGCATTGGAAATGATAGTGAGAGGACGTGGCTGGGGTCCTCTCACTTTGTTTCAGGGGGCTGCATATCTTTATTCTGGGGACCAACAGTATTATACTGTAGGAGGAGTACAGCGCAGAGTTTTGCTGACCAGTGACCACCAGTATTATACATTGTCTGCCTGAAAAACGCTCCATATCTGTGCTCAGTGTGCTGCATATATCTGTGCTCACACTGCTTTATTGTGGGGACTGGGGACCAGCAGTATTATATAGGAGGAGTACAGTGCAGAGTTTTGCTGACCAGTGACCACCAGTATTATACGTTGTCTGCCTGAAAAACGCTCCATATCTGTGCTCAGTGTGCTGCATATATCTGTGCTCACACTGCTTTAGTGTGGGGACTGGGGACCAGCAGTATTATATAGGAGGAGTACAGTGCAGAGTTTTGCTGACCAGTGACCACCAGTATTATACGTTCTCTGCCTGAAAAATGCTCCATATCTGTGCTGCATTGTAGTATATAGTAGGAGTACAGTGCATAATTTTGCTGACCACCAGTATATAATATATAGGAGTACGGTACAGAAGGCCACTGCTCTACCTACCTCTGTGTCGTCAAGTATACTATCCATCCATACCTGTGATGCATTTCAGTTTTGCACAGTTTGCTGACCACCAGTATATAATATATAGGAGTACGGTACAGTAGGCCACTGCTCTACCTACCTCTTTGTCGTCAAGTATACTATCCATCCATACCTGTGGTGCATTTCAGTTTTGCACAGTTTGCTGACCACCAGTATATAATATATAGCAGTACGGTACAGTAGGCCACTGCTCTACCTACCTCTGTGTCGTCAAGTATACTATCCATCCATACCTGTGGTGCATTTAAGTTTTGCACAGTTTGCTGACCACCAGTATATAATATATAGCAGTACGGTACAGTAGGCCACTGCTCTACCTACCTCTGTGTCGTCAAGTATACTATCCATCCATACCTGTGGTGGATTTAAGTTTTGCACAGTTTGCTGACCACCAGTATATAATATATAGCAGTACGGTACAGTAGGCCACTGCTCTACCTACCTCTGTGTCGTCAAGTATACTATCCATCCATACCTGTGGTGCATTTAAGTTTTGCACAGTTTTCTGACCACCAGTATATAATATATAGCATTACGGTACAGTAGGCCACTGCTCTACCTACCTCTGTTTCGTCAAGTATACTATCCATCCATACCTGTGGTGCATTTCAGTTTTGCACAGTTTGCTGACCACCAGTATATAATATATAGCAGTACGGTACAGTAGGCCACTGCTCTACCTACCTCTGTGTCGTCAAGTATACTATCCATCCATACCTGTGGTGCATTTAAGTTTTGCACAGTTTGCTGACCACCAGTATATAATATATAGCAGTACGGTACAGTAGGCCACTGCTCTACCTACCTCTGTGTCGTCAAGTATACTATCCATCCATACCTGTGGTGCATTTCAGTTTTGCACAGATTGCTGACCACCAGTATATAATATATAGCAGTACGGTACAGTAGGCCACTGCTCTACCTACTTCTGTGTCATCAAGTATACTATCCGTCCATACCTGTGGTGCATTTCAGTTGTGTGCAGTATATATAGTAGTAGGCCATTGCTATTGATACTGGCATATAATTCCACACATTAAAAAATGGAGAACAAAAATGTGGAGGGTAAAATAGGGAAAGATCAAGATCCACTTCCACCTCGTGCTGAAGCTGCTGCCACTAGTCATGGCCGAGACGATGAAATGCCATCAACGTCGTCTGCCAAGGCCGATGCTCAATGTCATAGTAGAGAGCATGTAAAATCCAAAAAACAAAAGTTCAGTAAAATGACCCAAAAATCAAATTAAAAGCGTCTGAGGAGAAGCGTAAACTTGCCAATATGCCATTTACGACACGAAGTGGCAAGGAACGGCTGAGGCCCTGGCCTATGTTCATGGCTAGTGGTTCAGCTTCACATGAGGATGGAAGCACTCATCCTCTCGCTAGAGAAATGAAAAGACTTAAGCTGGCAAAAGCACAGCAAAGAACTGTGCGTTCTTCTAAATCACAAATCCCCAAGGAGAGTCCAATTGTGTCGGGTGCGATGCCTGACCTTCCCAACACTGGACGGGAAGAGGTGGCGCCTTCCACCATTTGCACACCCCCTGCAAGTGCTGGAAGGAGCACCCGCAGTCCAGGTCCTGATAGTCAAATTGAAGATGTCACTGTTGAAGTACACCAGGATGAGGATATGGGTGTTGCTGGTGCTGGGGAGGAAATTGACAAGGAGGATTCTGATGGTGAGGTGGTTTGTTTAAGTCAGGCACCCGGGGAGACACCTGTTGTCCGTGGGACGAATATGGCCATTGACATGCCTGGTCAAAATACAAAAAAAATCAGCTCTTCGGTGTGGAATTATTTCAACACAAATGCGGACAATAGGTGTCAAGCCGTGCGTTGCCTTTGTCAAGCTGTAATAAGTAGGGGTAAGGACATTAACCACCTCGGAACATCCTCCCTTATAGGTCACCTGCAGCGCATTCATCAGTGACAAGTTAAAAAACTTTGGATGACAGCGGAAGCAGTCCACTGACCACTAAATCCCTTCCTCTTGTAACCAAGCTCCTGCAAACCACACACCAACTCCCTCAGTGTCAATTTCCTCCTTACCCAGGAAAGCCAATAGTCCTGCAGGCCATGTCACTGGCAAGTCTGACGAGTCCTCTCCTGCCTGGGATTCCTCTGATGCATCCTTGAGTGTAACGCCTACTGCTGCTGGCACTGCTGTTGTTGCTGCTGGGAGTCAATCGTCATCTCAGAGGGGAAGTCGGAAGACCACTTGTACTACTTCCAGTAAGCAATTGACTGTCCAACAGTCCTTTGCGAGGAAGATGAAATATCACAGCAGTCATCCTGCTGCAAAGCGGATAACTCAGGCCTTGGCAGCCTGGGCGGTGAGAAATGTGGTTCCAGTATCCACCGTTAATTCAGAGGCAACTAGAGACTTGATTGAGGTACTGTGTTCCCGGTACCAAATACCATCTAGGTTCCATTTCTCTAGGCAAGCGATACCGAAAATGTGCACAATATTGTGCGTGCATTACATCTGGGAAAATTCCAGCACGTCCCATGTTTTGCACATACATTGAATTTGGTGGTGCAGAATTATTTAAAAAACGACAGGGGCGTGCAAGAGATGCTGTCGGTGGCCCGAAGAATTGCGGGCCACTTTCGGCATTCAGCCACCGCGTGCCGAAGACTGGAGCACCACCAAACATTCCTGAACCTGCCCTGCCATCATCTGAAGCAAGAGGTGGTAACGAGGTGGAATTCAACCCTCTATATGCTTCAGAGGATGGAGGAGCAGCAAAAGGCCATTCAAGCCTATACATCTGCCCACGATATAGGCAAAGGAGGGGGAATGCACCTGACTCAAGCGCAGTGGAGAATGATTTCAACGTTGTGCAAGGTTCTGCAACCCTTTGAACTTGCCACACATGAAGTCAGTTCAGACACTGCCAGCCTGAGTCAGGTCATTCCCCTCATCAGGCTTTTGCAGAAGAAGCTGGAGACATTGAAGGAGGAGCTAAAACAGAGCGATTCCGCTAGGCATGTGGGACTTGTGGATGGAGCCCTTAATTCGCTTAACCAGGATTCACGGGTGGTCAATCTGTTGAAATCAGAGCACTATATTTTGGCCACCATGCTCGATCCTAGATTTAAAACCTACGTTGTATTTCTCTTTCCGGCAGACACAAGTCTGCAGAGGTTCAAAGACCTGCTGGTGAGAAAATTGTCAAGTCAAGCGGAACGTGACCCGTCAACAACTGCTCCTTCACATTCTCCCGCAACTGGAGGTGCGAGGAAAAGGCTAAGAATTCCGAGCCCACCCGCTGGTGGTGATGCAGGGCAGTCTGGAGCGAGTGCTGACATCTGGTCCGGACTGAAGGACCTGCCAACGATTACTGACATGTTGTCTACTGTCACTGCATATTCTGAAAGAATGGTGGAGGATTATATGAGTGACCGCATCCAAGTAGGCACGTCAGACGTACGTATACTGGCAGGAAAAAGAGGCAATTTGGAGGCCCTTGCAGAAACTGGCTTTATTTTACCTAAGTTGCCCACCCTCCAGTGTGTACTCTGAAAGAGTGTTTAGTGCAGCCGCTCACCTTGTCAGCAATCGACGTACGAGGTTACTTCCAGAAAATGTGGAGAAGATGATGTTCATCAAAATGAATTATAATTAGTGATGAGCGGGTTCGGTTTCTCGGAAACCGAACCCCCCCCCGAACTTCACCCTTTTTACACGGGTCCGAGGCATACTCGGATTCTCCAGTATGGCTCGGTTAACCCGAGCGCGCCCGAACGTCATCATCCCGCTGTCGGATTCTCGCGAGATTCGGATTCTATATAAGCAGCCGCGCATCGCCGCCATTTTCACTCGTGCATTGGAAATGTTAGGGAGAGGACATGGCTGGCGTCCTCTCCGTGTATTGTTGATGCAAATATTTGTGCTTGCTTTACTTATTGCTTAATTGTGGGGACTGGGGAGCAGCTGTATATTAATATAGGAGGAGTACAGTGCAGAGTTTTGCTGATCAGTGACCACCAATTTTATCCGTTCTCTGCATGAAAAAAACGCTCCTTATCTGTGCTCAGTGTGCTGCATATATCTGTGCTCACACTGCTTAATTGTGGGGATTGGGGAGCAGCTGTATTATATAGCAGGAGTACAGTGCAGAGTTTTGCTGACAGTGACCACCAGTATACGTTGTCTGCCTGAAAAACACTCCATATCTGTGCTCAGTGTGCTGCTTTATTGTGGGGACTGGGGACCACCAGTATAATATTATATAGGAGGAGTACAGTGCAGAGTTTTGATGACCAGTGACCACCAGTATACGTTGTCTGCCTGAAAAACACTCCATATCTGTGCTGCATTGTAGACAGTATATAGTAGGAGTACAGTGCATAATTTTGCTGATCACCAGTATATAATATATAGGAGTACGGTACAGAAGGCCACTGCTGTACCTACCTCTGTGTCGTCAAGTATACTATCCATCCATACCTGTGGTGCATTTCAGTTTTGCACAGTTTGCTGACCACCAGTATATAATATATAGCATTACGGTGCAGTAGGCCACTGCTGTACCTACCTCTGTGTCGTCAAGTATACTATCCATCCATACCTGTGGTGAATTTCAGTTTTGCACAGTTTGCTGACCACCAGTATATAATATATAGCATTACTGTACAGTAAGCCACTGCTGTACCTACCTCTGTGTCGTCAAGTATACTATCCATCTACATTCTATACCTGTGGTGCATTTTAGTTTTGCAGTTTGCTGACACAGTGACCACCAGTATACATAGCAGTACGGTACGGAAGGCCACTGCTGTACCTACCTCTGTGTCGTCAAGTATACTATACATCAAGATTCTATACCTGTGGTGCATTTCAGTTGTGCAGTTTGCTGACACAGTGACCACCAGTATATATAGCAGTACGGTACGGAAGGCCACTGCTGTACCTACCTCTGTGTCGTCAAGTATACTATCCATCTACATTCTATACCTGTGGTGCATTTCAGTTTTGCAGTTTGCTGACACAGTGACCACCAGTATATATAGCAGTACGGTACGGAAGGCCACTGCTGTACCTACCTCTGTGTCGTCAAGTATACTATCCATCTACATTCTATACCTGTGATGCATTTAAGTTTTGCAGTTTGCTGACACAGTGACCACCAGTATATATAGCAGTACGGTACGGAAGGCCACTGCTGTACCTACCTCTGTGTCGTCAAGTATACTATCCATCTACATTCTATACCTGTGGTGTATTTTAGTTTTGCAGTTTGCTGACACAGTGACCACCAGCATATATAGCAGTACGGTACGGAAGGCCACTGCTGTACCTACCTCTCTGTCATCAAGTATACTATCCATCTACATTCTATACCTGTGGTGCATTTTAGTTTTGCAGTTTGCTGACACAGTGACCACCAGTATATATAGCAGTACGGTACGGAAGGCAACTGCTGTACCTACCTCTGTGTCGTCAAGTATACTATCCATCTACATTCTATACCTGTGGTGCATTTTAGTTTTGCAGTTTGCTGACACAGTGACCACCAGTATATATAGCAGTACGGTACGGAAGGCCACTGCTGTACCTACCTCTGTGTCATCAAGTATACTATCCATCTACATTCTATACCTGTGGTGCATTTTAGTTTTGCAGTTTGCTGACAGTGACCACCAGTATATATAGCAGTACGGTACGGTAGGCCACTGCTGTACCTACCTCTGTGTCGTCAAGTATACTATCCATCTAGATTCTATACCTGTGCTGCATTTCAGTTGTGCAGTTTGCTGACACAGTGACCACCAGTATATATAGCAGTATGGTACGGAAGGCCACTGCTGTACCTACCTCTGTGTCATCAAGTATACTATCCATCTACATTCTATACCTGTGGTGCATTTTAGTTTTGCAGTTTGCTGACAGTGACCACCAGTATATATAGCAGTATGGTACGGAAGGCCACTGCTCTACCTACCTCTGTGTCGTCAAGTATACTATCCATCCACATTCTATACCTGTGGTGCATTTTAGTTTTGCAGTTTGCCGACAGTGACCACCAGTATATATAGCAGCATGGTACGGAAGGCCACTGCTGTACCTATCTCTGTGTCGTCAAGTATACTATCCATCTACATTCTATACCTGTGGTGCATTTTAGTTGTGCGCAGTATATATAGTAGTAGGCCATTGCTATTGATACTGGCATATAATTCCACACATTAAAAAATGGAGAACAAAAATGTGGAGGGTAAAATAGGGAAAGATCAAGATCCACTTCCACCTCGTGCTGAAGCTGCTGCCACTAGTCATGGCCGAGACGATGAAATGCCATCAACGTCGTCTGCCAAGGCCGATGCCCAATGTCATAGTAGAGAGCATGTAAAATCCAAAAAACAAAAGTTCAGTAAAATGACCCAAAAATCAAAATTGAAAGCGTCTGATGAGAAGCGTAAACTTGCCAATATGCCATTTACGACACGAAGTGGCAAGGAACGGCTGAGGCCCTGGCCTATGTTCATGGCTAGTGGTTCAGATTCACATGAGGATGGAAGCACTCATCCTCTCACTAGAAAAATGAAAAGACTTAAGCTGGCAAAAGCACAGCAAAGAACTGTGCGTTCTTCTAAATCACAAATCCCCAAGGAGAGTCCAATTGTGTCGGGTGCGATGCCTGACCTTCCCAACACTGGACGGGAAGAGCTTGCGCCTTCCACCATTTGCACGCCCCCTGCAAGTGCTGGAAGGAGCACCCGCAGTCCAGTTCCTGATAGTTAAATTGAAGATGTCACTGTTGAAGTACACCAGGATGAGGATATGGGTGTTGCTGGCGCTGGGGAGGAAATTGACAAGGAGGATTCTGATGGTGAGGTGGTTTGTTTAAGTCAGGCACCCGGGGAGACACCTGTTGTCCGTGGGACGAATATGGCCATTGACATGCCTGGTCAAAATACAAAAAAAATCAGCTCTTCGGTGTGGAATTATTACAACACAAATGCGGACAACAGGTGTCAAGCCGTGTGTTGCCTTTGTCAAGCTGTAATAAGTAGGGGTAAGGACGTTAACCACCTCGGAACATCCTCCCTTATACGTCACCTGCAGCGCATTCATCATAAGTCAGTGACAAGTTCAAATATTTTGGATGACAGCGGAAGCAGTCCACTGACCACTAAATCCCTTCCTCTTGTAACCAAGCTCCTGCAAACCACACCACCAACTCCCTCAGTGTCAATTTCCTCCTTACCCAGGAAAGCCGATAGTCCTGCAGGCCATGTCACTGTGAAGTCTGACGAGTCCTCTCCTGCCTGAGATTCCCCCCGATGCATCCTTGAGTGTAACACCTACTGCTGCTGGCGCTGCTGTTGTTGCTGCTGGGAGTCGATCGTCATCCCAGAGGGGAAGTCGGAAGACCACTTGTACTACTTCCAGTAAGCAATTGACTGTCCAACAGTCCTTTGCGAGGAAGATGAAATATCACAGCAGTCATCCTGCTGCAAAGCAGATAACTCAGGCCTTGGCAGCCTGGGCGGTGAGAAACGTGGTTCCGGTATCCACCGTTAATTCAGAGGCAACTAGAGACTTGATTGAGGTACTGTGTCCCCGGTACCAAATACCATCTAGGTTCCATTTCTCTAGGCATGCGATACCGAAAATGTACACAGACGTCAGAAAAAGAGTCACCAGTGTCCTAAAAAATGCAGTTGTACCCAATGTCCACTTAACCACAGACATGTGGACAAGTGGAGCAGGGCAGACTCAGGACTATATGACTGTGACAGCCCACTGGGTAGATGTATTGCCTCCCGCAGCAAGAACAGCAGCGGCGGCACCAGTAGC
Organism: Pseudophryne corroboree; assembly: GCF_028390025.1. Classification (NCBI taxonomy): domain Eukaryota; kingdom Metazoa; phylum Chordata; class Amphibia; order Anura; family Myobatrachidae; genus Pseudophryne; species Pseudophryne corroboree. The sequence goes on along the minus strand of NC_086447.1, from coordinate 315,659,867 downwards.
AGCATCTCGCAAACGCCAACTCGTTCCTAGGCAGGCTACGCTTTGTATCACCGCTTTCCAGAAGAGGCACACAGCTGACAACCTCTTACGGAAACTGAGGAAGATCATCGCAGAATGGCTTACCCCAATTGGACTCTCCTGGGGATTTGTGACATCGGACAACACCAGCAATATTGTGCGTGCATTACATCTGGGCAAATTCCAGCACGTCCCATGTTTTGCACATACATTGAATTTGGTGGTGCAGAATTATTTAAAAAACGACAGGGGCGTGCAAGAGATGCTGTCGGTGGCCCGAAGAATTGCGGGCCACTTTCGGCATTCAGCCACCGCGTGCCGAAGACTGGAGCACCACCAAACATTCCTGAACCTGCCCTGCCATCATCTGAAGCAAGAGGTGGTAACGAGGTGGAATTCAACCCTCTATATGCTTCAGAGGATGGAGGAGCAGCAAAAGGCCATTCAAGCCTATACATCTGCCCACGATATAGGCAAAGGAGGGGGAATGCACCTGACTCAAGCGCAGTGGAGAATGATTTCAACGTTGTGCAAGGTTCTGCAACCCTTTGAACTTGCCACACATGAAGTCAGTTCAGACACTGCCAGCCTGAGTCAGGTCATTCCCCTCATCAGAAGCTGGAGACATTGAAGGAGGAGCTAAAACAGAGCGATTCCGCTAGGCATGTGGGACTTGTGGATGGAGCCCTTAATTCGCTTAACCAGGATTCACGGGTGGTCAATCTGTTGAAATCAGAGCACCACATTTTGGCCACCGTGCTCGATCCTAGATTTAAAACCTACATTGTTTCTCTCTTTCCGGCAGACACAAGTCTGCAGAGGTTCAAAGACCTGCTGGTGAGAAAATTGTCAAGTCAAGCGGAACGTGACCCGTCAACATCTCCTCCTTCACATTCTCCCGCAACTGGGGGTGCGAGGAAAAGGCTAAGAATTCCGAGCCCACCCGCTGGCGGTGATGCAGGGCAGTCTGGAGCGAGTGCTGACATCTGGTCCGGACTGAAGGACCTGCCAACGATTACTGACATGTCGTCTACTGTCACTGCATATGATTCTCTCACCATTGAAAGAATGGTGGAGGATTATATGAGTGACCGCATCCAAGTAGGCACATCAGACAGTCGTACGTATACTGGCAGGAAAAAGAGGCAATTTGGAGGCCCTTGCACAAACTGGCTTTATTCTACCTAAGTTGCCCTCCCTCCAGTGTGTACTCCGAAAGAGTGTTTAGTGCAGCCGCTCACCTTGTCAGCAATCGGCGTGCGAGGTTACTTCCAGAAAATGTGGAGAAGATGATGTTCATCAAAATGAATTATAATCAATTCCTCCGTGGAGACATTCACCAGCAGCAATTGCCTCCAGAAAGTACACAGGGACCTGAGATGGTGGATTCCAGTGGGGACGAATTAATAATCTGTGAGGAGGGGGATGTACACAGTGAAAGGGGTGAGAAATCGGAGGATGATGATGAGGTGGACATCTTGCCTCTGTAGAGCCAGTTTGTGCAAGGAGAGATTGATTGCTTCTTTTTTTGGTGGGGGCCCAAACCAACCAGTCATTTCAGTCACAGTCGTGTGGCAGACCCTGTCGCTGAAATGATGGGTTCGTTAAAGTGTGCATGTCCTGTTTATACAACATAAGGGTGGGTAGGAGGGCCCAAGGACAATTCCATCTTACACCTCTTTTTTCTTTCATTTTTCTTTGCATCATGTGCTGTTTGGGGACAATTTTTTTGAAGTGCCATCCCGCCTGACACTGCAGTGCCACTCCTAGATGGGCCAGGTGTTTGTGTCGGCCACTTGTGTCGCTTAGCTCAGTCACACAGCGACCTTGGTGCTCCTCTTTTTTTCTTTGCATCATGTGCTGTTTGGGGACTATTTTTTTGAAGTGCCATCCTGTCTGACACTGCAATGCCACTCCTAGATGGGCCAGGTGTTTGTGTTGGCCACTTGGGTCGCTTAGCTCAGTCACACAGCTACCTCATTGCGCCTCTTTTTTTCTTTGCATCATGTGCTGTTTGGGGACAATTTTTTTAATCTGCCATCATGTCTGACACTGCAGTGCCACTCCTAGATGGGCCAGGTGTTTGTGTCGGCCACTTGGGTCGCTTAGTTTAGTCACACAGCTACCTCATTGCGCCTCTTTTTTTCTTTGCATCATGTGCTGTTTGGGAACAATTTTTTTAATCTGCCATCCTGTCTGACACTGCAGTGCCACTCCTAGATGGGCCAGGTGTTTGTGTCGGCCACTTGGGTCGCTTAGCTTAGTCACACAGCGACCTTGGTGCTCCTCTTTTTTTCTTTGCATCATGTGCTGTTTGGGGACTATTTTTTTGAAGTGCCATCCTGTCTGACACTGCAATGCCACTCCTAGATGGGCCAGGTGTTTGTGTTGGCCACTTGGGTCGCTTAGCTTAGTCACACAGCTACCTCATTGCGCCTCTTTTTTTCTTTGCATCATGTGCTGTTTGGGGACAATTTTTTTAATCTGCCATCATGTCTGACACTGCAGTGCCACTCCTAGATGGGCCAGGTGTTTGTGTCGGCCACTTGGGTCGCTTAGTTTAGTCACACAGCTACCTCATTGCGCCTCTTTTTTTCTTTGCATCATGTGCTGTTTGGGAACAATTTTTTTAATCTGCCATCCTGTCTGACACTGCAGTGCCACTCCTAGATGGGCCAGGTGTTTGTGTCGGCCACTTGGGTCGCTTAGCTTAGTCACACAGCGAACTTGGTGCGCCTATTTTTTTCTTTGCATCATGTGCTGTTTGGGGACAATTTTTTTGAAGTGCCAGCCTGCCTGACACTGCAGTGCCACTCCTAGATGGGCCAGGTGTTTGTGTCGGCCACTTGTGTCGCTTAGCTTAGCCATCCAGCGACCTCGGTGCAAATTTTAGGACTAAAAATAATATTGTGAGGTGTGAGGTGTTCAGAATAAACTGAAAATGAGTGTAAATTATGGTTATAGAGGTTAATAATACTATGGGATCAAAATGACCCCCAAATTCTATGATTTAAGCTGTTTTTTAGCTTTTTTGTAAAAAAAAAACGTATCCAAAACACACCCGAATCCACAAAAAAATTTCAGGGAGGTTTTGCCAAAACGCGTCCGAATCCAAAACACGGCCGCAGAACCGAATCCAAAACCAAAACACAAAACCCGAAAAATGTCCGGTGCACATCACTAATTATAATCAATTCCTCCGTGGAGACATTCACCAGCAATTGCCTCCAGAAAGTACACAGGGACCTAAGATGGTGGATTCCAGTGGGGACGAATTAATAATCTGTGAGGAGGGGGATGTACACAGTGAAAGGGGTGAGGAATTGGAGGATGATGATGAGGTCGACATCTTGCCTCTGTAGAGCCAGTTTGTGCAAGGAAAGATTGATTGCTTCTTTTTTTGGTGGGGGCCCAAACCAACCAGTCATTTCAGTCACAGTCGTGTGGCAGACCCTGTCGCTGAAATGATGGGTTCGTTAAAGTGTGCATGTCCTGTTTATACAACATAAGGGTGGGTGGGAGGGCCCAAGGACAATTCCATCTTGCACCTCTTTTTTCTTTAATTTTTCTTTGCATCATGTGCTGTTTGGGGACTATTTTTTTGAAGTGCCATCGTGCCTGACACTGCAGTGCCACTCCTATATGGGCCAGGTGTTTGTGTCGGCCACATGTGTCGCTTAGCTTAGCCATCCAGCGACCACAGTGCACCTCTTTTTTTCTTTGCATCATGTGCTGTTTGGGGACTATTTTTTAAATCGACCATCCTGTCTGACACTGCAGTGCCACTCCTAGATGGGCCAGGTGTTTGTGTCGGCCACTTGGGTCGCTTAGCTTAGTCATTCAACGACCTCGGTGCAAATTTTAGCACTAAAAATAATATTGTGAGGTGTGAGGTGTTCAGAATAGACTGGAAATGAGTGGAAATTATGGTTATTGAGGTTAATAATACTATGGGATCAAAATGACCCCCAAATTCTATGATTTAAGCTGTTTTTGAGGGTTTTTTGTAAAAAACACCCGGATCCAAAACACACCCGAATCCGACAAAAAATTTTCAGGGAGGTTTTGCCAAAACGCGTCCGAATCCAAAACACGGCCGCGGAACCGAATCCAAAACCAAAACACAAAACCCGAAAAATGTCCGGTGGACATCACTAATTTTTAGTCAATATTTGGTTGGTGTTTGGTCGATTTTGTATTTCAGGGTCTAAATTACACATTTACTAACAGATGAATTTAGATTTTTTTTTAAACAATATAAAAAATCAGCTGTTAATAAATGATTTAGACCCTTAAAACACAATATTGACCAAACATGACCAACTATCAACCCAAATTGACTTTTAGTAAATATACCCCCAGGTGTCACTGACCTTATGTCAGATTGTGGTATAAACTTTGTTACTCTTTTGCATCATATTGGTGCCTCTCTGCTAGGCAGTGTACAGCAGTAAAATATATTCAGAAGACAAACATACATTTAGGTACCTTCACTCTGTATTCCCACAGCATATTGGGGTATCACAAAAGGTCAGAAACACTGGAACATAGCAACACAAGATCACATGGATACTGCATAAGAATCAAATCTCAGGTACATTTCACTTGAAGATCACACTGACCATGCTTCTAGTGTTTGACAAAATCAGCAGAAAAATCACATGATCATGAAATTAACAATGAAAGGTCATCAGTAGGTTACAAAGTATACATGTGAGAGACTGCATTTCAAATCAGTGGATTTAAGATGCCTCCTGAACAAGGCTATGGAGGATAAGGATATGCGAGACATTAAGGTACCACAAATAACAGAACATATAAAAAAAGCAATTGTCATAAGCAGGTGGAAAAGCCAACCAGACATCAGTGGACCTCTGGGAGAAGATGTAATAAGTGATCACTCAGAAAAACAATCGCAGAACCCTCAGGAGCAAAGGAACACAGGGGACAATGGATTAGGAGCCAGAGCTCATTAATATGATTTTTTTTGTCAGATGTTATCTTATATAGCTGCTATTATAAACCATTGGTTTCTAATCACCAATATCTCCCTCTGGTGACAAAGCAATCAGGTAGAGAGAGATACTGAATTGTATCAGGTCTCTATCTGAAATATTGGTGCGCATACCCCAGGGGGTAAAGATACTCTTCTCAATTTCTTTCTTGCAGGCTTTACGTGTACAGGTGTAGCCATGCTCATCTTACTGTGATGCAGCATTTTGCATCAAGGCATGCTGCATCATGTGCCAGGAGCAATCGCTGTTAATTAAATACTTGTACTACTTACACACTGGGACATGACTCAGGAGGACTCCCTGTGTGTGTCTTTATCTCTAGACCCAAATGGTTTAGTTGCATAACAGTTTACACTGGACTAAGACACCCAGGCAGGGAGTAGGAGAAGCTGGGATCCCAGTGTCACTTACAGCTCTCTCCACCCTCCTATCTCTCCTCTGGTCAGAAAGCTCCATCGGTAGGTCATGAAACATAATATTCCTGTGTCTATGCCTGCACTGCATACTGTCCTGCTCACATTCTGGCTGCTGGTTCTGCTATCAGTGTGCTCCGGGCGGGGAGGTCCTCTGACAATGGGCTGCCTAGGGTACAGTATGCCCTGCATCCCCCCCTTAATCTGGCTATGGTTGAAGATGTTGAAATTATGACCATGTCAACAATATAACCATCAGCAAAATATACCTAACCCCGGGTTTTGCACACATATATTCAAAAACACATGTATCAAAGCTTGGAAAGAGATAAAGTAGAGAGAGAGAGAGAGAAAAGGTACAAACAAATCTACTCATAACTGTAATTTTACAGACAGTTTAGTTTGTAAACTGTCAGAAGCTGATTGGTTGGCATTCCGAGTTGATCGTAGCTGTGCTAAATTTAGCACAGCTACGATCAGGCACACAGACATGCAGTGGGACGCCCAGCACAGGGCTAGTCCGCCCGCATGTCAGTGCCGGTTTCCCCCACAGAAATGCAAAAGCATCGCACAGCGGCGATGATTTTGCATTTGAGGAGTAACTCCCGGCCAGCGCAGCTCCTGACCGGGAGAACCTCTTTGTTGCCCGGGTTGCAGCAGCTGCGTGACGTCACGCAGCCACCGCAGCCCGCCCCCCCTCCCTCCCCCCCAACGGTCCGGCCACGCCTGCGTTGGCTGGACCACGCCCCCTAAACGGCGGCTTAATGCCGCCGTCCAGCCCCCTCCTCTCCAGCGACCGTTTCTGCCTGTCAATCAGGTAGAGGCGATCGCTAGGGAACAACGGCCTTCGGCCGTCCAGCATGCACTGGCGCACTGCGGCGCCGGCGCAAGCGCAGATCTGACCCGATTGCTGCGCTGTGATAAACTGCAGCGAATGATCGGGTCAGAATGACCCCCTTAATTTCTCTCCGCTTTATTTCTCTTCAATGTTTGATACACCTCCTCCTATCTCTCTCCAAGCTTTGACACATATTCCCATAATCCAACTGTAGGTAAAACTGTATTAGGAAAGCAACCTCACAAAATGATTAAGTTAACTGGATCTATGTAGCACATCAATTAAAATTAAATTCTAAAAATAATTATGTGTTTATATCTAATATTTATATCATTCTGCAGACATAAATTAATTAATTCATATATCAAGCTATTAACACACAAATCTACAATCATAGCTCTTCACAGGCAGCAAACTGTTTTAAATTGACTGTAATTAAGGCTCTTCAGTATTGGTGAAAATATTATGTAAAACAAGGTGAGGACTAGACTGAAACATAATATATAACAATATTTTTTATTTGTTTCCATTCAAGCTTTGTATATATGTTACTGATTTATGTATCAATCTATATCAGTAAATGCAGGGCTGTGTTTCTTATATTGATTGAAACAGACTGTAAGCAATAAATCTATTGGCTAAGTGTTGGAAAGGACAATAAATGAACAAAAAGGAGGCAACTTCACAGCTGATTAGATGCTATCATATTTAAGGGGTATGTGGTCAGTAAGTTGACATTCACAATATAATAATGTTGACAGTTATTATGTCGGTATGGTTAAAAAATGCCCACTTCATAAATGTTGACACCATGAAAATGTTGACATGGACGGAATGTTGACATGTATGTATGAAATGTTCACAGTGTCAAAATGTCCACATTAGCATTAGGCTTAAGGGTTGATCACAGCAGCAAATTTGTTAGCAGTTGGGTAAAACCATGGCGCTAAGTCAGACCTGATCGTCGGTGATGCTATTGCACCTGGCGAGTAAGTCCCTACCTGCTCAGGTAGGCGACTTTTCGCTGCATTCCGGGCCGCAGCGGCTGCATGTGACATCACACAGCCACCGCGGCCCGCCTCCTGCATGGTCTGGGCATTCCTGCGCTGCCTGGACCATGCTCCCAAAATGCCGGCCAAATGCCGGTCGAACGCCACCGGCCCGCCCCCTCCCGCCCAGCGAACGCATCGGCTTGTCAATCAGGCAGAGACGATCGCTGGGCTGAGATGCCGATCGCATCTCTAGCATGTACATGCACACTGTGGCGCATGCACAGTTCAGACCTGATCGCCTGCTATGTGAAAACGCACAGCAGCAATCAGGTCTGAATTAGCCCCCATGTGCACTGCAGGTGGGGCAGATATAACATGTGCAGAGAGAGTTAGATGATAGCGGGGTGTGTTCAAACTGAAATCTAAACTGCTGTGTAAAAATAAAGCAGCCAGTATTTACTCTGTACAGAAACAATATAACCCACCCAAATCTAACTCCCTGTGCAAATATTATATCTGCCCCCCCTGCAGTTCATATGGGGGGTCATTCAAACTTGATCGTAGATGTGCTAAATTTAGCACATCTATGATCACTTTCACAGACATGCGGGGGAATGCCCAGCACAGGGCTAGTCTACCCCGCATGTCTGGCTCTCCCCACCCCCCACCCCCACCCTTCCCGCACAGGTACAAAAGTATTGCACGGCGTCGATGCTTTTGTACCTGAAGAGTAGCTCCCTATCAGCGCAGCTACCCATCGCTCTCCTGGTAACAGCGGCTGCATATGATGTCACGCAGTCACCGCGACCCGCCTGCCCCCCACACGGTCTGGGCACGCCTGCGTTGCCAGGGCTGCGCCCCCAAAATGGCAGCCCAATGCCGCCGGCCTGCCCCCTCCTGCCCAGCGAACGCCTTTCAATCAGGCAGAGGCGATTGCTGGGATGAGATGCTGATCGCATCTCTGGCTTGCGCCTGCGCACTGCGGCACCTGCACATGCGCAGTTCAGACCTGATCGCCCGCTCTGCGCAGCAGTGATCAGGTCTGAATTAGCCCGATGGTTTTGCCCAACTGCTAACAAATATGCTGCTACGATCAATTCTTAATTACCCCCTAAGATGGGTTCACACTGTAAGATAAATTGCACTATATATTGTTCCAACAAGGATCTGAATGATATATCGTACATATTGTATAGTGTGTACTCCTGATTGCGCGTGCATGCTGGTCCTTCAGTGCATTGCTCCATCTGATGTGCTGCACGTTAGATGCGATCATGCAATGAACGATGGCATGCAGTTACATACATTCTGTAACAACACACCGGATCGTTACATTGTATCACACCATGGGGTGGATCACACATCATGCAGTGTGTATCCAACTTGAGGCCTAGGTTCAGAGGCGGAACTACCGCCAGTGCAACCAGTGCGTTGCACTGGGGCCCGCCTCTGTCCAGGGGCCCAAAGCATGTAATGAGTCAAACTGACTCATTACATGCCGCTGTGCGCTGCGGGCAACCGCTGCCCGCATCGCACAGCCGCCCAGAGAGGAGAGGAGCAGCGGTACGGGGGAAGGAGGAGGAGGGAGGCGGAGGAGGGAGCCGCAGCAGCGCTTTGTTACTGGTTGAGGCGCTGCTGCTGCTGCTGCTGCTGCCCCTCTGCTTCACTATAGGCTTTCTTCCGAGAACAGCCTATAGTGAAGCAGAGGGGTAGCAGCAGCAGCGCCTCAACCAATAACACAGCGCTGCTGCGGCTCCCTCCTCCACCTCCCTCCTCCTCCTTCTCTCCTGCCCGGGAATCGTGAGTGACCAGAAGCTGCACCGAGAAGCCTGAGCCAGCGGAGAGGGTAAGTATAATTCTTCTTTCTTTCTCTTTCTTTCTGTAAAAATGGGGAATCTGCCTGCCGCAATGTGTAAAAAGGGGGAATCTGCCTGCCGCAATGTGTAAAAAGGGGGAATCTGCCTGCCGCAATGTGAAGAAAGAGGGAATCTGCTTGCCGCAATGTGTAAAAATGGGGAATCTGCTTGCCGCAACGGGTAAAAAGGGGGAATCTGCCTGCCGCAATGTGTAAAAATGGGGAATCTGCCTGCCGCAATGTGTAAAAAGGGGGAATCTGCCTTCCGCAATGTGTAAAAAGGGGGAATCTGCCTGCCGCAATGTGTAAAAAGGGGGAATCTGCCTGCCGCAATGTGTAAAAATGGGGAATCTGCTTGCCGCAATGTGTAAAAATGGGGAATCTGCCTGCCGCAATGTGTAAAAAGGGGGAATCTGCCTTCCGCAATGTGTAAAAAGGGGGAATCTGCCTGCCGCAATGTGTAAAAAGGGGGAATCTGCCTGCCGCAATGTGTAAAAATGGGGAATCTGCTTGCCGCAATGTGTAAAAAGGGGGAATCTGCCTGCCGCAATGTGTAAAAATGGGGAATCTGCCTGCCGGAATGTGTAAAAAGGGGAAATCTGCCTGCCGCAATGTGTAAAAAGGGGGAATCTGCCTGCTGTAATGTGTAAAAAGGGGGACGCTGTCTGCCGTAATGTGTAACAAGGGCACGCTGTCTGCCATAATGTGTAAAAAGGGCACGCTGTCTGCCGTTATGTGTAAAAAGTGTACGCTGTCTGCCGCTATGTTTAACAAGGGCACGCTATCTGCCGTTATGAAGTGTACGCTGTCTGCCGCTATGTGTAACAAGGGCACGCTGTCTGCCGTTATGTGTAAAAAGGGGACGCTGTCTGCCGTAATGTGTAAAAAGGGGGACGTTGTCTGCCGTAATGTGTAAAAAGGGGGACGTTGTCTGCCGTAATGTGTAAAAAGGGGGACGTTGTCTGCCGTAATGTGTAAAAAGGGGACGCTGTCTGCCGTAATTTGTAAAAAGAGGAATCTGTCCGCCGTAAGGTGTAAAAGGGTCTCTACCTGGTGTAGTGGTGCTACTGTGCAGCGTAATTTGAATAATGGAGACTACTGTGCACCGTTTTATGAATTGGTATTATTTTGTGGCCACACCCCTTCCCCACAAAGCCACGCCACTATGTATTTTTGCGCACGCCTATGACGCGCACTGCCCCTGTTTTGCATGCAGGGGTGGGGCTCCAATGCCGTTTCTTGCACACAGTGCTAAAATGTCTAGTTACGGCACTGTTGCTAGGTATCCATTTCTCTGGCCCTGAGCAGGTCCCCCTCACCAGATCCTCTCCAGGGGTGAGGGGGTGGACTTGGATGGGATGTGGGGGGGCCAAAGCATTTTGTCGCACCTGGGCCCACCGCTCGCTAGTTCCGCCACTGCCTAGGTTTATTAGCTGGGTTAGCATTAAGATTAGGTTTAGAAGTTGGAGTTAGGGTTAGACTTACTGGCATGGTCATTGTCACCCAGAAATGTTCATGTAGTTGATCCTATACTGTGTCTTCGGATGCAGCAGCAGATCAGAGAATCCGGCATCTTCTTACACAAGACACCTTATGTGGCTTTTGCACATTTTCCCATAGTCATTGCATAAAAAGACACAGCAGTGGTGCCAATAGCACCCACCTCTGAATGAGCCCTATTATCTTTTCTCATACGTCTTAGAGGATGCTGGGGACACTTCAAGAACCATGGGGTATAGACGGGATCTGCAGGAGACATGGGCACTTTAAGACTTTTAAGGGGTGTGAACTGGCTCCTCCCTCTATGCCCCTCCTCCAGACTCCAGTTTTAGAATTGTGCCCAGGCAGACTGGATGCACTTGGAGGAGCTCTACTGAGTTTCTCTGAAAAGACTTTATGTTAGGTTTTTTATTTTCAGGGAGGACTGCTGGCAACAGTCTCCCTGCATCGTGGGACTTAGAAGAGAGAAGTTAGACCTACTTCTTGTGAGTTTAAAGGCTCTGCTTCTTGGCCACAGGACACCATTAGCTCCCGAGGGTTTGGAACACTAGGTACGCCTAGGGGTTCACTCCCAGAGCCCGCCGTCACCCCCCTTGCAGAGCCAGAAGTCAGAAGACAGGTGAGTAGAAGAAGAAAAGAAGACTTCAGTGACGGCTTCTGAGGTACCGCACAGCAATCGCGCTGCGCGCCATGCTCCTACACACAGCGGCACTACAGGGTGCAGGGCGCAGGGGGGGGGGGCCTGGGCAGCATAAAACTCCTCATTAAGGCTGGCAAAGTGGAAATTAAGTGCTTAGACACAAAATCCTAACCCACGCCAGTGTGATTGTATTAAAAAAATAGCGGGCTGAAGCACGCCATTACAGGGGCGGAGCTTAGCCCTCACAGCTCCCCTCAGCGTCATTTTCTCTTCACTGAGCTGCAAAGACGCAGGTCCTTCCTCAACACTGCTGTACAAGTAACAGGGTGCGAAACGGGGGGGGGGGGGCAGAGTTGATTTGGTGCAAATATAAGTATTATAAAAGAGCTACAGGTCTGAAGCTTTATATTATCGTTTCAGAACCGGGATTGAGCGCTGGGTTGTGACCTGGCAAACTCCCTCTGTGTTTCTCTGACAGGCTTTACTGTGGGTCTGTACCCTTTTTGCCCAGTGTGTCTGTGGGTGTCGGTACGCGTGTGTCGGCAGTTCTGAGGCGGAGTGCTCTCCCCAGGAGGAGACTGTGTTAGGGACAGAAACGGCTGTGGGAGTGACCCTGTCGGCACATCCGACTCCTGATTTGGTAAACGTGTTGAATGCCTCGAATGCTAATGTAGCTCTTATTAATAAGAGATTAGATAGATCTTATTCTCAGAACCAGGCATGGAAGAAATCTGTGGAGGATGTGTTATCACAGGTTCAGACCCCATTCGTTTGCTCAGTTGGTAGACACAGATACCGACACGGACACTGACTCGAGTGTCGACTATAGTGATGCCAGATTAGACCGAAAATTGGCAAAGAACAATCAGTGTCAGCGTCCGGAGTCTTACCGGTACGCTGGGGCCGCGGGGCTGGCTTCCTTGGCGATGTGCGGGCAGCGGCGGAGGTGGGCTGCTGCGCCGGATCCGTGGGCAGCAGTAGCGGCAGTGAGGGGGTCCGCTCGTGGTGGCGGGACGCCGCTACCGCGGGTCGCTCTTGCTGAGCCGTTGCTAGGAGACCAGGGGCAGTGAGCATTGTGGCTTTGCAAAAAGGTCTGCATTACTGGGCGCCGCCATGTTGGAGACCAAGTTTTAAGCATAGTTCCTGTTTCCTGTTTCTTCCAGCCTATCCAGGGGAAGCTCTCCCTATAAAAGGGGGCTGGTTTAGGACAGGGATGCCAGTGCTTCAAGTTACAACCCTGTTGTAGGTGCTTTAGCCTGTGCTCCCAGGATTCCTGCTGTATTCTGGTTCCTCCTGATCCTGCTTGGTCGGTTCTCTGTTGCTGCTGCAGCCCTGCCGTTTCTAGCCCGTTACTGCCTGTGGAAGCGCTCCTGGAAAACCCGGTCCAGTAAGACTCTTTGGGCACAGTCGGCCCCGAGTCTTCTGCCTCGTCTTTCAAGCCACACTCCACAGATTTCCTTCACCAGCCACGCCTTTGTACCACCGACCACAGCCTGCAGATTATTATCTTCAGCCTCGTTTAGCAAACCACAGTCCACAGTCCTTGTCTCCAGCCACGTCTTCAACCACCATCCACAGTTCCACAGTTCATCATCTACAGTCTCGTCTTTCAAATCACAGTCCACAGTTCTTCGCCCCCTGCCACGTCTTTAACCATCGTGCTCCAGCCTCGGTCCTCTACCTCAGCCCTGTACATAATAAATACTTTCCATTGACTCTCAAATCCCGCCTACGTTCTTCATTGCTCCGTGTCCCATGCTAAGGAACTATATCCAGCCCCCTCATCTGGTTCATTCACAGCCTGCTACCTCCTCGGGCAAATCTCAGCTGCCAGATCCTTAAACCTTGCTAGACGTGACAGTAAGCACTGGCCAAATGGATTCGACAGGTGATCAGGCCTCAGGAGGGGATTCCACTGCAGATATCTGGTCTCGCTTAAATAAGCAGGAGGCCACACAATCTCAAATCGTGCAGTTCATGCAGAGTATGTCCGAACGTCTCGATTCTCTCTGTGTTGCCATGACGGCCCCTCAAGTATCTACAGCTGCTCCCACATTAGCACCTCCGGTCCTGCTTCCTCCTGTACCAGTACCACTTCCACGGTTGCATTTGCCACCTCCAAGTAAATTCGATGGGAATCCAAAACAATGCCGCGGGTTTCTTAACCAGTGCGAAATCCAGTTCGAACTACAGTCGGCCAACTTCCCATCAGCACGAACCAAAGTAGCCTATATAATTTCTTTACTTACCGGGCAAGCGTTGGAATGGGCTTCACCATTGTGGGAGAGGATGGATCCCATCTTATCTAGCTATCCAGAATTCGTGGCCACCTTTCGAAGAATCTTTGACGAACCGGGCAGGACTTCTGCCGCCTCATTGGAGATCCTGCGCCTGCGTCAGGGCACGCATACGGTCAGTCAGTACGTGATCCAGTTTCGCACACTTTCCTCAGAACTGAACTGGAACGATGAGGCTCTCATTGCAGCTTTCTGGAGCGGTCTCTCCTAAAAGATCAAAGATGACCTCGCAACTCAGGACGTACCTGATAAATTGGATAAACTAATTTCTTTATGCAATAAGTTAGATCTAAGGTACAGAGAACGCTGTATGGAGAGGTTGCGGTCAGATCGCCCTAAACCTAGAGTTGTTCTTCCACCAACACCATCATCATCAACTGCTGAAGAACCCATGCAGATTAATCGCTCCCGCCTCTCCAATGAAGAACGTCAGAGACAGCGAAAAGGGAACCTCTGCCTGTATTGTGGTGCATCTGATCACTTTGTTAAAACTTGCAATCTACGTCCGGGAAACGCCCGCTCCTAGTTTGTGCTGGAGAGGTCAAGCTAGGAGAATTCTCAGAATTACATACCAAGAAAGAGTCTGTCCTGTTAACCCAATTGGAGTTCCCTTCTTCTTCTCTTCTCATCCCTGCACTACTCGACTCCGGAGCTGCCGAAAGTTTCATTACGTCAGCTCTGGTCAAACGATCTGGAATACAAACGGTTCCTTTGGATCGTACCATTTCTGTTACCGCAGTGGATGGAAGTTATATCCCTGAGGGGATTATATCCTATTGTACTATTCCTCTCAAGATGAAGGTTGGAGTTCTCCATTCAGAAAAAATCTCTATCCTTGTAATTCCTAAAGCCTCTCATGAACTAATCCTAGGGTTTCCATGGTTAATCAGACACAATCCCCACATAGATTGGCAAACTATGTATGTTCTCTCTTGGGGACAAGACTGCTTCCAGAACTGTTTACCTTCAGTTAGACCTCTCTGTTCTTCCAGCCCTTCCAGCCTTCCTGTGGAGTACCAAGCTTTTCAAGATGTTTTCAGTAAGCATGGGGCGGACACCTTGCCTCCGCATCGTACTTGGGATTGTCCCATTGAGCTAGTACCCAGTAAGACTCCTCCCCGAGGACAAATTTACCCTCTCTCACTTCCTGAGACACAGGCCATGTCGGAGTATATCCGGGAGAACTTGGAGAAAGGGTTCATCAGGTCTTCTACATCTCCGGCCGGAGCAGGATTTTTCTTTGTCAAAAAGAAGGATGGGGGGTTGTGGCCCTCTATTGACTATAGAGGTCTCAATGACATAACCGTTAAGAAGAGATATCCGTTACCTCTGATTCCAGAACTGTTCGACCGTGTTAAAGGAGCTACTGTATTTACTAAGTTGGACTTATGGGGGGCCTACAAGCATATACGTATTCGCCCAGGGGACGAATGGAAGACGGCATTTAATACCCGCGACGGCCATTACAAATACCAGGTAATGCCTTTTGGCCTATGTAACTCCCCAGCCGTCTTTCAAGAGTTCGTTAACTAAATCTTCAGAGATCTCCTCTACGACAGCTTGGTAGTGTATCTGGATGACATCCTCATTTTTTCTAGGGATCTGAAGACCCATCGGGAACAAGTCAAAGAAGTGTTAACTCGTTTACGAAGGAATCAGTTATTCTGTAAGTTAGAGAAGTGCACCTTTGAAGTACCCACGATTCCATTCCTCGGTTACATTCTCTCAAGGCAGAGGCTAAAGTCCAGGTGATTCAGGATTGGGCGCTTCCAGCTACCATTAAAGGAATTCAACGTTTCCTGGGGTTTGCTAACTTCTACCGAAGATTCATTCAAAATTATTCTTCTATCACAGCTCCTATAACCGCATTAACTAGGAAGGGAGCCGATCCTGCCAAGTGGTCTCCTGAGGCTTTGGAAGCTTTTTCATCTTTAAAGGAGGCCTTCACAACTGCTCCAGTTCTTCGACAACCCAATCTCAGCCGTCCGTTCTTGGTGGAGGTCGATGCCTCTACTGTGGGAGTGGGAGCAGTATTATCCCAGCTTTTCGAGGACAAAAAGGTCCATCCTTGTGCATTCTTCTCGCGAAGATTCTCCCCCGCTGAACAGAATTACGCTATTGGGAAAAAGGAATTACTGGCAATGAAGTTGGCCTTTGAGGAGTGGAGGTATTTGTTGGAGGGAGCTCAGCATCCAATTTCGGTGACCACGGATCACAAGAACCTTCTGTATCTACAGTCAGCCCGATGTCTGAACCCACGCCAAGCAAGATGGGAATTCTTCTTTACCCGTTTTAATTTTAAACTCAGTTACCGACCAGGTTCCCTCAACAAAAAGGCAGATGCATTATCTCGCTCCCTAAGTTCAGAAGAACCCTCTGACCGTTCAAAATAGCAATTTATCCTGGAATCCACCTCGTTTTCTGCAACTAATACCTCTACACTTCCTCCTCCAGGGAAGATCTTCGTTGCACCAAATCTTCGCAAAAAAACTTCTTACATGGGCTCACTCCTCCTCCTTCATGGGCCATGCGGGCGGTCAGAAGACACTTAAATTCATTCAGCGCTCCTACTGGTGGCCTCATCTCAGGACTGACATTCAGGAATTCGTAGCTGCCTGTCCAAAATGTGCTCAGCATAAAAGTCCCAAGGGTCCAGCAGCTGGGTTACTCCATCCTTTGCCGGTACCACTAAGACCATGGATGCATATTTCTATGGACTTTATTACAGATTTACCTACGTCTGGTGGGCGGAACACCGTATGGGTCATAGTTGACCGATTCTCTAAAATGGCACACTTTGTTCCTCTGGCTAATCTTCCATCTGCATCCCAGTTGGCAAAATTGTTTATAGCAGAGATCTTTCGACTCCATGGTCTACCACAGGAAATCGTGTCTGATAGAGGTCCTCAATTTGTGGCCAAGTTTTGGAGATCCCTATGTTCTGCTCTTGGCGTGAAATTAAACTTCTTCTCAGGATATCATCCCCAAACGGATGGTCAAACAGAGAGAGTGAACCAGGATCTGGAGACTTTTCTGCATTTATTCATGTCCTCCTCACAGGACGACTGGCTGGACTTCCTCCTATTCGCAGAATTTGCCCATAACAATCTTTATCACTCTGCCACAAAATCTTCTCCATTCTTCATTTATTATTATTACCATCCAAGAGTTCCTGACTTCCAACTTCTGCCTACGCTCGAGGTTCCTGCTGCAAAGTCAACACTTCGACAATTTACTGAAGCCTGGAAACAAGTTCATAAGACTTTGCTCAAGACATCCAAGAGATATAAGACCTATGCAGATCTGAAATGAAAAGCTGTACCAAGCCTTTAGATAGGAGATCGGGTTTGGGTTTCCACACGTAACCTAAGATTAAAGGTTCCTACAAAAAAGTTTGCTCCCAGATTTATTGGGCATTACCCAATCGAAAAATTGTTGAATCCTGTGGCTTACAAAGTGAAATTACCTCCGCAGTTGAGAATTCCTAATGCATTTCATATTTCTCTCTTAAAACCATTGGTACTTAATCGGTTCAGAGCCGCTGTGCATAAATCACCCAAGATCCAATCAGCACATGGAGACAAATTTGAGATTCACAAGATCCTCGATTCTCGCAGACGTTATGGTCGCATCCAGTACCTTGTTGATTGGAAGGGGTATAGGCCAGAGGAGAGATCTTGGGTAGATGCAGAGGATATCCATGCTCCAAGACTTCTTCGGACATTTCATGCCAAGTTTGCAACTAAACCACATAGGTGTCCGTAGTCCACCCGCAAAGGGGGGGTACTGTCAGCGTCCGGAGTCTTACTGGTATGCTGGGGCCGCGGGGCTGGCTTCCTTGGCGATGTACAGGCAGCGGCGGAGGTGAGTTGCTGCGCCGGATCCGTGGGCAGCAGTAGCGGCAGTGAGGGGGTCCACTCATGGCGGCGGGACGCCGCTACAGCGGGTTGCTCTTGCTGAGCCGTTTCTAGGAGACCAGGGGCAGTGAGCATTGTGGCTTTGCAAAAAGGTCTGCATTACTGTGTGCCGCCATGTTGGAGACCAAGTTTTAAGCATTATTCCTGTTTCCTGTCTCTTCCAGCCAATCCAGGGGAAGCTCTCCCTATAAAAGGGGGCTGGTTTAGGACAGGGATGCCAGTGCTTCAAGTTACAACCCTGTTGTAGGTGCTTTAGCCTGTGCTCCCAGGATTCCTGCTGTATTCTGGTTCCTCCTGATCCTGCTTGGTCGGTTCTCTGTTGCTGCTGCAGCCCTGCCGTTTCTAGCCTGTTACTGCCTGTGGAAGCGCTCCTGGAAAACCCGGTCCAGTAAGACTCTTTGGGCACAGTCGGCCCCGAGTCTTCTGCCTCGTCTTTCAAGTCACACTCCACAGATCTCCTTCACCAGCCACGCCTTTGTACCACCGACCACAGCCTGCAGATTATTATCTTCAGCCTCGTTTAACAAACCACAGTCCACAGTTCTTGTCTCCAGCCACGTCTTCAGCCACCATCCAAAGTTCCACAGTTCATCATCTACAGTCTCGTCTTTCAAATCACAGTCCACAGTTCTTCGCCCCCTGCCACATCTTTAACCATCGTGCTCCAGCCTCGGTCCTCTACCTCAGCCCTGTACATAATAAATACTTTCCATTGACTCTCAAATCCCGCCTACGTTCTTCATTGCTCCGTGTCCCATGCGAAGGAACTATATCCAGCCCCCTCATCTGGTTCATTCAGGACTGACATTCAGGAATTCGTAGCTGCCTGTCCAAAATGTGCTCAGCATAAAAGTCCCAAGGGTCCACCAGCTGGGTTACTCCATCCTTTGCCGGTACCACTAAGACCATGGATGCATATTTCTATGGACTTTATTACAGATTTACCTACGTCTGGTGGGCGGAACACAGTATGGGTCATAGTTGACCGATTCTCTAAAATGGCACACTTTGTTCCTCTGGCTAATCTTCCATCTGCATCCCAGTTGGCAAAATTGTTTATAGCAGAGATCTTTCGACTCCATGGTCTACCACAGGAAATCGTGTCTGATAGAGGTCCTCAATTTGTGGCCAAGTTTTGGAGATCCCTATGTTCTGCTCTTGGCGTGAAATTAAACTTCTCCTCAGGATATCATCCCCAAACGGATGGTCAAACAGATAGAGTGAACCTGGATCTGGAGACTTTTCTGCGTTTATTCATGTCCTCCTCACAGGACGACTGGCTGGACTTCCTCCCATTCGCAGAATTTGCCCATAACAATCTTTATCACTCTGCCACAAAATCTTCTCCATTCTTCATTTATTATTATTACCATCCAAGAGTTCCTGACTTCCAACTTCTGCCTACGCTCGAGGTTCCTGTCGCAGAGTCAACACTTCGACAATTTACTGAAGCCTGGAAACAAGTTCACAAGACTTTGCTCAAGACATCCAAGAGATATAAGACCTATGCAGATCTGAAATGAAAAGCTGTACCAAGCCTTAAGATAGGAGATCGGGTTTGGGTTTCCACACGTAACCTAAGATTAAAGGTTCCTACAAAAAAGTTTGCTCCCAGATTTATTGGGCCTTACCCAATCAAAAAAGTGTTGAATCCTGTGGCTTACAAAGTGAAATTACCTCCGCAGTTGAGAATTCCTAATGCATTTCATATTTCTCTCTTAAAACCATTGGTACTTAATCGGTTCAGAGCCGATGTGCCTAAATCACCCAAGATCCAATCAGCACATGGAGACAAATTTGAGATTCACAAGATCCTCAATTCTCGCAGACGTTATGGTCGCATCTAGTTACTTGTTGATTGGAAGGGGTATAGGCCAGAGGAGAGATCTTGGGTAGATGCAGAGGATGTCCATGCTCCAAGACTTCTTCGGACATTTCATGCCAAGTTTCCAACTAAACCACATAGGTGTCTGGAGTCCACCCGCAAAGGGGGGGGTACTGTCAGTGTTCGGAGTCTTACCGGTACGCTGGGGCCACGGGGCTGGCTTCCTTGGCGATGTACGGGCAGCGGTGGAGGGGGGCTGCTGCGCAGGATCCTTGGGCAGCAGTAGCGGCAGTGAGGGGGTCCGCTCATGGCGGCGGGACGCCGCTACAGCGGGTCGCTCTTGCTGAGCCGTTGCTAGGAGACCAGGGGCAGTGAGCATTGTGGCTTTGCAAAAAGGTCTGCATTACTGGGTGCCGCCATGTTGGAGACCAAGTTTTAAGCATTGTTCCTGTTTCCTGTCTCTTCCAGCCAATCCAGGGGAAGCTCTCCCTATAAAAGGGGGCTGGTTTAGGACAGGGATGCCAGTGCTTCAAGTTACAACCCTGTTGTAGTTGCTTTAGCCTGTGCTCCCAGGATTCCTGCTGTATTCTGGTTCCTCCTGATCCTGCTTGGTCGGTTCTCTGTTGCTGCTGCAGCCCTGCCGTTTCTAGCCTGTACTGCCTGTGGAAGCGCTTCTGGAAAACCCAGTCCAGTAAGACTCTTTGGGCACAGTCGGCCCCGGGTCTTCTGCCTCGTCTTTCAAGCCACACTCCACAGATCTCCTTCACCAGCCACGCCTTTGTACCACCGACCACAGCCTGCAGATTATTATCTTCAGCCTCGTTTAACATACCACAGTCCACAGTCCTTGTCTCCAGCCACGTCTTCAACCACCATCCACAGTTCCACAGTTCATCATCTACAGTCTTGTCTTTCAAATCACAGTCCACAGTTCTTCGCCCCCTGCCACGTTTTTAACAATCGTGCTCCAGCCTCGGTCCTCTACCTCAGCCCTGTACATAATAAATACTTTCCATTGACTCTCAAATCCCGCCTACGTTCTTCATTGCTCCGTGTCCCATGCGAAGGAACTATATCCAGCCCCCTCATCTGGTTCATTCACAGCCTGCTACCTCCTCGGGCAAATCTCAGCTGCCGGATCCTCAAACCTTGCTAGACGTGACATTCAGTACATGATTGTGGCAATAAAAGATGTGTTACATATCACTGAAGACCCTGCGGTTCCTGATACTAGGGTCTGTATGTTTAAGGGAAAGAAACCTGAGGTAACGTTTTCTCCCTCTCATGAACTGAATACTCTGTTTGAAAAAATGTGGGAAAATCCTGACAAAAAGTTTCTGATTCCCAAAAGGATTCAGGTGGCTTATCCGTTCCCCTCTGGGGATAGAGAAAAGTGAGAGTCATCCCCCATTGTTGTTGACAAGGCTCTATAATGGTTGTCTAAAAAAGTGGCTTTACCGTCTCCTGACACAGCAGCCCTTAAGGATCCTGCGGATCGTAGACAGGAAAATACGTTAAAATCCATTTACGTCACCACAGGTACACTGCTCAGACCAACCATCGCATCTGCGTGGGTGAGTAGTGCTATCGAAAAGTTGGCAGAGAACTTGTCATCTGATATAGATACCCTAGTTAAGGATAGCATCCTGTTAACTCTGAGTTATATCAGGGACGCTGCGGCCTACCTAAAGGAGGCGGCGAGAGAAATTGGCATTTTGGGATCAAAACCCAATGCCATGGCGATTTCAGCTAGGAGGGCATTCATCAATGGAATGCTGATGCTGACTCTAAGAAAGCTATGGAGTCTCTCTCATATAAAGGTAGCGTTTTGTTTGGTGAGGGTCTCTCTGATCTGGTATCTACGGCTACCGCGGGTAAGCTCACCACTTTCAGATGCAGTCCTTTCGGCCAAATAAATTCAAAAAAGGCAGAGGTTATTCCTTCCTTACTAATAGGGGAAGAGGAAAGGGTAAAAGATCTCCGGCCTTGGCAGGTTCCCAGGAGCAGAAGACCTCCCCGGCTTCTGCCAAATCCACCGCATGATGCTGGGGCTCCTTTGCGCGAGTCCGCACCGGTGGGGGCACGTCTCAAGCTCTTCAGTCAATTCTGGGCTCGTTCGGCCCTGGACCCATGGGTTTTAGAGATAGTGTCCCAGGGGTACAAACTGGAGTTACAAGACGTTCCCCCTCACCGATTTTTCAAATCGGCCTTATCAGCTTCTCTTCCGGACAGGAAGGTTGTATGCGATGCAATGCAAAAGTTGTGTCTGAATCAAGTCATTATCAGGGTTCCCCCGTCACAACAGGGAGAAGGCTTTTATTCAAGCCTGTTTGTGGACCCGAAACCGGACGGCTCGGTCAGACCAATTCTGAACCTAAAGTCCCTCAATGTTTACCTAAGAGCAGTTATCTCCAGTCTGGAGGAAGGGGATTTCATGGTGTCGGTCGACATAAAGGATGCCTACTTACACATCCCGTAGGTGACCATATTACACATCCATGTTCAGGGAAAAAATTCCCTATTAGATGGCCTTTAACATGTACCACCAAATTTGTAGTCTATGCCATAATATGCCCATGCGGCAGATACTACATAGGCAAAACCGAGTGTCAGTTTAAAACCAGGATTGCACAACACAGGTTGGCCATTAGGAATGCCCTTATAGCAGGAAAGGTTGACCAACCTGTTGCCAAACATTTTGTGGAACATAGACACACCATGGCCACTTTCAAGCACAGAATAATTGATCATGTGCCAGAATCTATGCGGGGTGGAAATAGAGGGAAGATACTCTTACAATTAGAATCATGGTGGATTCACAGGTTAAATACACTTAGACCTGTGGGGCTTAATGATAACCTAGGCCTTATTAATTTCATTTAATATCAAATTCAGTTAATGAGTTGTGGAACTGATTATTAACATCAGAAATTCTCAAGGTTAAGATTTTGTATGGGGGAGCAGTAGTATTTTAATATAGAGTCAGGGCATGGTTTATGCAACTAATGTGCACTTTTTTAATTAATTTTTTTTTATATGTGTTTTTTATGCTGTAAAAGGTGTTGTTTCACTAATATTAATTCAGTAACCTGGCAGCTCATATTTATAACACTGAAAGTTTTTGTCACTGTATTATGTGGTGGAGACAGTAGATAGTATTTCACATGTACACTACACGCTGGAGATTCTAGCGTGCACGGTGTTGTTTCACTAAGGAGTTATTGTTTACATCTCTGTTACCAGGTACCGTTGCCATGGATGCGCCTCCAGGCGCCGGCGCGTCACTTCCGCTGAGACGCTGGTGACGTCAGTCTGGATGCCAGGACGGCGTGGTCAGCGGCACACGCTAGAGGGGATGTTCTTACTGGGGGTAAGTCTTATTTAAACTCACAAATTGCTGTTTTGCACTAATCCTGATGAAGGGGGAGACCCCGAAACGTTGATATGCGCTAATACAAGGTTTATGCTGCTTGAAGACTCTGAGTGCCGCCTCGTCATTCTATGCTACTTACACGTCCCCATATATCCTCCGCATCAGGCTTACCTGAGGTTTGCTATTCAGGATTGTCATTACCAATTTCAGACGTTGCCGTTTGGTCTGTCCACGGCTCCGAGGATTTTCACCAAGGTAATGGCGGAAATGATGGTACTCCTTCGCAAACAAGGAGTCACAATTATCCCTTACTTGGACGATCTCCTGATAAAGGCGAGATCCAAGGACAAGCTGGAGCAGGACATTGCACTCTCCCTCACAGTTCTGCAGCAACATGGTTGGCTCCTGAACTTACCGAAGTTACAGTTAAATCCGACGAAACGGCTGTTGTTTTTGGGAATTATTCTGGACAGGGAATTACAGAGAGTTTTTTTTTCTTCCAGAAGAGAAGGCTCTGGAAATTCAGAGTTTGGTCAAACAAATTCTGATACCAGCGAGAGTATCAATCCATCAATGCAGTCGATTGCTGGGGAAGATGGTGGCAGCCTACGAGGCCATTCAATTTGACAGATTCCATGCCAGAGTGTTCAATGGGACCTATTGGACAAGTGGTCCGGATCCCATCGGCACATGCACCGGAAAATAATCCTGTCCTCCAAGACCAGAATCTCACTCCTGTGGTGGCTGCACAGCTCTCACCTCCTAGAGGGACGCAGGTTCGGGATCCAGGACTGGATCCTAGTAACCACGGATACAAGTCTCCGAGGCTGGGGAGCAGTCACACAGGGGGAAACCTTCCAGGAAAAATGGTCAAGCCAGGAAGTTTGTTTACACATAAACGTTCTAGATTTAGGGGCCATTTACAACGGCCTTCTTCAAGCGGAATGTCTTCTTCGCAATCTACCCGTCCTAATACAGTCAGACAACATAACAGCAGTAGCGCACATTTACCGCCAGGGTGGAACAAAGAGCAGGGTGGAAATGGCAGAGGCCACAAAAGTTCTCCGCTGGGCGGAAAGACATACAAGCTCTCTGTCAGCAATCTTCATTCCAGGAGTGGACAACTGGGAAGCAGACTTCCTCAGCTGAGCAGACACGATCTCCATCCAGGAGAGTGGGGTGTTCATCAAGAGGTCTTCACAGAAGTGACAAGTCTTTGGGGAATTCCTCAAATAGACATGATGGCGTCTCGCCTCAACAAGAAGCTTCAGAGATATTGTTCCAGGTCGAGGGACCCTCAAGCAATGGTAGTGGACGCACTGGTGACACCATGGGAGTTTCAGTCGGTGTACGTGTGCCCTCCGCTTCCACTAATTCCAAAGGTGCTAAAGATAATAAGAAGAACAAAGGTTCAGGTGATCCTCATTGTTCCGGACTGGCCAAGGAGGGCTTGGTATCCAGATCTTCAGGAATTACTCATAAGAGATCCCTGGCCTCTTCCTCTACAAGAGGATCTGTTACAGCAGGGGCCATGCGTATATCACGACTTACCGCGGCTACATTTGACGGCTTGGCGGTTGAACGCTGGAACCTAGCCCGAAAGGGTATTCCCAGTGAAGTCATTCCCACACTTCTTCAGGCTAGAAAAGGAGTAACGTCTAAACATTATCACCGTATTTGGAGAAAATATGAGTCTTGGTGTGAATCCAAGAAGGCTCCTACGGAAGAATTTCAGATATGGCGTTTTCTCCATATCCTGCAAGCAGGGATGGATGAGGGCCTAAAGTTAGGCTCGATTAAAGTACAAATTTCGGCCTTATCGGTTTTCTTTCGAAAACAATTTGCCTCCCTTCCAGAAGTTCAGACTTTCGTGAAAGGAGTTTTGCACATCCAACCTCCATTTGTGCCCCCAGTGGCACCATGGGATCTTAACGTGGTGTTGCATTTCCTTCAGTCACATTGGTTTGAACCTTTACAGAAGGTAGAGTTTAAATTTCTCACTTGGAAAGTGGTCATGCTATTGGCCTTAGCATCCGCAAGGCGGGTGTCTGAGTTAGCGGCTTTGTCTCACAAGAGTCCTTATTTAATATTCCATGAAGATAGAGCGGAGTTGAGGACTCGTCAACAATTTCTGCCAAAGGTGGTTTCATCATTCCACATGAACCAGCCTATTGTGGTACCGGTGGCTACTGACGCCTTTGCGGAGTCGAAATCTCTCGATGTTGTCAGGGCCTTAAAGATTTATGTCGCCAAAACGGCTCAACTTAGGAAAACGGAAACTCTGTTTGTCCTGCACACTGCCAACAAGATTGGTTGCTTCCAAGTAGACTATTGCGCGCTGGATCTGTAATACGATTTAGCATGCTCATTCTACGGCTGGATTGCCTTTACCGAAATCATTGAAGGCCCACTCTACCAGAAAGTTGGGCTCATCTTGGGCGGCTGCCCAGGATGTCTCTGCGTTACAACTCTGCCGAGCAGCTACTTGGTCGGGTTCAAACACTTTTGCAAAGTTTTACAAGTTTGATAGCCTGGCTGATGAGGACCTCATATTTGGTCAATCGGTGGTGCAGAGTCATCCGGACTCTCCCGCCCGTTCTAGAGCTTTGGTATAAACCCCATGGTTCTTGAAGTGTCCCCAGCATCCTCTAGGAGGTATGAGAAAAAAGGATTTTAATACCTACTGGTAAATCCTTTTCTCTTAGTCCGTAGATGATGCTGTGCGCCCGTCCCAGTGCGGACTCTATCTGCAGTTATTACTTATTAGTTATGTTTACACACAGGTTGTGTTTCTGTTATAGTCAGCCTGTTGCTGACATGGTTCATGCCGTTGACTGGAGTTCTGTTAAATGCCATGTTGTACGGCGTGTTTGTGGTGTGAGCTGGTATGTATCTCACCTTAGTTTAACAATAAATCATTTTCCTCGAAATGTCCATCTCCCTGGGCACAGTTCCTATAACTGGAGTCTGGAGGAGGGGCATAGAGGGAGGAGCCAGTTCACACCCCTTAAAAGTCTTAAAGTGCCCATGTCTCTTGCAGATCCCGTCTATACCCCATGGTTCTTGAAGTGTCCCCAGCATCCTCTACGGACTAAGAGAAAAGGATTTACCGGTAGGTATTAAAATCCTATTATTTTTCAGTTATCTCTACAGTAATCACTATGCACTTCAATTTTTTTTTTGTAGTAGGTGCTGTGGAGGAAAAATGGTACCAAATCTTAAAGAAAATATATATGGAAAGGGGCTAGGGGAGATTAAGTGCAAAAATATACGTGAAGGTGGTGGGAGGGTTGTTGCAGTTCTTTCTCACACAGGTCACCAAAATGTCTAGTTACGGCTCTGCAAACCCACTGGTGATTTTTAAATGCATTAAAAACATGAGTGTTGCACAGGGCAGCTATCAGAAATTATGGGTTCGGGGAATGACAAATTAAGCAGGGCCCCCATCACCTCACCTCTGCCTTATATTTACACAAAGTATAGTTACTCACACTCACTGCAGTCATGTACTCACACTCACTGCAGTCATGCACACACACAGGGCCGTTGCAAGTTCTCTCTGCACCCGAGGCAAAGCTTCAGCCTAGCGCCCACTTACCTGTAAACACCCCCACCACCTCTCGTAGTGGAGACGCAAATGGCCACTAGGTGGGCTGGGGTGAATTGCATCATTATACATATACAGTTAATAGGTACAACACTCAGGGACTTTGTTTATGGGGGCGAGCTGACCCGCACGTGCTCTCAGGGCAGATGGTGACACTCCGTCAGGATCCAGAGCTTTCCTGGGTTTGGCTCTTTTGAACAGTGCCTCCACCTCTTCTTGGGTGACTTGCAGTGCCTGGAGTTGGACGTCGGTGTTCGGGGCATCATAGAGGTGATTGTTTGGGTCCCAGGGGACTTCTTTTGCGAACCTGCAATAAAAGTGGTTCAGCTCGTCTGCTAGGTCTTGGTGCATGGTGGTGGACTTCGATGTTTTCTTGTAGTTGGTTATGGATTGCATTCCTTTCCATACAGATACAGAGTCATTAGTGGAGAGATCGTTTGTCAGCTTGTCCGAGAACCACTTTTTTGGTAGCCTGATTTCTTTAGTCAGAGAGTTCCTAGTTTGGTTGTATAGTGCTCTGTCACTGCTGCTAGAGGCCTCCTCTTTGGCCCAACGAAGTTGCCTGAGCTGTGCTTTGAACCAGGGATTCAGACATAAGGGGTACTTCAGAGTTGATTGCAGCAGCAAATTTGTTAGCAGTTGGGCAAAACCATGGGGGTCATTCCGAGTTGTTCGCTCGTTATTTTTTCCCGCTACTGACCGATTAGTCGCAAACTGCGCATGCGCAATGTTCGCAGTGCGCCTTCGCCAAGTAAATTAGCAAAAAAGTTTGGTATTTTACTCACGGTGTAACAAAGTTTTTTCATCGTTCTGGTGATCGGAGTGTGATTGACAGGAAGTGGGTGTTCCTGTGCGGAAACTGACCGTTTTCTGGGAGTGTGCGGAAAAACGCAGGCGTTTCAGGGAAAAACGCGGGAGTGGCTGGAGAAATGGGGGAGTGTCTAGCCGAATGCTGGGTGTGTTTGTGACGTCAAACCAGGAACGAAACTGACTGAACTGATCGCAATGTAGGAGTAAGTCTGGAGCTACTCAGAAACTGCTAAGAATTTTCTATTCGCAATTCTGCTAATCTTTAATTCGCTATTCTGCTAAGCTAAGATACACTCCCAGAGGGCGGCGGCTTAGCGTGTGCAATGCTGCTAAAATCTGCTAGATCAACTCGGAATGAGGGCCCATGTGCACTAC
This sequence comes from Pseudophryne corroboree, assembly GCF_028390025.1. Taxonomy (NCBI): domain Eukaryota; kingdom Metazoa; phylum Chordata; class Amphibia; order Anura; family Myobatrachidae; genus Pseudophryne; species Pseudophryne corroboree. The sequence continues at coordinate 315,632,392 of NC_086447.1, read as the reverse complement.
AGGTGTGGGAGATATAACATGTGCAGAGAGAGTTAGATTTCGGTGGGTTATTTTGTTTCTGTGCAGGGTAAATACTGGCTGCTTTATTTTTACACTGCAATTTAAATTTCAGTTTGAACACACACCACCCAAATCTAACTCTCAGTAAATGTTACATCTGCCCCCCCCCCCTCCCCCCCCCCCCCCCCGCAGTGCACATGGGGCCTTATTCAGACCTGATTGTTCGCTAGATATTTTTTGCAGCGCTGCTATCAGATAGTCGCCGCCTATAGGGGAGTGTATTTTTGATTTGCAAGTGTGTGATCGCATGTGCAGCCGAGCACTACAAAAAAGTTTTGTGCAGTTTCTGAGTTGCCCAGAACTTACTCAGCCGCTGCGATCACTTCAGCTTGTCTGGGCCCAGAATTGACATCAGACACCCGCCCTGCAAATGCTTGGACACGCCTGCGTTTTTCCAGACACTCCCAGAAAACGGTCAGTTGACACCAACAAACGCCCTCTTCCTGTCAATCTCGTTGCGATCGGCTGTGCGAATGGATTCTTTGTAAAATCCATCACACAACAACGATCTGCTTTGCGGTACATACACATGCACAGCTCTGACCTGATCGCAGCACAGCAAAAAAATCTAGCATGCGATCAGGTCTGAATGACCCCCATGGTTTTGCCCAACTGCTAACAAATTTTCTGCTGCAATCAACTCTGAGGGGGTCATTCCGAGTTGTTTGCTCGTTGCCAATTTTCGCAACGGAGCGATTAAGGCAAAAATGCGCATGCGCATGGTACGCAGTGCGCACGCGCTAAGTATTTTAGCACAAAACTTAGTAAATTTACTCACGTCCGAACGAAGAATTTTCATCGTTGAAGTGATCGGAGTGTGATTGACAGGAAGTGGGTGTTTCTGGGCGGAAACTGACCGTTTTCTGGGAGTGTGCGGAAAAACGCAGGCGTGCCAGGAAAAAACGCGGGACTGTCTGGAGAAACGGGGGAGTGGCTGGCCGAACGCAGGGCGTGTTTGTGACGTCAAACCAGGAACGAAACGGCCTGAGCTGATCGCAATCTGTGAGTAGGTCTGGAGCTACTCAGAAACTGCTAAGAATTTTCTATTCGCAATTTTGCTAATCTTTCGTTCGCTATTCTGCTAAGCTAAGATACACTCCCAGAGGACGGCGGCCTAGCGTGTGCAATGCTGCTAAAATCTGCTAGCGAGCGAACAACTCGGAATGACCCCCTGAATTAGGCCCATTGATGGGTTGAGCTGGATGTCAGCTCAATATTGGTGAACGCTGAACGATGTGCGGGAGTGCGCATCATTCATCGTTCACCAATACTACCCCCATACACACTGGACGATTTCAGGATAAAAACAAACAATAACATAATTGTTGTTATCGTTAATTTTTTAGCAAGAAATCACCTAGTGTGTACCCCTCTTAAGGACACATCTGTATGTTACTTTTGTTATCTATATGACTTTTAAGTAGACACACTGACATTTTGTAGCTATTTTAAAGTAGAGTTCCCAAGAAAAGTACACAGTGTTAAAAGAACATTAAGGAACATTCCTTTTACTTTTGGAAATTGGTATTATTAGAAAATAGCTACACTTATCTTGCATCTTCCCTTTATATATTGATCTTCCAGCCACAACAAAAAGATCAATGAAATAGAGAGACACACAGAAAGCGGAAAATGGATCTTCTTATTTGATGTATCCTCATTTGCAAATTATAACAATAATCCGCAAACAGACCAACATAAAAATAATGATGTAGTCATAGTGATTTAGAAAAAAAATAATTGATCCATTAATTTCCATTTTATAAATGGTAATTCTTGTAAAATCTGAATATTGAAATCAACAAATGAAAATGTCACATGCACCTCCTTAAGCTGCTGGTGTAAATATTTACATTCTGATTAATTAGCCCACTCTCTCTGTATTTTATCCAAGTCCTTGAATCGGTGACACAGATTCACTGCATATTACTGAGAGCAGTGGTTCCCAAACTCACTTATTCAAGGCACCCAAATGGTCCAAGTTTTAAGGATACCATAATTCATATGTGTCCTCATACACCAAGCATGTATGGGCCTCATTCAGATGCGGTCGCAATGCTTCTATTGTAAGCAAATCATCCAATGTTTTTTTACTGAGCATGTGTCTGAGCAGCAATGTGCATGCGCAGCAATTGAATTACTATAGCACTTGCAATGAGAAATTAGTCACAAAGTGCGTGACAGGAAGACAGTCTTTTAGGGGTTGTAATGGGGAGTGGTCGGCTAAACCTAGGCATGTTATGGCCATTCAGACTGTGTTTTCTGGGTGTGCATAAATTAGCGGTTCTGATCTTACTTGCTACTGGAGACCTCTGTGCATTCTGGGAAAGCATCTCAGTCTGTGTCTTCAGGGGCGCTCAGACTCTGACGTGTTCCGATTTGCGACGATGGTACCACTGTATCAGCAATTATGTGCTGTTGGACCTAAATAATGCAATTGAATTGGTCAGCCATACGCTCAGGTTAGCTTCTGCGAATCTGAGCATAGCATTTAATTAGCCTTATTAGCATATAATCACAATTGCGTATGACAATAGATAGCAATGGCAGCAGCATGAACAACCACATCTGAATCAGGCCCAATATGTCACATGACAGTCAGCATAACTGAGAGGCTCTGAGAGGAGTAGTGTACCACACGTTTCTTTAAATTCTGTATATTAAACACATTGCAGATGCAGTAAGAAGCCACTTACTAGTAGAGATGTTGGGCTGCAACAATAACTGCACAGGATTTGGTTTTAAAAAGTCTCAGATTAAGGGGGTCATTCTGACCTGTTTGCTCGCTGCTGTTTTTCGCAGCTGAGCGAATGGATCTCTACTGCGCATGTGCCAGCGCCGTAGAGCACCGGCGCATGCCAGACGGCCGAAGGCTGTAGCAGGGCAGCGATCGCCTCTGCCTGATAGAGGGGGTAGAACGGTGGTGTTTGGCCGTCGTTTCGTAGGCACGGTCTGGCCAACCCAGGCATGGCCGGACCGAATGTGGGGCGGGCCGCAGCGGCTGTGTGACGTCACACACAGCCGCTTCGGCCAGCGGCAGCGACAAACAACTCCCGGCCAGCCGCAGGAGCTGCGCTGGCCGGGAGTTACTCCTGAAATATGCTTTTGAATTTGTGCGCGGAAGGGGGGGGGGGGGTGGCACTGACATGCGGGGCAGACTAGCCCTGTGCGGGGTGTCCCCCCGCATGTCAGAGAAGATGATCGTAGCTGTGCTAAATTTTGCACAGCTGCAATCAACTCGGAATGACCCCCTAAGTACAATGAAACTTGATGCAAGAAAACGCCCCAGCTGCTCGCATTGGAGCCCTTTTTACACAGATTCAGACTCAAGTGTAGATTTACTAAGATGGGAGTTCTATTTAAGATGGGATGTTGCCCATAGCAACCAATCAGAGTCTACTTCTCATTTATCTAGCACCTTCTAGAACATAATACCTGGAATCTGATTGGTTGCTATGGGCAACATCCCATCTTAAATAGAACTCTCATCTTAGTAAATTTACCCCTCAGTTGGAAGCATATGTACAAATGTCACATGTTAAATGAGCCAACGTAATCTAGCTAAGTACTGTAACTTTGTCACTCTCAGTCATTTTTATATGTTAATGAAATGCATATTTCGAACAAGAAAGACAATGTGGCCAAGTTGCCAGGACTCTGATGCACGGAGAGGGACTATTTGGAGCAGCCAATGGGACTGTGTAATAGGACATATCTATAGAGGCAAAGTGGATTTATAAAGCATCATGCAGATCAGTGTGAAGCAGGATACATGGCAGAAGAATGTCGTGACAGTATGAAGCAATGCCTCAAATTTGGAACCAGAATAAGGTCACTTGTCAGACTGTTCTACTCTCACTGAAATGTCATTACAATTTAAACACCTGCTGCTCTTTGTGTTTTAAGCTCACTTGCAGCTTGGCTGGATCCTGCATTGATGTATCCTCCCCACATGTATGGAAAATGTTTTTTCATAGTGCAGGGTGATATTATTTAGTGATTACAGGTGATCACTGGACAATAGCTGCTAAGAGACCATATTATCTTAAATAATAGGGGTGCCCCTACCTGTGCAGTCATCATTATGGGGAGGGGGATGGGTATGGTATGTAGTGCCCTTTGTACAGACAAAGTATGATTTCTGTAAAACAGGTGATACCTAGACAATAATTATTAGGAAGCCACATCATTTAAAAGAGGGGACACCCATATTTCATACTTACCACTACTCATTAACCTCTGTAGGGTATGCTATACCAGTGCAATGTTCAGGATGTCAACCTTCATAATGCTAACACGGTCTAAAGGAGCCATACAATATGTCAACATTGACATGATGTTAACATGTTCAACATGCCGACATTATGCATGTTGATAGTGAGACTGTCAACAGCATTAATTTACCCTAAATGCAGCCTAACCCTACAGCTCACACCTTCATAATGTAAACTTGTATAATGTAAGCATTTTAAACATGCTGACATTGTGAACATGTCAACATTCTGAACCATTCAACATTACAGTCAACATTCAACATTACATGTCAACATTCTGAATGAACATACAGTAGTATCTACATACCCTTCTGTACGGTCAACTAGTTTGAAAGGCGGGACTCGCCTCTTTGAAATGAGGATGCTGCCATTATTCTATGTTCTACAATGAGGTAGATATAGAGAATGAAAGTCCCTTCACTCATCTTTTCCATTCTTTTAACTGCTAACTGGGAGCACTTTGGCCTTTCACTGCTGATGACTGTTGGATCTTGTCATCATCACTTTTAAGGTGAATGCAGATGACGAGTCCCACTCATCATCTACAACAAAGGCTTTTAAGATTCAGATAGCAGAGCTATTTTATTGCATTTTGAAGTTAATTCCTACTTGGAGAAATCAGTTCACAATTATTGCGTCTTAGCCAACAACAGCAATTACTCTAATTTACCCAAGTATTTGTATTCCATTATTCTCTTCCATTCTAATAAATTGATGACCTTCTGGGTCAAAAATGTATGCATAAACTCACACCTGATTATCCATGGGACACATGCAGAGAATTTATAAAAGAAAATATTTGAATATGTTGATAGGAGGTGAAAGTATTGCATACAAGACCCTGTATTTAATTGCTCAAAAATACAAATGACTATGAATTAACTATTTAAGTATTATTTCCAAAAAATGAATATATACAGTATATATTTTTGCAACAATACATTTTTGTATTAATATGGAATTCTTACCATTGTCAAAATGTCTTATGCCGCAAGTATAAAGCATTAAAACTACAGTGATAATAAAAGCAATTCTATTGCATATGTTACAGGGGTAAACACAGCATTTGCAGATGTGAGGCTCTATATACAGTATGTCAATTAAAATAAAGCCAAACAATTACCAATATGGGGCTCATGTAGAACTGGGTTTTTGGGGACAGTCACAAAGTTTTTTCAAATAAGGTGAGTCTCTCTTAGCTAACTGTGTATGTCTAAGGGTGTTGGTATGTGAGTGCGGTGCTTATCTACTGAGCAACAGAGATTGGTTCATTTAACAGTATCGTTTTCTGTGTATTTGTGTTCAATGTTCCTGATCGACGCCATAATCTTAAAACTTTAATTTTACATTTATGATACCATGTGTCTGTATATAATTCCCCTTCTTATATTTATTCCTTTGATAATATGGTTTTATTTATTTGTATATAAGCATATATGGGATTATGTGTCTTTTAAAACCAATTTGGATACAAATTTCTGGATAGAGCTGATATCAGGTGGTTCAAGTAAATTAACGGACCACACATGCTGTAATTAGTAGAAGTCTCTATGATTGGATGCCTCCTATTTAAATATTTGTTTGGATATTGCTGAGAACACCTTCTGATGAAACCGCATATCTATGCCAGCGGAGAAACGCATCAAGGTTGCCCCCTTTATTCACCTATACGGACCAACTCTGACTGCTATATCATCGGCTACACTCAGTGACCAACGGATTATACAGTGACAGATTCCATCTCAACTACTTATGTGAGTAATTTACACTCCAGCACTGCAATTAGGCTCAACAAATCCATCTCCTTCGGGAGCCGGTAATTGGAGCCGTGTAGAAATACCAGCTGTAAAGTGCCGTCTCCAGCATAACTTCAGTGACCGATTTCAACTTAACCACTTGCACGAGTAAATTACATTCCAGCACTGCACGAGGCTCAACAAATCCATCTCCTTCGGGAGCCGGTAATTAGAGCCGCATAGCAGTAGTAACTGTGAAGCGCTGTCTTCAGCTGTATTTCCGTGTCACAGTCGCATTAGTTTACATACTTTAATAAGAGTCATCTTATGGATTCTCCATAAAGCTAAAACATATAGATATCTATAAATTCAACAACTACTGTAACATCCAAAAAAGGAACTGCTAACCAATTGGAAGCCGCTAGCCATTGCTATGTATAGCTGCGCCCTTGTATATTTCCACTGATGGGATTCCTCTTTTTCAGCTGAACAATCATCTAATACAGAGACCTTCATCTCATGTGGAATATTCACAGGATAATAAAATAAGGTGGCAGCACAAGCATAAGAGCATTATCTCTTACTATTACAGAACTTTTATTAATTGGTTTCCACTAATCCTTGATCTAGCATCAGTGACAGATCCGTAATTTGGTGATTTTTTATCATTCATTTTTTATATATTTGAATTTATGAATGCATCCACTATATGAGTATATCTTTATATTGTAATCTTTGTTACAAATAAATGTGTTTATATATGATAAATTAGCGCTCTCTATGTTATTTAGTTGTCTATTGTAAATAATCACAGAATATTTATTTGGGAGCTGCTCTTGCCCTTTTTAAGAAAAATTTCTCTTATCCAGATTAATTTACTAGTTGTGCCTGATTAGCTTTCTCTAAGGGAAATTACACTCTGGAGCTGCTATTTATTTGTGTACTCACTTAGCTAAAGCTGTTCTATGAAATAATAATAATAAATCATCATCATCATCATCATCATCATCATCATCATCATCATGTATGAGTTGTAGCTTTTTCCATAACTCTACATGTCAAATGTTCCATTCCTCTTGAACCTTAGAAAATTGATAGACCCCCAATGAAGACAAAAGTTGGCAAACCCAAAAAAGCCCTACTATGGTCAAGACTTCAAAATGTGATGTGTAAAATCTTAAGGAAATGAACTAAATCACAAGTAACAAGGCCAAACTTAGATATGGGAGAGTCTCCTTATAGTTTTCCAACATGAAAGGGTAAAGGTAATTATGGGATTGGAACAAAGAAGTTTGGGAATTTAAAGGAGCCCAGGGGGTGATCTTGAAGATACGCTTGTTAAAGATATGGTTCTTGTATTAATACTTATTGTTTTGTGTCTCAGGCTCTGATCCATTCAATAATGATGGCATGATGATGCTGTAGCTAATACAGGTTGAGTATCCCATATCCAAATATTCCGAAATACGGAATATTCCGAAATACGGACTTTTTTGAGTGAGAGTGAGATAGTGAAACCTTTGTTTTTTGATGGCTCAATGTACACAAACTTTGTTTAATACACAAAGTTATTAAAAATATTGTATTAAATGACCTGCAGGCTGTGTGTATAAGGTGAATATGAAACATAAATGAATTGTGTGAATGTACACACACTGTTTAATGCACAAAGTTATAAAAAAATATTGGCTAAAATGACCTTCAGGCTGTGTGTATAAGGTGTATATGTAATATAAATACATTCTGTGCTTAGATTTAGGTCCCATCACCATGATCTCTCATTATGGTATGCAATTATTCCAAAATACGGAAAAATCCCATATCCAAAATACCTCTGGTCCCAAGCATTTTGGATAAGGGAGACTCAACCTGTATCAGATAATTGTGAAGTTGGTTTATGTGCTTTGTTTAAATAGTACATTCTGTCTGATCCATGGTGGTTTCCCTTCCAAATAAATAAGTTTGTCACAAGTCTAAGATGGAATATGGATCTTCCCATACTAGGAGTTAGTTAACCCAGTGCAGAGGCATGGAATTGAACATGCTAACACATAGGGAGGTATGGACTTTGCTGCACCCAGCACACAGGTCACGGTCCTCTGACTAGGTTTCATAGTACAGACACAATTATACACTGGAGAATGGACTGGAACTTGCTGAACTGGAACTAGAGTCAGTTGTACAACTGGACCGGACTGGAACTGGCAGAACTGGAACAATGAATCAGGGGTACTAGCAATGTACTCAGAGTGCAGACTGGTTTGTAATATCAGAACAGGGAATATTAACTAAATGCAGGATGAGGCTGGAATTTGTAGCACACGGATGCTGAAGGATAGAGCTTATGAGAACCGATTCTGGATCCTGGAATTTGGAGCAGATACTGTACAGCAGAATCGGGACTTGACCCAGGTGCTTGAACTGTGGCTGGAAATAGTTGAGTATGTGGTGCTGGGAGTACAGAGGTTAATTGCAGACCAGACTCAAGATCTTCTTGCAGCAGAATATGGAATGCACTAAGCCAGTAACTGGCTAATACAGTAGGTGCGAACTAAACACTGCAGGCTGAGGACACAGGTAACACTCACAGGTAAATGATTATCCAGGAAGGATTCACAGCTCTTAAGGCACAGATACTTACACTAACTAGTATTCTCACAGAGAATGTCACACTCTGCTACATTTTTTGTAATTTACCTTGCCATTTGTCCCACTTGAACTTTTTGGAGAATCTGTCATCACCATCTTGGAGCTTGTCAGCTGACTGCATTCCTGTGGTTGGAGTGCTCTTGCCTCAGCTGATCCTATCAGCCAATAAAGGACTTGAAGCTCCTACTGTACATCTTCCCTGTGAGGACTCCCACTAATTGCCAAAGCAATGAGTAGCATTGCCTAGTGTAGTTTGTAAGGGTTGAACCTAAGAGTTTGAGACACATATTAGCAGAATCAAAACACACTATAATTTGAGGAGAATATTAATTTTACTAGTTTTTATAGTCAGAACTGAGGGTCAAGATTAGGGTTTTCTATTTAATGTGAAAGAGAAACAAGAACACTATCCATTTTTATTTCTAGGTATTTTATTTGGGAATGTTGTCAGGTAAATGGGAAAGCTTGTTTGAGACCTTCTATAACTGAGTAGAGTATGATATTTTTAAGAGCAATCATTTCTAAAAGTAAAAAAAAATGTGAACGTTTGACAAACTATATGAATTTGACTAGTACAGATATGTTCACAAACACCTGTCCTAAAATTGCACCAAATAGCCCAATTTGGCATGCCATGGTCATAGGGTAACAACTTAGCTGCACTATGCAACTTTATAGAGATGCCATATTGTGCCACTCTTTGTTATGCTTAATCTACTACTGTACTTTATACCAATTCTTTTGCAACAGAAATAAAACTAATTCTAAGATCAGTACTTAGGGCGTAATTCAGACCTGATTGCTCCTCTGCAAATTTGCAAAGGGCTGCAATCAGATAGTCACCACCCATAGAGAGTGAAAACCCGCCTCGTGCAAGTGTTCAAATGCATGCGTACGCCGTGCGAAAACTTTGCCAGACAGCGGATATCTGCAAATCCATTCATAACTTACCATCAAATTATTTTTCTAGTCTGTACGTAGCCCAGGACTTATTCCTACAGTGAGAAAGAAACAGGTTGATCGGGGCCGGAGCTTACGTCACACACAAGCCCTGAAAACGCTTGGGAATGCCTGCGTTTTTCCTGACACTCCCAGAAAACTGCCATTACCACCCACAAATGTCCACTTCCTGTCAATCACCTTGCGTACGCCTAGCAATTTACATTTTTGCACTGTTCTGTCGCTGTTTGGGCTTGTGCCTGCACATTGTGGTGCATACACATGCACAGTCATTCGATAAGTGACCGCTGTGCAATTTTGAACAACAGCGATCAGGTCTAAATTAGGCCCCTATTACACTATTAGTGAATTAAGGGCCTGATTTATAGTAGAGATGTGCACCGGACAGTTTTTGTGTTTTGTGTTTTGGTTTTGGATTCGGACGCGTTTTGGCAAAACCTCCCTTAAAATTTTTTGTCTGATTCGGGTGTGTTTTGGATTCGGGTGTCTTTTTTCAAAAACCCCTCAAAAACAGCTTAAATCATAGAATTTGGGGGTAATTTTGATCCTATAGTATTATTAACCTCAATAACCATAATTTCCACTAATTTCCAGTCTATTCTGAACACCTCACACCTCACAATATTATTTTTAGTCCTAAAATTTGCATTATTCATTCTAATCAATGGTATTATTGGTCCAAATCAGTGGAAGAAAATGACAAAATCACAGGAATTATTTGTTCTAATCAATGGTATTATTGGTCCAAATCACTGGAAGAAAATGACAAAATCACTGGAATTAAATGGCAGTAATGTCGGGAATTATATTAAATGGCAGTACCACTGGACATATACGGAAGTGTCAGACAGGATGGCACTTAAAAAAATAGTCCCCAAACAGCACATGATGCAAAGAAAAGAGAAAAAGAGGTGCACTGTGGTCACTGGATGGCTAAGCTAAGCGACACTAACACCTCAATGTCACAGGAATTATTCATTCTAATCAATGGTATTATTGGTCCAAATCACTGGAAGAAAATGACAATCACTGGAATTATTTGGCAAGATCACTGTAATTAATAATTATAAATCACTGATATTAATTGGTAAAATCTTGCTATCGCCTGCCTAGTGAAGTGGAATCTAGATGGGATTTTGTACTGGGGACACAATAACTTCATCAATTGTCTAAATCCCAATGCACTAATGGCGGAAAACGGGCACACGTCTAAAGCCCAGTACTCACGGGCCGATCAAGGAGAGATGCGTGCTGAGCGAACCGCTCAGCACACATCTCTCCTGCCGCTCAGCACAGCGCGATCTGTGCTGAGCGTGCGGGGGGAGACGGGGGGGCCGCTCACTTCACCCAGCGGGTGAAGTGAGCGACCCGCTAGATTGGCCTGCATGCAGGCCAATCTAGCAGCGGCGATAGCGATGTGCGGGGCCGCGCATCGCTATCGCCGAGGGGGCTACACACGGAGCGATCCTGCCGATATTCTAAGCAATCTAGTTAGATTGCTTAGAATATCGCTCCGTGAGTACCCCCCTTAACAGCGCACTGATTATACTGAGAACTGATTATACTGATCACTGATTATACTGAGCACTGATTTTACTGAACACTGATTATACTGATCACTGATTTTACTGAGCACTGATTTCACTGAGCACTGATTATACTGATCACTGATGATACTACGGAGAACTGACACTGAGCAGCAAGAACAGCACTGGACTATTGTACTGTAGTATACTGATCACCACAATGCTGCACTGACACTGAGCATAGATGTTAAGCACTGATCAGGATACTAGAAGTGACACAGTGCAGCAAGATAACGCTATGGCCTACTGTACTGTACTACTATATACTGGTGGTCACCACAATGCAGCACTGTACTACTATATACTGGTCACCACAATGCAGCATAGATATTGAGCACTGATCAGGATACTAGAAGTGACACAGAGCAGTAAGATACAGCAATGGCCTACTGTACTGTACTACTATATAATGGTGGTCACCACAATGCAGCACTGTACTACTATATACTGGTCACACCAATGCAGCACAGATATTGAGCACTGATCAGGATACTAGAACTGAGTCTGACACGGAGCTGCAAGATACAGCAATGGCCTACTGTACTGTACTACTATATACTGGTGGTCACCACAATGCAGCACTGTACTACTATATACTGGTCACAACAATGCAGCACAGATTGAGCACTGATCAGGATACTAGAACTGAGTCTGACACAGAGCTGCAAGATACAGCAGTGACCTACTGTACTGTACTACTATATACTGGTGGTCACCACAATGCAGCACTGTAACACTATATACTGGTCACAACAATGCAGCACAGATTGAGCACTGATCAGGATACTAGAACTGAGTCTGACACGGAGCTGCAAGATACATCAATGGCCTACTGTACTGTACTGCTATATACTGGTGGTCACAACAATGCAGTACTGTACTACTATATACTGGTCACAACAATGCAGCACAGATTGAGCACTGATCAGGAAACTAGAACTGAGTCTGACACAGAGCTGCAAGATACAGCAATGGCCTACTGTACTGTACTACTATATACTGGTGGTCACAACAATGCAGCACTGTACTACTATATACTGGTCACAACAATGCAGCACAGATTGAGCACTGATCAGGATACTAGAACTGAGTCTGACACGGAGCTGCAAGATACAGCAATGGCCTACTGTACTGTACTACTATATACTGGTGGTCACCACAATGCAGCACTGTACTACTATATACTGGTCACAACATTGCAGCACAGATTGAGCACTGATCAGGATACTAGAATTGAGTCTGACACAGTATCTACAGCAATGGCCTACTGTACTGTACTACTATACTATACTGGTGGTCACCACAATGCAGCACGCTGAGTACAGATATTGAGCTTTTCAGGCAGAGAACGTAGCCACGTCCTCTCCGCTCAATCTACAATGCATGAGTGAAAATGGCGGTGACGCACGGTTCTTTATATGGAATCCAAATCTCGCGAGAATCCGACAGCGGGATTATGACGTTCGGCCTCATTCGGGTTAATCGAGCAAAGCGGGAAGAACCGAGGCTGCCTTGGACCCGTGAAAACCACGTGAAGTTCGGGGGGGGTTCGGATCTCGATGAACCGAACCCGCTCATCTCTAATTTATAGATGGACAAAGGGGGTTATTCAGAGTCCTAAGCAGTTTTTGCTAAATAAGCAAAAAGTGCAAAGGATAAAATCGCATGCTGGGGGCCACCCAGTACAGGGCAAGGCCGCCCAGCAATTATGATCACATCACAGAACCCAGAATTAGAGGTTGTCCTCTGCCTACGCAGCACCGCCGCCATGTTTCCAATTGCAGGAAACGTAGGTGACATCATCGGGCCACCCTGAAAATGGCCATGATACGGCTGTATTTCCTGCTCCACTCCCCCCAATGCTGCATCGCCACCACCTGTCAATCATAATGCTTCCAGGATGCAATCACATAATGAAAGACTGCGCAAATGCAATGCACCAGCGGCATGTGAGCAGATGGCCAAAAAACAGCTGTTTGCAAATTTCTCAACACTGTGTCCATCTCTGAATAGCTCCCACAGTTCGCATCGCTGCTGTGTCTTTAAAGGCAACAGAAATGTGAAAATATGCTAATGCAGCAAGATGCGTCTTGTATACTGTAAATAGATGATTCTTGCCTGCTTCTGTGATCCACTACTGCATCCTAAGAGACAATATTGGCTCACTCTGTGAAAACATTGGCAATCTGAATGAGCTCGAGGCTACTCATATTGGCTGTCACAACACATTAGCCGAGGCCAGAAAATCTGAGTCAGAAGATGCAGATTCTGGAATCAGCACTCCCAGAAAACCTGGGGAACATGTCCCATTTTCAGGAACGGTGGACATCCCTGACCCCGGCTCATCCCCAAATAGGCTGCAGCTTTGAGAACTGTGAAAGATCTCACAGTAGAAGACCGACACATGTGCAGAACATACAGTATCCTGCACATGTGCAGATCTTCTATCATCATAGTAATAAGCAATTCCTCAGGTTTGTGTACTATTCTAAACCAGACCCCAGGGGGTATATTTGCTAAACTGTGGTTTTTAGAAGTGGAGATGTTGCCCATAGCAACCAATCAGATTCTACCTATTATCTTCTAGAAGCTGTTAGATAAATAAGATTCTACCTATTATCTTGTAGAAGGTGTTAGACAAATAATAAGTAGGATCTGAATGGTTGCTATGGGCAACATCTCTACTTCAAAAACCTATGCTTTAGTAAATATATCCCGAAGACTCAGAATTCCGGAGATAGTACCGAAACATGGGAATCACTACTTGTAGCAAAGTGTCTAAGATGTGCCATATAGTGCAAAAAGGATAGGTGTATGAGGGCACATCTGTAGGTGTGGGAGAGATTTAGGTTTACCATCATGTAAATCTCTAGAACCTCCATGCAGAGTACAAAAATCATGGACGATAAAGGGAGATATGCCCGACACCATTTTTGATTGGAAATAGTTGTGATAAGGCACTGCTGATCCTAAACCTTCACTGTGACATTATGCAGCACCCAGCTCCTGTCACTGAGGATTCACCGGTGGAAGCCCAGGATCTCCGGCAATGCTGGACACCCCCCCAAAGTGATAAAAAATTGGGGGTGCCACAAGGCCTTGTTCCTCCCATTCAAGGTCATGCCTCCTTTCCCCAATGCCACATACCTTTTCGGATGTGCGCACCGAAGTCTTTGACTTCCTTGGATAAAACTGCTAGAGGAACTGAATAGAGAATTATCAGAGGTTACATTAACTCTCCTAGGAAAGTAGGTGTGGCCTTACATATAATGCCCACTTTAGTGCTCCTTTAACACAATAGCCATAGTAATAGCTGCTTACACATACAGATGGGTCCACATTTATCTTGACCTTTAATAGGATTAACTGAGACTGGCCAGTCGGACTTAATCCCCTGCTGTAATGATTTAGGGGGTCATTCCAAGTTGATCACTCACTAGCAGTTTTTAGCAGCCGTGCAAACGCTATGCCGCCTCCCACAGGGAGTGTATTTTAGCTTAGCAGAAGTGTGAACGAAAGGATTGCGGAGCGGCTACAAAAAAATTTGTGCAGTTACAGAGTAGCTCCAGACCTACTCAGCGCTTGCGATCACTTCAGACTGTTCAGTTCCTGTTTTGACGTCACAAACACGCCCTGCGTTCGCCCAGCCACGCCTGTGTTTTTCCTGGCACGCCTGCGTTTTTTCTGGCACGCCTGCGTTTTTTTGAACACTCCCTGAAAACGGTCAGTTGACACCCAGAAACGCCCTCCTCCTGTCAATCACTCTGCGGCCAGCAGTGCGACTGAAAAGCTTTGTTAGACCTTGTGTGAAACTACATCGTTCTTTGGCCCTCATTCCGAGTCGTTCACTCGGTATTTTTCATCGCATCGCAATGAAAATCCGCTTAGTACGCATGCGCAATATTCGCACTGCGACTGCGCCAAGTAATTTAACAATGAAGATAGTATTTTTACTCACGGCTTTTTCATCGCTCCGGCGATCGTAATGTGATTGACAGGAAATGGGTGTTACTGGGCGGAAACACGGCGTTTTATGGGCGTGTGGCTGAAAACGCTACCGTTTCCGGAAAAAACGCAGGAGTGGCCGGAGAAACGGGGGAGTGGTTGGGCGAACGCTGGGTGTGTTTGTGACGTCAAACCAGGAACGACAAGCACTGAACTGATCGCACAGGCAGAGTAAGTGTGGAGCTACTCTAAAACTGCTAAGTAGTTTGTGATCGCAATATTGCGAATACATCGGTCGCAATTTTAAGATGCTAAGATACACTCCCAGTAGGCGGCGGCTTAGCGTGTGTAACTCTGCTAAATTCGCCTTGCGACCGATCAACTCGGAATGAGGGCCTTTGTAATAGTACGACGCGCGTGCGCATTGCGCCACATACGCATGCGCAGAAGTTACTTTTTTTTGCCTGATCGCTGCGCAGCGAACGAAAGCTGCTAGCGATCAACTCGGAATGACCCCCTTAATCCCCTGCTGTATTGTTCTCTGTATTGTATTGCAGTTAAGAACAATAGATGAAGGGTTTATGCTAATAAGTCATGTTCTGCCTAGGCGCAGAAAACTAGTCAAGATAACCGTGGACCCATCTGTACTGCCCCCAGTAATGCCTACAATAGTACCAGCTACACATAATGTCCCCATTAGTGCCATATACACATAATGCCCCAATATAGTGGCAGTTACACATAATGCCCTGAATATAGTGAAAGCAGGGCACTCACTACCACTATATGACAGGTCCCATCCAAACTCCTGCACTTCTCTGGCCCAGGTCCTGGGTCCACTCTGCACCACAGCACAGCCATTCCTCCCACCCACCCTAAGCCAGCAGTGCAGACCTACACTGAGGTCTCTCTCCAAAGCTGCCTCACATCACCTTCTGAAGCTGTATTTCGCGCACTGCATCATGGGAGATGTAGTTTTCTCACACTGTACACTGTATACCATGCACAGTGTGAGAAAACTACATTTCCCATGTTGCCATGCGTGGCGGATGGTTTCACACTCAACTGCTGCCTTTGTATGGCCCCCAACCAGACCAAATGCTTTTCTGGGCCATCTATGGCCCGCAGCCTGAAGTTTCCCCACCCTTACTTTAGTCCAAATAAGTCTGTATTATGCATTGATTCCACAAGCAACATACTGTAACTTGTTGATGCAACCACAGGGTAACTGCTGAAGCAGGTTAACATCACATTCAGGCACAATATTGCAGCATAGGAAACAGTCTTTGCAGAGTACAATACTGAAGCAAGTTAACTTCACCTGGAAACACAATATTGCAGCATAGGTCAGATTCATTGCAGAGTGTAATTCAGGCTGGAGACAGACAAGGCAATGGCAGGGATTCAGGCTGGGTCAAAGGCAGGATATTCAGAACTCAGCAGGAAAGGGTCTTCAAGATGGGTTGGGTATGAGATACCAGCAGTTAGGAATGGATGCCGGCAGTCAGAATACCGACCTGGCATCCTAAGAGCCATAAACCCAACAGAAGTGAGAAACTAAGTTAACCTTAACCCTCCCTTCCCACAGCCTAACCCTAATCCTCCCTACCAGTAGCCTAAACCTAACTCCCCTCCCACCCCACAGCCTAACCCTCCCCACCACAGCATACTGTGTTCCATTGCGCTTAACAATTGGAAATAACAGCAATAGACCAAAACTGGGTAATAACAGAGAGACATATCGGTAGGAAGGCCCTGCTTGCAAGCTTACAATTTTATGACATAGAATGCCTCCACTTCATATTGTTCCACATTACAGTGCCCTATTTCATATTATGTAACATTAGATAGATTCATTGCAAGCCCCAAGGCAAATGATCGTAATGGCCGAGCTAGAACCAGCCATTACTCACTGCGATGTCGGCTTTTGTGGGTCAGGGGTGCTTTCGGATGTCGGCTGCGGTGCCGGCTGGTGGCTGCGATACATGCTTCTGTTCTGTCTCAGAGTACACTGTAGTGGAATGCATGGAGTATACAGGACACTGGGCAGCCATGTTACAGAGTCAGCTGATCGCAGTAATGCCCAATGGGAACCCTGGAATTGCTCAGCGGATTACTTTCACCAACAGCAAACTGTCTCAGAGTATATAAGTGGGATCCTGGTAACAGGAAGGCATATGAAAAACTTCCTTCTTCAGTGCATGCTGCTGTATGTTGCTGTTCCAAGTTCCAGGCTCCAGGCTCCACTTGTTTCCCAGAGCATTTCTACATTGATAATTGCTCAGTGTTATTTACCATCGCTTCAACATCTATTCTATACTGCTCAGTGTTATTCAACATCGATTTAACATCAATTCTATACTGATCATTGCTCAGTGTTATTCAACATCGATCCAACATTGATTCAACTTCAACTTCAACTGTTTTCTAATTCTTCAATGTCTTAAGTACAGAGTGCCATAGCTTAACATCGATTGCTTTTTCAAGTGTATTCTAGTTCTTCAGTATCTCAAGTACCAAGTGCCATTGGTTACCATTGATTGTTTCTTCAGTTACCGAGTGCCATCGGTGACCATAGTTTGCTTCTTCAAGTGTCTTCTAGTTCTCCAGTATCTCAAGTACCAAGTGCTATCAGTCACCTTAGTTTTGCTTTTTCAGATATCGAGTACCATCGGTCAACATTGATTGTTTTTTCAAGTTTCTTCTAGTTCTCCAGTGTCTCAAGCACTGTGTGCCATCAGTCACCATTGTTCATTCCCTCAATTAACTTCCAGTATTTTAGAGCTTCAAGTTCATCAGTCATTCCTTAGATTGTCTTCTACTATTCCTTAAACCCTCTGGTCTTCTCAGCGTTTAATACTCAGTGTCTAGTTTTCCTGGTTCATCAAAGACTTATTCATATACCACAGACTAACACTAGTTATCTATCCTCTGACTCCTCAGCTACTACTAGGTACCTGTCCAGGGGTCCGGCCGCGACTTCCTTATCGGGAGCCGTGAAACCCAAATCCCCATTGGAGGGGGTCACTGGGGAAAACCTTCCGGTGGGTTAGACTCCACGCCTCTGGTCAGGTCTCCTCAACATCTGGTATTAACAGTGCGCGAGGAGATCATATATTCGACCCCATCCTCTGTTGTGGCAATCCAACCCAGTAACCCCCTCTCACAAATCACCAGGTGAGTTGAGAGGACCCAGGATGTGAAAGGCCCCTATGTACCACCAAATGGTGAAAATGTACATAACACATGTACCTTTGACAGGGAAGGTGGCCCATCTCAGCTCTGGGGCCCATAGCAGCTGCACCCCCTGCACCTATGGTAGCTAAACCCTTACTCTTGTGCTCCATTATGAAAAGTAAGCAGTAAGAGGATTTAGGGATTTGCATCAACTGTTCCCCAAATAATTATTTACTGTAGCATGAAGTAAAGGCTAATATCACATTAGAAAGGAGTAAACAGAAAATGTGCATAGCAATGATAAGTTCAAGAAAAGTAAGCATTTATATGAATTTATGATACATGTAAGATGTGAAATATAAGTAGCAAATTGAACTAAAGAATTAGGTGAGAGCATACGGTAACATGATAGAAAGTTTTAGTAAAGGTTACCAGATAAATATATACTGTAGTCCCTGTTTTTTTTTTTTTTTTTGGCTAAGATTGCTGCAGTTTTATGCTGAATGTGCTATGGATAAGTCAGGTCCACACCACCATCAAATGGAACTATGAAAGCTGAGGAATGGCAAGATGGAACTGCCGATGGGAAGAAGCGCTGCAAATAAGCAGCAGTTAGGGAATCCTCCTGGCACAAGTCCTCCAGAAGTAGGATGCATCAAAGTGGCAAATACAGTTTCTTAGATGCGCCAATGTAGTAAATAAGGTTTCTAATGTAAGTATGAGTCTTCCAAGGTGAGGCAAGTTCCAAGTCACTGAAGAAGAATTGGTGAACAGAAACTCTGTCTCAAGTATGGAGGCCCAGATCAACTTTGTGTTGAGTGACTCTAGTGACTCAATGACCTCTGGAGGGAACAAGAAGCGGTGATTTGTTGCAGGTGGAGCAGATATTGGTGAAGAAGTGTAAGAATAGAGTGAGAAGGGTCATTTTGAAAATCATTGTTGTAGGAAGGTAGAATGTAACCAGAGACCCCTGAAAGACATGTCTTTAACTGAGCCATCAGAAACACAAGTTACACAACTCAAGGAGAACAAATTTAGTCAGATTGAATGTTTTAGATAAGTGGTAGATGAACAGTATCTTTGAGTGTGCAGTGCAGGCTATGAAATTAGCTATTACTGTGTAATAGTAGAAGCAGAGTCCTGAGGTAGGGTGCAGACCTGATGAGTGTTTATGAGAGATGTATTGACACAGGGTTTGGCACTGCAGTTAGCACTGAATTCTGAATCCACTCTGCCAGTGTAGTCACGGTCCATCAGTGTTGTCAGGGTCCACCAGTATGAGTTGGAGACTAATGGTGGGATTGTTCTCTGACTGCAGTTGCAAGTGTAAAAATGATACACTTGGAAAACCCTTGAGGTCAGTAACCACAAACAGCTGCACTAACGGAAGTTAAGTCTGCAGTAGAGATCAGGTCAAGAAGTAACTGATAGGTGGATTGCTGGAGACCTCTCTTGGTACAATGCAAGATAGCCTTCCTGGCTGTGCCAGGCAACAGAGTTCCCATTATTACTGCCAATTGTGTTGTGGATATAGGGTGAGTAGATGATATTCCATAACAGCCACTTACTGAGGATAGTTGGAGCCTCATGCTACACAGACCCTTCATAGGCTGCAGATGTTCTTACTGTCTGGGATGTTGATGAAAAAATATTAGTCTTCTAAATTTTCACCAAAATGATCACAGTGAAAAAAAGGCTGATTCCCTGAATTGTGATTGGTGTTTCCCCAATTTTTTGGTATAAAAAAACTGCAGGATGGCAGGAACACTCTGAACACGCTGACACTCTGAATGGTCATCAAGCCACACCCCAACGCATACCTAAAATAATTATATTTATATGTTTTTTTAATTGATACAATATAGCTTAATTCTAATATTCAAAGATTATTTTTATGTGATGTGTCCATATTAATAGGTCCTAGTGATTCTCAGTTTTTATTAAATGTGTAAATTTATTAAATTATTGACATGCTTAGTTCCAAGGATGCAACATATTTAAAATTGTAAGAATGGAGGTGCTGCGCCTGCCCGCCATGTAGTGATGGTAGCAGCTTGTTCAACATGTCATTGCAGAACTGTATTTTATATTAGTAAGTAAATAATATTATGCACAATTATATAGTCCACCTGACAGTCTTTTTTTTTTTTTTTAGAAATGATTTACTAGAATGGTGTTAGTCATGCACCAATATGGGCTTGCCACACCTTCTCTACATTAAAACATTTGGTAACCACACTCTGCGTTTGCCTCTGGTGGTCTACGTGTTGAACCCCATTAATGTCGCAAGCAGGGGGGGGCTCTGAGTACCCCAAATTCCTCCCTGATGGGCACACTTCTTTTTCTCAGAGACAGCTGTGTGTGTCTCTGTCTCAACATGAACCACGACAGCTACTGCACAGGCAGGGTTCTCTGATCTGCAGAGCTCTCTGAATACAAAGGAGCATGGGAGCTGCTGCTGTATGCGCAGTCTCAGCCAGCACAGCTCCCTTTACGTCCACTTTTCATCGCCAGTCTCATCCTCCTGTTTGGAACCCCCGTAAATCCTGCATTTACCCCTGCCCATTAGAAAGAATAAGTCCAGGTACTGAAATTTAATGAACATAAAGGGAGCTTTGGAGCATTATTTTTTGTCTTAGCATCTAAGGAGTCAAACTGTGGCCTAATTTCTTGTTAAGCAGTTTGTGTCTTCTGTTTATACAGATGACATCATCTAACTTGTATTACAAGCTAACAAGAACTCACTTGGCATGAGGAGGAAATTGGGAGGAGGCCACTGTATGCTGCCCATTTTTATTTTTTACTTTATATTTGGTGCCTTCCTTTAATTTCAGGAGCTTATTCATTTCAATGGTACGCTACTGGTAGAACCTTTGTTTACATGAATGGGCAATTTAAATGAATGGGAAAAGCTTTT
The DNA here is from genome assembly GCF_028390025.1 of Pseudophryne corroboree. Taxonomy (NCBI): domain Eukaryota; kingdom Metazoa; phylum Chordata; class Amphibia; order Anura; family Myobatrachidae; genus Pseudophryne; species Pseudophryne corroboree. The sequence goes on along the minus strand of NC_086447.1, from coordinate 315,611,088 downwards.
ACTGTTTAAATAGACCAGTAAAAAAGTTTGCATTCTATTCTTTGTATATAACAATGCAAAAGTCATAGTTACCTTAATGATTTTAGTGTAATTGGATATTTAGCCACCCCATTATACTAATCAGTATAATAAATGTAGAAGGTCTGTCCAATTTCCTCAATGTGCATGCAGTGGAAGCTTGGGGCGGGCCCATGCACCATTGGCTCTGACTGCAAGGAAAATGGGACAGCAGTAGGAAAGGAGGACTGTCCGCTGGGGTAAGTATTGGATCTGGGAAGGGAGACGGATTGAAGTGATGGGTGGGGGGATTGAGCCGCAAGGATACAGATAGTGAGGGGACAAAAGATGCGGAGGGGTGGAGAAGAGCCAGTCAGAGAGGGGGGTGGGGCTAAACTGGAAGGTTTAGACTGAGGTGACTTGGCTGTCGGGGAAAGTATGTAATATGTACAATATAAAGAACAAAGAGTTCTGAGATTTTTTTATTTAACTGAAGACTCGTTAAAACCTCTCTTAGCAAGTACATTTCTTCAGATGTAATTGTTTCTGAAAGATTCAATAATATCTAATAATGTACTGGTATTTGGGGTAGGGGTGCATTGTTAGAGTACAGTTATTTCACCAGGAAGATTTTAAACTTATGTTATGACCTCCATATATAGTTTTATGTAATGGTTCAATATACTGTATTATCTCTTTAAAATGAGCTGGCTGCAATTGCAAAGCTTTTGTGTACTAAATACCTGTTAGTTATAATGTAATCGACAAATCATATTAATGTTGAATATTATACATAGAAGCGAAATCCAGTATCCACTAATAGTTTTGTGCAAAATATGTGAAAGGCAAGATTCATTTTAATGAAAAGATTTTTTCATTCACCTGCATTTTCATTTCATCAACACACAGAAGCAGAACATAATTTACATTTTTATTATATTACTCATTCATGAGAAGTTGGATGATTAATAATTACATTTTGAATTATATTAGGAAACCTAGCTAATAAAAAGGTAAAAAGCCACTAGTGTCTATAATTGTTCCCTGAGCTCATCTGCTAAGATTGCAATTGAACTTAAGAGGCTTAACGGGCTCCGAAATAGTTTTGAAGAAAAAAGCTGTATGAAACTAAAGGGCACTTTAACCTAAAAAATGTAAAATGTCATACATACAGTATTAAAGGTAAAATACACTTCTTGGCATTTCTTTGACATTCCACTGCAGCTCCTGTACTAAGTACAATAGAAGTGAGCGGTTTTCTTCTAACCACAAAATACTGGTAAAGACACATTCTGTTTTATAAAACACACCCTGTCATGTCATAACAAAAATAAAAATAATTAAAAGATTAAAACAAAGTGCCACATCAATGACTAGCTATCAGATTTGGGTTTCGGTATTTAATAATGGTGATCGGGATGCAGGGGGTCACATGACTGACACCGGCATCCCAACACTGGGCTGTGTAGATAGGGTAAGTATTTCTACCGTACCCTAACCCTAACCCTCCGGGGGTGTTGGCTACAGCTAACCCTTAGGGGAATGGCTGCTATGGCCAACCACCCCCCTTGCGCCTAACCCTCTACCCCCTACCCCTGGCCCTAAACCTAACCTTTACCCCGATACTAATCTTTGGGATGTCGGCTGTCGGTGTTCCGGTGCCAGTGTCCTGAGTGGTGTCTGGATTCCGGCGTTGGTCACATGACCGCTGTTATCTCGACCGCCGAGATGCTGAACGCATCCCAAATAATGATCATGGAAAGCAACTAAGCAGAAAAATATTAACAATGTTTATATAATAGCAGCCAATGCATACTGACATACATTGCAAGTAAAACAAAAATAAAACAAATACACTAACTATTGTAAATTCCAACAAGGATCATATAAAGTAACTAGTAAATATCAGAGTGTTTAAATATATATTTTACTATAATAAAACACGCAGCACTCGCCAAGGTACATTGGAGGTAATTCAGACCTGATCGCACAGCGGCGATCAGGTCCAATCTGCGCATGCGTATGCACCGCACGGGTACAAAGCGGATCGCCGCTCAGGGATGGGTTTGTGCGACAGATCCGTTCACATTGGCGATCGCAAGGAGATTGACAGGAAGAAGGTATTTGTGGGTGTCAACTGACCGTTTTCAGGGAGTGTCTGGAAAAACGCAGGTGTGTCCATGCGTTTGCAGGGAGGGTTCCTGATGTCAATTCCAGTCCCAGACAGGCTGATGTGATCGCAGCAGCTGAGTAAGTCCTGGGCTGTGTAGAGAGTGAGACTGCACAAAATCTGTTTGTACAGCTCTGCTACACATCCGATCGCACACTTACACAGCTAAAATACACTCCCCCTGTAGGTGGTGACTATCTATGATTGCAGAAGTGGAAAAATTGCTTGCTAGCGATCAGGTCTGAATTAGGCCCATTGTACTTCCAAGGTACATTAACACAAAAGTATAGCTACATGGTGCTGGTGATACTAAAAATGTCAGACCTGCTATGCAGACATCCCTTCACTGTTCTAAAATCAAGCTCCTCACAAACAAAAGTTTGTGCAATTTCTGCACAGCCCAGGACTTACTCAGCCGCTGCGAAGATCCTTGGTGTAGCTGATGTCAGGATCCCTCCCTGGAAACGGCCGGGCCCGCCTGCATTTTTCCAGACACTCCCAGGAAACGGTGAGTTGCCGCCCACGAACGCCTTCTTCTTGTCAATCTTCTTGCGATCGCCAGTGCGATCGATTTCTTTGTTCCTTTCGTCGCTGCCTGCGCATTGCGGGTCACGCGCATGCGCAGTACAGACCCAATTGCATGGCTGCGAAAAAATGCAGCATGCGGTGGGGTCTGAATGACACCCTTAGGTCACAGAAAGAATGTCAGGGGCAATGTTTATGCAGGCAGTGAGATGCTATTATTTCTAGCTGGCCTTTACGTGTACAGCTGTAGAGTACATTTTAATCTAAAGGACTATAATCAACATTGAGTCTTGAAAACTACACCTTTGTCAGAACTTTTAATCAGTACATTTAATCCTTCATCTGCCACCTAATCCATCCTTGGTTCTAGTAGTCTACTTGAATGAAATGCAAATTAATTCTGTGGGGGAAAAAACGGTAAAGCCAGGAAGCCCAATTTAAAGTAGGACTGAAATGTAAAGTATCTTGCAAATCAATCTAATATCACTGTAACCCCTCTTTAGTGTGCAGTAAGGTGTAATGTGCTTAAATTGTGATACTTCTACCATTGCCCCAGGCTAGTTCTCCAGTGGGTAGTCGGTCTATAGATCTACACTAAAAAGGTCAAAAATCAATAGGTCAACCACTAATATACATATATACATACATTACATACATACATACATACATACATACATTAGTTTGACAAGGTCAAAAGGTCGACATGTAAAAGTAGACAGTTCAATAGGTCAACATGGTCAAAGGGTCAACATGACAATGGTCAACACACTTTTTTATTTATTTTATTTAAAAAAATCATACTTTACTATCCATGTGGAGTACGATTGGGAATAGTAGTAACCTTGCCTGAACCATGGAGAGCGAAATGAGGGGAGGGGAAGTGGATGTGTTTACCTTTTTATATAAATATGCTCTTTTATGTTCATTGGGACCAGCTAGGTCTCTAATTAAGAGCTCTCTGCAAAATATTTATGAGACAGTACACACTATGTTAGTTTCTCTTTCAATTTTACATGCTCCAAAGTGTCACTCAACTGAAGACGTTTAAGAGAAGCTAAGTCCTCCCCCTCTTTTAATTCTCTCTGATTTTCCACGCCACACATGGTGAATTGAATTTACACAAATTATTTTACCAAACACTAGTAGGCGCTCTCTTGCACTTCATTTTGTTTATACATATACATATATATATATATATACAAGGATCCACAACATCCCCCGGGTCGGCCAATCATTTCGGCCAGGGGATCCCTTTGTGAATCTATCTCTATATATCTTGATTTTTTCTTGCAGCCTTGCATTCAGGCCACTTTCACCCACCTAAAGGATTCCAGTACTCTGCTGAGAAAATTTGCACAGTTGGGGCCAATACAAGCAGATACAGTCCTAGTAACGCTAGATGTAACAAGCTTGTATACTTGCATACCACACCGAGCGGGGCTAGTGGCCGTTAAACGCCTTATCACTCACAATCCATTATATAAGGGCCTCGATGTGGAATTGTTCATCAGTCTACTGGAATATACTCTAACCCATAATTATTTTCTCTTTAATGGCAAGTTTTTTAAACAGAACACCGGCTGTGCGATGGGGTCGGCGGTGGCCCCATCGCTGGCCAATGCTTACATGTGGGAGGTGGAGCGCCAAGTGTTCTTTGAGGATAAAAAAATAGCTGGACAAATCAAGCTATATTCACGCTATATTGACGACCTTCTGCTGTTCTGTACTGGGGAGGTGGGTGCTTTGACCGAAGTGGTGGAGATGCATAACAACTCCCCCAGCCCGGTTAAATTCACTCTCTCCACCCATATGTCAGAAATCTGTTTCTTAGACATTAAAATCATGCTGCGAGAAGGGAGATTGCACACAACAGTGTACAGCAAGCCCACTAATCGCAACACTCTGCTTAGACACGACAGCTTCCACCCTCCAGCTCTAATACAGGGTTTACCTTATTCCCAGTTCCTCAGGGTGTGCAGAATCACCAGTGCCCCTGACGATCTCGAAGATCAATTAGAAGCTATTACCAACAAGTTTCTTCAAAGGGGTTATCCCCTTGGGTTACTGAAACAGGCACGAGCCCGGGCTAGATCTAGGAACAGACAGGAACTACTAGAGGAGAAAAAGCCCATAGCTCAGTCGACCAAGGTCACGTGGGTAAACCAATTCAACACAGCTAGTAGGAGGACCTGCAAAAAGGTAAAACAAATGTGGCCGATGATAACTACTGATCCCAATCTACAAGTGTTAAAAAACAGTGCAATTATGCCATGCTATACCCGCAGTGCAAACATCAAAGACCTTGTAGTTAAAAATGATGTGACAGGGTTCAAGCTTGGGCAGCCAAAGACACATTTTTTGACACGTAAAGCAGGCTGCCATAAATGCTTGGGCTGCACTACCTGCAGCTATATGCTGACGGGGGATGCAATTTCACATCCCCATACAGGAAAAAAGATTGGGATACGGAGACCACTAACATGCAGTTCAGCCTTTGTCATTTATGTGCTCATCTGTCCTTGTAGTTTATACTACGTGGGCAAAACGCAGTGTTTGTTTAAGGAAAGGATGGCCCAACACAGGTCCGCCATCAGGGCGGCATTGGTGTCGGCCAGTAGCGAGCAACCGGTGGCACGCCACTTTGCACAAATGCGCCATAGCTTGGCGTCTGTACGTTACAAAATAGTGGACCAGGTACCAGACACATTGCGAGGTGGCAATAGAGCAAAAAATTGTTGCAGTTGGAAGCGAGGTGGATTCACAAATTAGACACTATCCATCCTCGTGGTCTAAATGAGAATTTAAGTTTAAGCTGTTTTCTATGAGCGTGGGTGGAATGCTTAACACAATGCTTAATATAACAGTTAATTCAACTTATGGTAGATAGGCACATCTTGGTTGGGAGATCCCGCTGGAATGTCTGTCATAATGTATAGGGTCGTCTAACAGGCCCGTCAGGCATCTGTACTAGAGAGACACAAATACTTAGATTATATGCAGGTTTTGTTACCGCAGTGTAAAGTTGTTGCCAATTACTTTAATATTTGATCACCCATTTGGGTTACTTTACCAAGTGATCCTTTGATGTCACAGTAGTGTGTGATTCATGCACTTTTTTATTTTTTAGAATCACACACTTGCCAACGGCGGTGTGTGTCTTAATAATCTCATGGGTACTCACATGATTTTAACATGTTGTTTGCATCTCTCATCACTATTTTCCACAGATGTGGTCTTATTGTATATGTCTTTATTGTTTTTATTGTGTGTATTACAAGTTTATGATGCTTTGTCTATGTTTACTTATCCCCATGGTAACGTGTGACAATCCCCTGTGTTTACATCCGCAGCGGCTGCGTCGCCCGGACACGAAGTGACGTCACTTCCGGAGGGCGGTGTTTGCCGTACCCGGAAGTACGGGTGCCGTGGTCCGGGACGCCGCTGGTCATGGCGGGGGCCGACGGTCCTGGGGAAGGTAAGCTATTTAAATGTTTTTTCACATTGTCTTGCACTTGTTTGCTGTGTCTTGAAGAAGGGAGTTCGGCTCCCGAAACGTTGACTCACATTAAACACGTTTCCATTTTTGTGAAAGTCTCCGAGTGCCGCCTTGTACTGGTACTATATATATATATATATATATATATATATACTGATGGAGGAAAAATCAAATATACATCTGTATTGCCTCAGAAATTGTGATTTCAAACTTATAGTTAGATATCTGTAACTGGCACTTTAATTCCAATAATGGTCAGTCTTTCTTACAGTGGAATTTTCTGTCAACCTTTACCCTAGCTTGTGACTAAGAGCATACGTGTCTAAATAGAGACCCTTGTATTTAGATAACCTGAACTTAATTACATTTTATGGGGTTTGATAAATACATATCAGATGAACCTTCGGCTCTGAAAAGAACAACATGATATATGAACAGGAATGACCTCTTTGCTGACGAAGCTTATTGAGAGACTCTATTGGCATGAATGGGAGAACCAGGACTCATGGAACCAGTCTGCCATCTTCAGGAGAAGATCAGCCATTACATCTAGCCCAGCTGACCATATTTGAAATTTCCTGTTGGTGATCATCAACTAATCAATGATCCCCTTGTTATCTGAATACACACCCCATTGATTAATTAATTATGAATTATTGTATAATTATGTACTATATATGTAAGCCTGAATTCCTCTGAAGGGACGGGCATCATTGATGAAGTCTGTCTTGGGTCACGTCTCTCTGCACAGATAAATATGCATGGCCTCTTCTTTGATAATAAATTCTATATGCTAAATATCATATCAATGGAGACCTAATTCTTTTAAAATAATTAGGCATTAACATTTTGGGTGCTCGTCCGGTTACTATGAACACCCAGCTCCTACGGAAGACCACCTTTCCCAGGCACAGACAAAGGGGACAGCCGGCTTGGAGGTAATTATACCTTTTTATATATATATATATATATATATACACATAGAGGGTACCGGCTCTCCCATAAGCACTTTACAGCTGAGCGCCGGGTGCCTGTGCAGTAAGGCGTATGTACATGCAGAGGATGGCACAGCACTCCAAGGCGACTTTGAAAAGAATCACTCAGTCAGCAGGGATACAGCAACGTTTCAATGTATTAACATTTTCCTCAGGCTTAACAGATATAAAGACATTACTTACATATATAGTAGACTCTCACCAGGTGCAGAACGCCGTCCTTCCGGAAACGGGACAAACACCCGCCCAGCGGCGTGAACGTCAAAGATGACGTCATCCATGTGCTCCCCATCACCATGGTAACCAGATGCACTGCAATTGGACACAGTTTAGCTACAATAGTACACAATGATAATCCAATATAACTGATCGTGAACCATATATAAGACCAATGCATATAGTTAAATACATACATAATTAGTATAATATTAAGATATCTTCAATCTACAGAAAAAACCTTATTTATCTAAAATAACTGAGAGTTAGATATTCATTTAAACCTCGTGGAGCCACAGTGTCCAATCTCTGGATCCACTGGGCTTCCCTCTGTAGCAATTTTAACCCTCTGTTACCACCTCTTAATGAAGGTGGGATATGGTCGATCATTCTGTATCTGACCGTGGTTAACGGATGGCGTGCAATGCTAAAGTGGCGTGCAACAGGCTGCTCACTTTTACCCGTATTTATGGCTGCCTTAATGGCCGACCTATGGGCTGCCATGCGTTCCTTGAATGTTCTTTCGGTTTTACCGATATATGACAGCCCACAGGGGCATATCAATTGGTACACCACATACCTGGACCCACACGTGAGTCTATGTTGGATGTGGTAGGTTTTACCTGTGTGTGGATGTTGGAATTTGTCACCTGGTACTAAAAACTTGCATGTCGTACAGGTACATCTATAACATCCCTTTCTCATGCCATAAAAAATGGATTGGGGCCTCGGATCATATACATCTGTTCTGACTAAGATGTCATGTAAATTTCTTGTTCTTTTATAGCAGGGCATAATTCTGGACTCAGACAACTTCAAATCAGGATCTGACTGTATAATATCCCAGTGTTTTTTTACTGAAGATTTAATAGTTTCACTTACTGCATTGAATTCCTGTACCCAAGGGATACAAGACTCAGATGCTGAATTATTCTGGGGGTATAGAAGTTGGTGTCTGTCCAATGCCAAGGCCTTAGTTTTAGCTGCCTTGAGCACTGTAGGATGGTAGCCACGATTTTTAAATTTATCAGACATGTGGTCAATTTGCTCCGCTGCTTTTGCTGGATCAGAGGTAATGCGCTTGGCCCTAATAAATTGAGAGTAGGGGAGACCGCGTTTCAGAGGATACGGGTGACAACTTTTAAAATGCAACAGGTTATTCCTATCTGAAGGTTTTGAAAATAATGATGTTATTAGTCTACCATTGTTAACGGTTAATTGAACATCTAGGTATTGGATGGTGTCTGCAGATATCGAATAAGTAAGTTTAATGGGATGCTCTCTCTGATTATGGATATCAATGATAGATATCAGTGACTTCCTGGAACCTTGCCAGATGACAAATAGGTCATCAATATACCTACAAAAGAAAATAATGTTTTTGGAAATCTCCGTATCCATAAAAAACAATTCTTCCTCTACGCCAAACATATATATATTCGAGTACGACGGGGCCACACTGGACCCCATCGCACACCCTTGTCGCTGCAAGTAAAACTTCCCGTCATATAAGAAGTAATTGTGACTTAATGTCATTTCCAACAATCGCACACATAAAGGAGTGTCTGGTCCTGCATAATCAGCTTGAGCCCTAAGAAACTGGGCAACGGCCGCCAGGCCTCCCTCATGTGGTATAGATGTATATAAACTCTGTACATCAATAGTACAGAGTAATATATCATCTGTCAATAAAGGTAATTCATCTAACCGCCTTAACAATGTACTCGTATCCAACAGATATCTAGGATTGCGCTGAATATACGGTTGCAAGATATCATCAAGAAAGATTGCTACTGGTTGGAATAATGATCCCCTCGCCGATATAATCGGTCGGCCTGGGGGTTTGGCCATACTTTTGTGAATTTTGGGTGTAGTATATAGTACAGGAACAATGGGATGAGACGGAATCAGCGCATTTCTGATATCTGCTGGAATAAGGTTAGACAATACAGCCATATCCAAACAATGTATTAAATCTCTGGTGAATTCAGCAGTTGGGTCACATGTTAGCTGATAATACGTACAATCATCCGCCAACTGTGACTCAATCTCCTGCTTATAATCATTCAAATTTTGTACCACTAATGCTCCGCCTTTATCGGCCGGACAAAATACTAAATTTTTATTGGCCGCTAATTGGATCAGTGCCTCTCTTTGACCTTTGGTAAGGTTATCTCGAACTGGCAATGGTTTTTCAATCAGCTTGTCACAGTCCTGTTCCACCAGCCGCATAAATGTACGTATAGACGCATTGTTTGATTGCGGATCAAATGTAGATTTAGGAAGAATCTTCTTAAGTTTTTCCGGCATTTGTATAGAAGGTGGATTTGGAGTAGGTGTAGCTGGTTGAGGCTGTTTAGCAAAAAATTCTTTTAATTTTAGAGTCCTGTTCAAATGATATTTTTCTACTTTCCATTGTAGTGGCTGTGGTTTTGGCATAGGGACAAATGATAGCCCTTTGGAAAGGACCTCCATCTCAACTTCATTAAATGTGTAATCAGACAGGTTGACTATGAGGCTTTCTTCACTTTTGGAGGTTTCGTGCCTCTGCCTCGCCCTTTGTCTTTTCCACTGTTGACCCCGCCTCGTGTATGCTCGCCATCTTGGTCGCCTGGTTCTTTGGCTCGGGTGGCTACTCCTAAAGGGCCCCGTCTTTGCGATGGTGCTATAGTGGCCTCAGATTCACTCGCTGTGGAGGTATATTCATTAGATGACTCTTGATATCGCCTATTCTCTGGGCGACGGCGAAAAAATGGTTTCTTGGGACCATAATGCTGCTGGTTATCGTTCCACCTATAAACATTATTATTTTCGTAATCTTGATCAACTTAAATTTTTTTGTCTGCTTTGAATTTGATCAGATCTCTTTTATAGGTCTGTAACTGATTGCTCAGTTTCTCATACCAATTGGTTTCTTCATCTGCCACCAGTGCTGGCTTGTGTATGACTTCAAAGCTGGCAATCTTTTCCTTGATAATATTCATTTCTTTGGTACTTTGTTCGATGATAAGCAGCATTAAATCCATGGAACACCGATTCATGATGCCTACCCACTTTCTGCAAAAGGTCGGATCATGACGACCTATTGTGGGTGCATTTTTTATGCGGAGTCCACGAGGGATTTTTTTGGATCGGTAGTATTCACTAAGTGATAAGCAATGATAGTAGAAATCTATCTCTTTTCGCTTATATTTTAACAATGTCCGAAATATGTTATCAAGTGAACTTGCCTCCGCTTGATCTTGTAATACTGCATCATATAGTATTCCCTCCGCTTCAGATTCTGAATACATATGTGTAATGCCAAGCGGGCTTACTTTTGGCATAAAGCCACTCATGAGTTCCTCCGATGTAGTAGGAGCTGCCATCTCAGATCAGCCGTTGTAAAATCAGAAATGAGTAAAGTGCTTGTAGTTTTAAAGTGCTTATAGCATAGCAATGTTCATGCAGGATGGTATGGCAATATGGCGGTACTGCAGCACCTATACCATGTATGTGCAAAATACGTGCAGAATTAAAAAGTGCAAAAAATAGTGCAAGGTTGACAATTAGTCAGCCGGCTCACAGAGCCATGGATGCCTGGATGAGGATACACTTTTACCTGCTGGGGAGCCTTGTAATATAGTCACTACCACTGCCACCGGTGTGACCAAAGTATAAACACATAGAGGGTACCGGCTCTCCCATAAGCACTTTACAGCTGAGCGCCGGGTGCCTGTGCAGTAAGGTGTATGTACATGCAGAGGATGGCACAGCACTCCAAGGCGACTTTGAAAAGAATCACTCAGTCAGCAGGGATACAGCAACGTTTCAATGTATTAACATTTTCCTCAGGCTTAACAGATATAAAGACATTACTTACATATATAGTAGACTCTCACCAGGTGCAGAACGCCGTCCTTCCGGAAACGGGACAAACACCCGCCCAGCGGCGTGAACGTCAAAGATGACGTCATCCATGTGCTCCCCATCACCATGGTAACCAGATGCACTGCAATTGGACACAGTTTAGCTACAATAGTACACAATGATAATCCAATATAACTGATCGTGAACCATATATAAGACCAATGCATATAGTTAAATACATACATAATTAGTATAATATTAAGATATCTTCAATCTACAGAAAAAACCTTATTTATCTAAAATAACTGAGAGTTAGATATTCATTTAAACCTCGTGGAGCCACAGTGTCCAATCTCTGGATCCACTGGGCTTCCCTCTGTCGGCCATTAAGGCAGCCATAAATACGGGTAAAAGTGAGCAGCCTGTTGCACGCCACTTTAGCATTGCACGCCATCCGTTAACCACGGTCAGATACAGAATGATCGACCATATCCCACCTTCATTAAGAGGTGGTAACAGAGGGTTAAAATTGCTACAGAGGGAAGCCCAGTGGATCCAGAGATTGGACACTGTGGCTCCACGAGGTTTAAATGAATATCTAACTCTCAGTTATTTTAGATAAATAAGGTTTTTTCTGTAGATTGAAGATATCTTAATATTATACTAATTATGTATGTATTTAACTATATGCATTGGTCTTATATATGGTTCACGATCAGTTATATTGGATTATCATTGTGTACTATTGTAGCTAAACTGTGTCCAATTGCAGTGCATCTGGTTACCATGGTGATGGGGAGCACATGGATGACGTCATCTTTGACGTTCACGCCGCTGGGCGGGTGTTTGTCCCGTTTCCGGAAGGACGGCGTTCTGCACCTGGTGAGAGTCTACTATATATGTAAGTAATGTCTTTATATCTGTTAAGCCTGAGGAAAATGTTAATACATTGAAACGTTGCTGTATCCCTGCTGACTGAGTGATTCTTTTCAAAGTCGCCTTGGAGTGCTGTGCCATCCTCTGCATGTATATATATATATATATATATATATACATATATATACAATACATTGTACCGTCCCCTCTGCTCTGTTGCCTTGCCAAAGTATTCTGTAGCTGATGGGACGCTAGTTACACTGAACTCGGGAATTTTTGGTGAGTTCTTGTGATCCATATTCATGCATAAGTAAATAATTAAGTAACACAGCATGGTATTGTCTAAATTATATTTTGTTTAAATGATTAAATGGTCAAGACACTGATAGTACTGCTAGTGTGCATATATAATTAAGATTACAGGAAAAGTTTATTGCCTCATCCTAACTGAATATTTCACTGTGTTATTTGTGAAGAGTCTAAAGTACATAGATAAGATATTGTAGGATTTTTGTGCCGGCTTGAATAGAAAAAAATGTTGTTTCAGATATGGAATATTATTCCCTATGGAGGAATGAGGAAATAAAGAAGTGAGTCATTTGTTATTATAAGTTATACGTTTGGCAAACCAAGTTTGTGAAAGACACCAATACGCTGTCTATTTGAGACTCTTTGTGGCCACAAAAGAGCAGTCCAGGCATCAAATTTGGAGAAATAAGATACAGTATTGTTGAAAAATGGGACGTGACTTGTCAAAGAGTAATGACGGTACCGCAGTGAATTGCATGCTTAGCATTTATGGGCAACCTTGCGTCCAGTTTATTTCAAAGTGGAATGACATCACACAGGATGAGACTATACCATTTCCTAAAATGGGAAGTTTTGACCGCGCAGTACTTCAATGCCTTGATAAAAGGATAAAGTCAGTTATAAAACCTAATGATCGCATTAAGCATTTACAAGTTTTAGATTTGTGGAAAAAAGAAATGTGTAACTGCACTGCAGATAATGTTAAGACTAACCTCTGTATTGACACATGTACTGACACTCCAAACACGCATAACAATCCTCCACCATACAACAATATCACAGCCAGCAGGTAGTGCTGCACAACCTTCTGACACTCCTCCAGCAACACAGGACGTGCAGGGCTCAGCCCCCCTCCACTCACTGGCAGCACGCAGCAAACACATAGAGCACCTACTACATACAGCTATGACCACACAAGCCCACAACAAGAAGAACTTAGAGAAACAAAACATGATGCTGACACATTACAAGACAATCTCCAACAACTTGTATCTATAATATCAAGTGACTCTTCTGTTTCACATCTGTCTGCTTCTTCCCCTGATTTCAATAACCTTTCAATACCTAAACTTTCCTTTGCTACTCCACCGGTGGCCTCTCCTGTATATATGAGCAGTAATCATGCATGTCTCAATGTTACCAGTACACCTGAACAAATTGCACAGTCAATTAGAACACTCAGATATGGACCAAGGTTTAATTACAAAATACTAAATTACACAGGACAACGGGTATTCCACCGCACTGGAAAACAAGAAGTGATTGACACTGCCACTCAAGATCAGCTTGCAGCGTACACCATACAAGTACCTACAGATCAGGAACTTACCGGGTAGAGCAGAAGTGAAAGGCGAAGGAGATACCATTGTAAGCCCGGCTGTGCCAGCCTCCTCAGTTGAGGTCAGTTACCCATTATCAAAAACGGAGTTGTTAAGTATAAAAGCAGGATTCCCCGACCCAAGGAAAAACTCTAATGCCACTAGCAAGTACCTTTCACAGGAGTACTATGTACATAGGTTTACTTTCAGGGATCTAAAGCAGATATTGTATACTTGTTTACCAGAAGACTTAGCGCAAACCATTGCTGCAAGTATTGATCTTGCTGCAAATGATTTCAGCGACCCAACTAAGGCCAAAATAGATGCACTAAATACTAGACTATGGGAAATATACCCACCAGTCCCCAAATGGGACGATTTGTTTACAATCAGACAGGCAGAAAATGAAACAGTCGATGAGTATTTTGACAGATTTAAGTTAATGGTACCAACATTTACTGCAGGTGAAATGATAGTTAAACCAAATGAGGCTTCCACAATGCTGGTCACATGTTTTGTTGAAGGTCTAAAGCCTGCAGTAATGACAGCACTCAAAACCACTAAATTAGCATGGAGAACCTCCCCAATAAACACTGTAGTGGGGGAAGCAAGAGCACATGAACTTAATCTTGTCAAACCCACTCCAGTCCTTGTTGTAGATCACATTCCTCCTGCACAAATTCAGCAACAGACAAATATAACCAACCCACAGACAGTTCAAAACAATCAGGGGCCACCTACACAAAGCCATTGGGACCCCAGACAGCCAAGACATAGTCAGCAGAAGAGAAACTTATGGCAGGGACCGCAGGGAGGTAAGTACACACCAAGAAATATAGGGCCGGTATACCAGGGCCCTAGACACCCAGACCCAATGGCATGCTTTACATGTGGTAAGTACGGCCATAGAGCTAATTATTGCAGGAGTCAAGTAGCCTCACAGCACAGATTATACCCACATGGAAATGCAGGGACACCCAGCGGCCCCACACAGACTCCCTACCACCAGTATGATAACCAAGGACCCCAGGTGGGCAATCATGCCCCACACAGTGGCCCACACAATCAGATGCCAGCAGTAGGAGTCTAAGGGCAAATACAACACCTGCCAATACTCGCTGATAGTAAAATACAGATAGGTCTATTAAATTATACACATGCTTTCTTGCTAGCATCCAATGCACCAGCAAACTTGCTGGGCCGTGACCTACTATGCAAACTCAAAGGCACCATTTACTGCACAGCGGATGGCATTTATTTAGATATTCCAAAATCACTTGAAAGCAATGCACAAGCGCTGTTAGACACACCTGTCACAGTTATCACCCAACAGACACACACTCCTACTTCTAAATCACATAGCCTTACCACAGAGCAAACAGTTTCTACAGTAGATAATAAACCCGAGTTGCAATATGGAATAAAAGAACTTATATCAATGACATCACCTGCATATAGAAAACCCAACATACCCCTAGATGAACAACAGATCATATTACTTATAGACATCTTCCCTTCAGGCATTGACTGGAAGCTATGTAACTCCTTAAACATATACTTCAAAACCTTATTTCATAAATATGTTTGTCATAACTTTATATGCAAGTTAAATGTTTTGTTTTTTTATTGCAGCATTTACACTAAAGTACAAAGTATTAACTCGTCGTAAGATTATTTTTTCCTATGTGTATGTATGTGTATGCATGTGTATATACGGTATATGTGAATGTTTTTATGGAAAAAACATTTATGTTTCTTGTTACTATGAATTTTAAAGAATGATATTAACATTACTATTTATTTCCAGTGTTTAAGCGCATATAGTTTGGACGATGATGAAATATTTATATCTTTTTTTTCCACCCACACATTAAACCCTGGGTGTATTTTTTATTACCAAATACATGTGGTGAATTCTTTAAACTTGTTCCTTTCTTTTGGCTACTGCCCGCTTAATTGAGTCATCTGTTATTTCAGACATCCCCTTCTAAATATTGCCAAGGACATACCACACAGAAGTAACGTATCTACCAACATAAATTTTTGCTCTACCTCATTTCCTTCATATTGCTTTTTTTTCCTCTAAATATTATATTTTCAAACTTTAATGGTCATAACCCTTAATTTAATTTACCTGTAGTTACCCTAGGGTTATTGTTATAATCTATTTCTATTGTATCAGATTGCCATGTTTTCTCACATTCCCAGATCATTTTAGATTTCTGCATGTTTCTTTGTGTTCAGCTTCAGCTGCAATATAGGGGGTCATTCCGAGTTGTTCGCTCGTTATTTTTTTGTCGCAACGGAGAGATTAGTCGCTAATGCGCATGCGCAATGTCCGCAGTGCGACTGCGCCAAGTAAATTTGCTATGCAGTTAGGTATTTTACTCACGGCATTACGAGGTTTTTTCTTCGTTCTGGTGATCGGAATGTGATTGACAGGAAGTGGGTGTTTCTGGGCGGAAACAGGCCGTTTTATGGGTGTGTGCGAAAAAACGCTACCGTTTCTGGGAAAAACGCGGGAGTGGCTGGAGAAACGGAGGAGTGTCTGGCCGAACGCTGGGTGTGTTTGTGACGTCAAACCAGGAACGAAACTGACTGAACTGATCGCAGATGCCGAGTAAGTGTGGAGCTACTCAGAAAATGGTAAGAACTGTCTATTCGCAATTTTGCTAATCTTTCGTTCGCAATTTTGATAAGCTAAGATTCACTCCCAGTAGGCGGCGGCTTAGCGTGTGCAAAGCTGCTAAAAGCAGCTTGCGAGCGAACAACTCGGAATGACCCCCATAATGAGGAGTTTTGTCTGTGTGTGTAGCTGAACAGGTGCATTAAGTCTCCTCATCAGAGGGCCTAGTCTCCCTGGCTGCTCTGATTGGGTATTATCTCCTGTATATGTGTTTTCCTACTCTCATTCCATGCTGGTCATAGTTCCTAGTTGCTGCAGGAGCCTCACTCTGTTCCAATCTCAGGCTTTAGAATTCTCACCTGCCTCTCAGCATACATTGACAGTGTCAGCTCTAGTGTCCAGCTTTGCTCCGTACCAGCCTTCTATAAAATTACCTTGCTGTATTATGTATCTTTATTTTTTCTTTAGTATTAGTTAAGCACTAGCTGCTACATATAGTACTATTCCTCCCAGCAAGGAGGTTATCTCAGTTAAGCTCTCCTCAGTAATAACCTCTCCCAGAGAGTCCCTCATCCCCTCAATACTTTAGTTTTAGTTATTATGCAATGCACTTGTTTGCCTTCCCTTCTCACCGCTGATCCTCACTGCCCATGTAGTTCTCTTAGGGTTCAGTTCCTGCCGGCTTTGATCCAGGTCACCTAGGGGTTGAGCTCACACTACCACCAGTGGCGTAAGTCCTGGTGGGCATCCCAGTACCGGTAGGCATATAGAGTCTTATGGGAAAAGCGGCTCTTATAGGCAAGAAGACCTGCTGAGGGTGTTCTATGAGACTCAATCCCAGGTGTACAGGGGTCACTGCTTGAAGATCAAAGCACCACTGAATTCCAAAGGAAGATCTCCATTCCGATGTAACAGTTATTTGACCATATAACAACATAAGAGTTTTATTATTGTAATGTGGAAGTCAACAAAGTGGTACAAGCATTATAAAACAACACAGGTTTGGTTTTGTGACAAGGTTGCCCCAAAGGGGGGGAGAGTAGAACATATTTGGTATAGACAAAGATATTGTTACTATCAATAGCTGTATGGAGCATATTTCAGTAAGTTTTATATTAGAAAAGATATAAAAGGTGAAAAAAGGAAAAGTATGTAGTAGAATAGATGGAGCAATATGAATGTTGCGTGAAAGTTTGAAGACTAGAATAAGGGTCCGTTTTCAGAAGGACAAAAGAAAGAGACTATTGTAGTAAGCAAGATAATAAGATACCACCTAGTCACCCCACACATGCAATGTCAAAGTAAACTGTACATGAAATGTTTAACCTATGAAAAATTCCTTCCTTGTGGAAGGGAAAATGGATGTGAACCAGATAATAACGGTATCTGTAGTAGATCAGTACAGATAACAGTTTAGTTTTCTTTTCCTATGAATGTAATGTAATGGGAGAGAATACCCCGCTCTACACAAGGACCTTTCCCAGGTGATATAGAATAACTACTGTATATCCACCTTATAAGAAATATGTTTTAGTATATTGTAAAGTGTTTAGTTGGCAGCCAGAAACACTGGTTGGCCACATTTTGATAAACAAATATGTATATTTGATCATAAGAGTCTAATCCACAAGCACACTGCCCTATAGGTCTTTGGCCTCAGAGAGTCCCACCATGGTAATAATTTTGTTGTCAACAGTCACAGGGAACACAGTGTGGAGTTGGCATAGTCTTGCATACACACCAGTTGATGTCTATTGCTCCACTAACCCTGTTCCCAAGAACCTGTTTCCATATTAGATTTTCATTGGCACATGCTCAGATTATATAGTAAACCCGAAAGAAGATCATGCTGAATTAAATAACAGCACCACAAATTATATCCATGCCTTAAAGGAAAAAGATACACCAGAGCGCAGTCTCCTCACAGGCAAACAGCAGTGCTGGGACCAGCTGGCATGATATGATGCCTGGTGAGATTATGAATGGTCCACAATTCTCTTTTCAGGTCTCCTTATACAGTAGATCACTGGGGAAGGACCAGGTCAAGGACTACCTCCACCTAGGAAAGTTGCTGAGAAAAACCCACCTGGAGAAGCTAAAGGCACCAACGAGGGGGGCTGATCTCACCCTAGGTTTGGAGGAACTGTTCAAAGGACAGTAAATAGTTTAATGCCTTGTTTGGTAAGGATGGTAAAATGGAAGAATGTGGGACAGATGAGAATGTCCTGCAGCCCTGAACCTGATAAATAAAAGGAATCACAAATCCCTATAAGGTGTATTAAGTTTAGGGATAGACCTGTCTATGATAGATTGGATGGCAGATATATATATATATATATATATATATATATATATTTCATACAAGATCGAACGAGGAGGGGGGGGGGGATGTGGAGCGGAACCAGGCTCATGGTGATGTGGCAAGTAAGGTAACAATTCACTTGTGGGTTCTATGTGACTGACAACATTTTTTCCTACATCATGGTCCATAATGGTTTAAGGAAAATAACATACAGTATGTTCCCCACACTGATCATGGCATATGAAAATATAATGAACGACGCTAGAAATATGTACTAAATGATGTAAAAATAAGATACTGATCAATATATTCACCTATCAATTGAGACACGCTTATCAAAAGTATTTATATCCCGTATTTATAGAGCTAAAATAAAAATATTTACAATTAAACTACTATAAAATCATACCCGTACTGATATGCCTTTTGGCTTGTTATATAGACTTGTGATAGACCTAGGAAGTTTAACTTTTATAGACTAGCTACAACTATCAATGCACCAAGTACAGCTATAGCTCTGATAAATGAAGAACTCAGAAAAGTAAGAGATGGTATGATACTAAATAGCATAGCCATTGATTACCTGTTACTTAAAGCAGAAAGTGGTTGTGAACAATTTAAAGGAATGTGTTGTTTTAACATCTCAGATAATTATAATCCAATTGAACAAAAGGTTAAGTTGTTGCAGGATATACAGGAACATATGACCCAATCGGCTGATTGGGACCCCTTCGGATGGATGGGAGCCGGAATTTCAAAATGGCTTTACCATATACTACACTATGTTATGATAATAATACTTATAATTTCTATAATTTATGTAACAATCAAATGCCTGCCTATTCTTGGATGATCGTGTGGGAAAGTACTCACACGGCCTGAAAGGAAGCCAAGAACCAAGCTTATGGTAATGACTCCCGTTACCTACACTGCAGTAGCCCACACATGGTGAATCAGTAGAATTATCACACATAGTCAGATTATCAGAAATATACCCTAATAGGTGCTTACACACTCATGCATCATATATGTGCACTTAGTAAGAAGGAACCTCAACCTATAGCCAGGTTGAAGAAGACAAGAATACATCCTGTCGCTACCCCTTTCATTTCTCTTATCTATCCAAGTTTTCTGGAGGGTTGAGACTTTTCGCATCGATACTCAATGGACTCATGCCAGCGATTGCATCCAGAGAACGGATTTTCCTTTTCCTATCTCACATCTCACATCACACTCATTTGAAAATTAATTTGAATATGATGAATATTTGATTTACTATATGTTGTGTTTAGAGATTAAACAAAAGATAGGAATGATGGAGGAAAAATCAAATATACATCTGTATTGCCTCAGAAATTGTGCTTTCAAACTTATAGTTAGATATCTGTAACTGGCACTTTAATTCCAATAATGGTCAGTCTTTCTTACAGTGGAATTTTCTGTCAACCTTTATCCTAGCTTGTGACTAAGAGCATACGTGTCTAAATAGAGACCCTTGTATTTAGATAACTAGAACTTAATTACATTTTATGGGGTTTGATAAATACATATCAGATGAACCTTCGGCTCTGAAAAGAACAACATGATATATGAACAGGAATGACCTCTTTGCTGACGAAGCTTATTGAGAGACTCTATTGGTGTGAATGGGAGAACCAGGACTCATGGAACCAGTCTGCCATCTTCAGCAGAAGATCAGCCATTACATCTAGCCCAGCTGACCATATTTGAAATTTCCTGTTGGTGACCATCAACCAATCAATGATCCCCTTGTTATCTGAATACACGCCCCATTGATTAATCAATTCTGAATTATTGTATAATTATGTACTATATATGTAAGCCTGAATTCCCCTGAAGGGACGGGCATCATTGATGAAGCCAGTCTTGGGTCATGTCTCTCTGCACAGATAAATATGCATGGCCTCTTCTTTGATAATAAATTCTATATGCTGAATATCATCACAATGGAGACCCAATTCTTTTAAAATAATTAGGCATTAACAATACACTTTTCTCTGAAAACCATCCCAGGATCTCAGACATGCAGCATTAGCAATAAGCAACAGTATTTAACATTGAAAGTGGTTACCAATAGCTAGGATTCAGAACTATTTGGACAATAGATATCAGTCCTCAGACATTTGAGTAGTAACAATATAATTTGTTAGTGTTGGATGATTGAATAATGTATTATTTTATAATGTATAATTATGCAATCAGGATGTTTAATATTGGATACCATTACATTCATTTTTACTGAACATCATTTACATGCTACCTAAGATTCCTAAATAAGCAAGGTGATAGAACTAGGCTGTGTGTGCGCCTCATTGCAAGAAAGCTATGCAATTAGGGCAGCACAGTTGGCATAGTGCTTAGCATTACTGTCTTACAGTCCTAGGGTCATGAGCTCATGAGCTTGGATATGAGGTTTTTTTTTTAAATATAATTTTTATTAAAGATTTTCAAGAAATATAAAGACAAAAAGCAAAAAATGAATATATAGGTGACATAAACTTATCAATCTGTGCGGTGTGCATCATCGGATAGGAAACATATTAGTCAAACAATAATCTTCATATTATCAATATAATCCGAAATGAGAAAATGAGCTAGGTCGGACTAAGTATGTCCCAGCAATATTTTAGTGTATCAGAATCAAGATTAGAGAGTACAATAGTTATACATATATCAATAAAGCCACCTACAAAATAAAATATCCAAAAAGGAACTATACCTAGACACACAACAGACAATAAGGGAATGTAGGGAAAGAGTAGAAAGGATAGAAAGAAGAGAGAAGGAAGAAAGGAGAGAAAGCAATCTGGCGAACCTGGATTTCAGTAAAGAGCAAACAGTATTAAGACCACAATAGGACGTTGAATCTATCGTTCAAAAAGGCATCATTAAGCAGTAATTGTAGGGTGTACATGTTCAAAACACATCATAATATGGTTTTTCATGTGCACATCTAGGGTATTAATAAAAGGCAACCATTTTTGATAAAATGTACGAACACCGGATTGTGCTTCCAATCTAGCATATTTACACTCAAAGTGCAATATTTTGAGAAGTTTCTGTTTCACAGCACCCAATTGGGGAGCCGATTTTTTGGTCCAGTGGGCCAAAATACATTTCCTGGCCACTGTTATAATCGTAATAAGTTGGGGAAAGGCAGATCTCTCCAATTTCTGTGCCGTCCAAACAGAAAAGTTGAGCCCCATGCATGCAAGCGGATCAAAAGTTAACTTGGTGTGAAAAAGTGAGTTGACATAAACAATTAACTTGGACCAAAAGCGTTTCAACTTATTACAATTCCACATGCAGTGGGAATAATCTGCTATCATAGTCCCGCATTTCAGACAATAGCCTATTTCCTCGATAACCATGTGGCGCCTTTGACTTGGTGTAATATAAGCCCTATGAAGAGTTCGGATGTACACCTCTTGGAGATAACTGGACTGTAAAATTTTTAGTGAAAGAGTATGCAGGGATAAAACATCACTAATCTGAGTAACAGATGGGATATCTGATGCCCATTTGTGTACCAAAGTCAGCCATTGAGGGTGAGTGCTGTAACAGGCTTTCAAAAGTATTGTATACATGTATTTTACCTTGTAGGTTTTATTTAGCAGAAATTCTAGTAGAATATCAATGCTTATAAGTTGTGAGGGGAAAATTGGCGTGGGATGCCTAGTAGCCCAGTCTATCCTAACACTATTTAAATAGTGACTGACTTGAAAATACATAAATCTGTGAGTGCAAGGCAGTTCAAAGCATTCGGAAAGATCTAAGAATGGGAAAATAGATCCTCCGGGATCAAAAACCTTGTAGGAGGTATCCAGCCCTCTAGATTTCCAGTAATGGAATAGAGCACAGGTTCTCAAACTCGGTCCTCAGGACCCCACACGGTTCATGTTTTGCAGGTCACCTGTAGATTTTTAAAATGTGACAGTTGGTGATACACAGAGCAGCTGCTGGGTGACATGGAAAACGTGAACCGTGTGGGGTCCTGAGGACCGAGTTTGAGAACCACTGGAATAGAGAGTTAGTCAAGGACGGGGGAAAGGAAGGATTACCCCATAAGGGGAGGAAATGAGAAATGTAGGGATTTCTACGACAAATTTTGTTCAAGGTGACCCAGGCAGCGTATGTGTCTCTAAATAAAATATGGGATTTTATGTGGGTAGGGATATTAAACAATTTGGTCTGAATCAGGGCTCCAGGGGAATATGGGTAAAAAATAGCTTGGTCCAGGGTAGAATCTGTATAAGTGGAATTGTTCAGAATCCAGTCACTAATATATCTAAAAAAGGTAGCTAGAGAATAATTATGTAAATCCGGGTATCCCATTCCCCCATTCGCCCGAGGAGTTATGAGTTTAATCTTAGCAATCCTGGGCCTATTACTTTGCCATATAAATTTCGAAAATAAACTTTCTACTCTAGCAATATCTGACTTGTGTAATGCCAATGGAATCATCTGCATTCAGTAGTAAAGCTTCGGGAAGATGATCGACTGGATTATGGCAAGTCTGCCTAGCAAAGAGACCGGCAAGTCTTTCCATGATTCCAGTTTAGTTGCTATTTTGGATATAATGGGGAAAAAATTTAGGGTGTATAGTTTAGTTAGGTCCAAAGTAATTTGGACACCCAGATAGGGGAAATGGGAGGAAGCTAATTTAAAAGGGATATCATGGTTGCCAATGGAGTCTGGCCTGGCTCCCCCAAGCAACATTATTTCAGATTTTGTCAAGTTTACTTTGAACCCCGAGAGAGTTCCAAAGGAGTCAAGAAGATGAAGCAGGGCCGGTAGAGAGTGCAAGGGTTTGGAGAGGAAGATAAGTGTATCGTCAGCAAATAGAGCTATCTTCAATTCGAGTGAATGTATGCGAATTCCATGTATAAGAGGGGAGCTACGTATAACAACAGCAAGAGGTTCAACAGCTAGAGCGAAGAGGAGAGGGGATAAAGGACATCCTTGGCGTGTACCTCTGTGAAGTAGAAAGGGGGAAGATAAAAGGCCATTGCATGATACCAGCGATTTGGGGGATGCATATAATGTACGAATTATCTGTATAAAATGAGGGGGAAAACCAAAATTGTGTAGAGTTTGAAAAAGATGG
Source organism: Pseudophryne corroboree (assembly GCF_028390025.1). Lineage (NCBI taxonomy): Eukaryota > Metazoa > Chordata > Amphibia > Anura > Myobatrachidae > Pseudophryne > Pseudophryne corroboree. Next base: position 315,587,280 of record NC_086447.1, on the reverse strand, counting down.
GGCCATAAAACTAAATCAAAAGCTTTTTCTGCGTCTAACGTAATCACCATGTTAGGAGAGGAAGTGCCAGACAACTAAGAAGTTTGGTGAATGGCCGCTAACACTCTCTGCACATTCACTACAGAATGTCTGCCGGTGATAAATCCTGTCTGGTCTGATTTGATCAATAAAGGTAATATAGGCTTCAATCTCTCTGCCAATATCTTTGTCAATATTTTGTAATCAACATTTAGCAGAGAGATTGGCCTATATGAACCAGGGAGGGCGAGGTCACGCCCAGATTTGGGGATGACTTTTATAATAGCATCAGAAAAGTACAGTGGGAGAGATTGTTGGTCAATTATAAAGTTGAAAGTGTCCGCCAGCGGCCGTGCTATCTGTGGAGACAATATTTTATAAAATTCATTTGAGAATCCATCAGGGCCGGGCGCTGAGGCTAGTTTCAACTTTCCGATAGCCCAAGAGATCTCCTCAGGGGTAATGGGGTTTAACAGGTTTACCATTAACGTTTCTGGTACTTGTGGTAAGGTCAGGGAATCCCAATAGGAAGAAGAAAGAGAAGAGGTAGGGGGTGAAGAAGAGGGAGAAGGAGGAGAGGGGGATAAGGAGGTAGAGTTCCCTAATGACTCCTCTGGAACCAATCCCGGGGCTGAGTACAGAGATTGATAGAAACATTTCATAGTCTCGACTATCTGTGAATCAGAGTCAGTCTTGGAGCCATCAGGGCGTAGCAAAGGGTGGACAACCGTGCCTGGTCTAGACCCTTGTAGCAGATTCGTTAGGAGCCTCCCAACTTTATTCCCAAACTTATAAAATTTAGAGTGCACATTAAAAAGGTATTTATCTCCTGAATGTTGGAGAAACTCATTATAAATTAATTTAGTTTCTAGGTAAGCAGTTTTGTGTGCAGGTGAAGGGTGTGTCTTAAACATTTGGAAGGCAGTAGAGAGTTTCTCTTGCAACTGTAAATATTCTTGTTTATATTGTCATTTGGTATTTGAAACTTAGGCTATCAGTTCACCTCGAAGGACCGATTTGGCCGTTTGCCAAAAGATAGGCGGGTTAGAAGAGGAATGAGACGCATTTGTTTCTGCGTACTTGTTCCATTAAGTTAAAAGTTTCTGCTTTAGACCTTGGGACTGAAACATGTGAGAAGGGAATCTCCACATCGGAGAAGTAGATTTAGATTTTCCAAGAGCTAACTTCACATTAATCAATGCATGGTCTGATAAAAGGGGGGGTTCGATCCCTACCGAGGTTAGGGAGGGAAAAAGGGGTTTAGCAAGTAGTATATAGTCTATCCTGGACCAAGTATTGTGGGTTAATGATAAGTAAGTAAAATCCCTCTCCGTAGGATTAAGAGCTCTCCAAGAATCTACTAAATTAAGATCCTTGCTGAGATAAGGAACTCCCAATCTAGGGAGAGGAATATTTCGTTTGGGAGGGGGGGATCTATTTAGATACTGAGAAGATATTAAATTAAGGTCTCCACAGACTATCAAGGAGGACAAGTCGCAGGCATGTAAATGTGTGAGCAGTTAAACAAAAAAGGATTTTTTATATTGAGTAGGGGCATAAACATTACAGATAGTGAAGGTGGTGTCAGCTAGGGAAAGGGACAAGGTCAAGTATCTACCATGCGGGTCAGCAAAGACAGAGGTCACCTGTATATTCAAGGCCTTTTTTGCTAGTATTGCCACACCACATGATTTAGTGTTGAAGGAAGCTGAACCTAACAGGGACCAGTTCATAATTTGAAGCTTTTTCACTTCGTCTGGCATCAAATGGGTTTCCTGCAAACAAATAAGGTCAACATTGTGTTTGTTGAGATAGGTAAAGAGTTTGCGGCGCTTAGCCGGTGTATGAATACCTCTAATATTAAGAGAGCCTATGTTAAGAGACATTAAAGTGGACTTCAAGTGTTAGCTGTAAGCGAATGCCAGAAGGAGAAAAGTGAAGAAAACAAAAGGGAAAAACACGAGGTTAAGGGGAGACAAAGGACAGGGGGAACCAAACCATCCCTAAAAGTGAAATAACGGACCTCCAGAAAAATTCCTGGTACCTGTATCGCTGTGATTACAGGTAGCAGGGAGTGTCTCTTAATAACAAAACTTCAAAATAAACTATGCACGGCAGAGCTCCGCCCTCCCAGTTACTTCTTTAAACATGTAATATCAAAACATAAACAAAGACATCCATACAACATGGACTGCATTCCAATATAACATTATTGCAGTATATAAGTGTATAACGTATTGCATGACATCGAACCCAAACTGAAACTGAAGTTCAGGTGCGGTGTCAGACAGGGTGAAACATTTGTCAGGTGTAAGAATAAACGCACGGCATATGCCTCACTGCAGGGTTACCAATAAGATTTTAAAGTCAATTTCCAGATAGTAGGACAGCAGGAGTCTCACACAGCCATATCATCAGCTTCTGCACTAGGACCTGTCCCTATCTCCTCAGACGCTTCCTTGAGATAAGCTGCAGCATCCGCTGCGTTGGAAAAGTCAGCAAAGCCAGACGCTGTAAAGATTCTGAGTTTGGCCGGGAACAGCATATGAAACTTGCGGTTTGTTTGTATCAGATTAGTGCACACTGTTGAAAAGGAACGCCGCGCTCTGGAAAGTTCCACAGAAAAGTCCTGAAACAGCCGTAGGGTGTGGGATTCCCAGATGAGAGGATTGTGTTTTCTAGAGGCAGACCAAAGCACCTGCTTATGCAGGAAATTCAGAGTTTTAAAGATAACAACCCTCTGTTTGTGTGCTGAGGCAGGTTTCATCTCTCCCATCCTGTGTACCCTTTCAATCACTATATCAGAGCACTCTGATTCAACATGTAGTAGTTTAGGAAGTGTGTGACGGACAAAAAACTCCAACTGCGCGCCTTTAATGGACTCAGGGAGTCCGGTGATGCGTAGGTTATTACGTCGTGTCCTATTTTCAATATTGTCCAACTTGCCAGACATGCGTTTGTTGTCTAATATCAAGTCTTTAACTGACTTTTGTAATGTATTGATATCATCCATGTTCTGGCTAATGTGCGCTTCAGCCCCTGTTATGCGGTCAGACAGGCGAGAGATCTGTGTGGTAATGTCTGCGACCGCTTTCTGTAATAATTGCGCCATAGTGGCTTGCATAGCCTTAGTAAGTTCCTCATACGTAAGGGAAGCCGTCTGTTTACCATCTGAAATACCTGTGATCCCCTCCGAAGCAGAGATAGGTTTCTTTGCCGCTGATGTCCCCGGACCAGCGTCCGCGCCGGGCGCCATGTTGTGCTCGCCACGCCGCTTCTCCTGGCGTTGCTGCTGCGGTGCCGGAGGCTGTTTTACGGGAGGCGGGGGGCCCAGGAACTTGTCCATGTCTATGCCCGATCTGCAGGGGGACCGGGAGCGGTGTCTCACAGAGGCTGACAGGGTTAAAGCTGAACGAAGCAACGTGGGGAGCGGAGCTACAGGAAGAAGCTGCTCACTCTCCCATGCCGGAACCGGAAGTTTGGATATGAGTTTAGTTGATGACAAATTCACTGCATAGATTTTGTAAGATGTTCTCCTTGTTTTCGCGTCCGGTTTCCTCTGTGTTTTCTGGGTTTTTTCCACACACCATAATGGTTGGTTATTTAGCTCCTGACATAAATGGTCCCTAGCATGTACATGTATTAGGTAATAAGACTTGTATGATTCACTTGGGCATTGACTAATGTGAATGACTGAAATGTAAAGTGATGCATACAAGTACACTACATAAATAACTGTTAATAAATAATTGCTCTGCATGGTTTCATTCATCAACTATACTGGTGACTTTTTATTATTTGCTTTCTTGAGATTAAAAGTCAGGAGGTGCCTCAGTTTGATGACAGTGATGGAAGAAACTGCTGTGATCTGTTCCCAGATAAGCTTATTTTTACTTTATGTGTTTCTACTTTACCTTAGGATTTTGCTTGTTTGCTCATTATTCTGCTCTTTGCTTATGTCTCTGACAATGTTACTGCCTCGTTCCATACAGTATATGTTACTGTTTATCATTTAACACAGTGGTTTTCAAACTGTGTGCCTAGACACCCTAGTGTGCCTCAGGGCACTTACAGAGGCACCATGGAATGGTGGTCCAGGACCAATTTAAATTATTTATGATGAATGTTTTAGGCAAAACCAGTGCTAAAATATTATCTCCCATGATGGTCATCCCTGCTCTATTACTCACCAGGCAGTGGACCAATCAGAGGTGACCATGGGGTTTTGTGGGTTGCTTGGGGGGGGGGCGAGGCTAGGCCCTGTGTCCTGATTCAGAGAGAAAAAACATTGGGGTGCTTTGTGCCTTCAATGGAGGTGAACCATTTGATATCCGCCATTGATGGCAAAACCATCTATCACCTATGGTCAACCATCTATGGTCGGTGGCCATCCTTAAATCAAATGATGCAATACTGATAAGATCTGTGGGTTCGTCCACTTTGCTGCTCTGAGAAAATATGTTGCCTGCCTCCAGTCTCCTCCTTTCTTGGCATTGGTTACCCAATGTGCCATTGCTTTGGTTCCTTGTGAGGGGCCTTCTTCTCTGCTAGTACTAAGCAAATCATGAAGCAGGATGGGGTCATGCTGGAAGGAATACTACAGTATATATCTTTCAAGTGGTAGCAGTGGTGACCTTCTGCTATTGAGTAGGGCTCATGAATGCTTGAACAACAACTTAATATAGGAAAATAAATGTATTAAGACTTATTCCATACACTATCTACTTAGTGTCGATACTCCTACTTGCATTACCATTACATATGATTATATTATATAAAATATGAATGTAATACTGTAGATATATGATACACAGGACATGATTTATCACATCCCGATTTAAATACGGATGGGACATGATAATATTGCCTACATTTACAACGTTAAGATGAAAAATTTCACATAAATTTAGTATAAAAACTCTTGACAGGATGCGGGCTACAATTAGAGTTCTTCCTGGTGAATAGCAAGCTATAACTCTGCTTCTTGGTTCGGGGTCATTGGTGATAGATAGAGGACCGAGAGGATTCCTCTCCAGCTCTTTTGAGCTCTGGAATGCTTGGTAAATCTAATAGCATAGTAGCCTCCATAGAAATCTGGGCTGGTGGCTTCTTTTGATTTTAGGAATGGAGGGACCTTGGTAGAATTTGGAGATATGCTGTGGTCCCCCCTTCTTAAACTCTGGAGATCCTTAATGTTTGCAGGTGTTTTCAGGGTATATCCTGCAAATATTCTTTAATGAATATGCCGCATACTATTATATATGATTTATTGTAATTAATCCTGCATTTGTGGAGAAAGGCTAGATATGTCTTGGTTGATAAAGCTAAATATTTATCGTATATAAAACACTTTAAGAGGTCTAAGAACACTATACGCTATCTACGTAAGGAGTACCGTAAGGGTACGCAAGTTGTGTAGCGATCGCTCAACCGTAGTCGAGACGCTCAAGCGTCACGTTCGCTTACGGCCCAGTGATCACAGGCAGGCACGCTATTGGCTGCCGACTAACGTAATGATTCGCTATAGCGTAGCGTACGCTCGGGACCATGAGGAGATCACCAGCGGTGCAGACGCTTACAACGTTAAACCTTTATATCTATACCTTTAACGATGAGATACACAGTATACCTTAGTGTAGAGACAGAGTGTAAGTGCAACCTGGTGTAACCTGATTAACTACAAAGCTGCTTGAGCGTCACCGACGCTCAGAGAATACTTAACACTATAAGAAATACACAGATACCTGGGCTTAGGGTCCAAAACCTATTATATGTATTATAACTATTATACTTGCAAAAAGGAATCACAGTACAAATGATACACTACAATATAACATAAACCAACTAACCAGATAAACTAGACAGGAAATACAATACAATATAATTAAAGGAAAATACGAGAGAGATAGAGAGAGAGGGAGATGGCTCACAGTAAGACAATATGATTACGGAGAAAACTTACGCACAAGGGGAAACGATCGCATGCGCCTCGATATCCAGCTCCCGATTATCAGCAATGAGAACCGTTGAAGAGAGTGAAGTTGGATATGGTCGGCCTGCCTATTTATGCCCCACACACAATACAATTCAATGGCCCTACAATCTCATTGTTCATTGGACACAGGAATTCGGCTTCGCATTATAACAAAAGGTCATAGGTTGATTCATACAGGTGGGCTGTGACTATTTCCAACTGCTCAGGTGGGAGGGAAACTGGGTTTCCCGCCGCATGGGTAATAAAGTGCAAATAAAGTAAATGTTCATAAACTTCTTATGTCCATAACTATTCGCACGAGCGATTGATCTGCTTCAAACCAACACCGGAATATTTCTAATTAAATATTCTTCCGATGGATACTAAACACCACTGTATTACTCCTGTCTGACCCTTCGTATCAAACAAAGAGGGATTCCTCTGTTCATGAACATTCTATATTAACCAAACTTTCAGAATCTATCAAAGGGACCATGATCTACAAATTACATTATTAGTGAAAATATGTAATGATTGAGTCGCACGCTACGATCGCATAAACTCTACCGTAAATACGCATACCATGCGCCTGCGGGTGCCCGCGACTGTGAGTATGCGCACGTACGGGAGAGCGTACGCATGCGCAGCACGGACCTGTGTGAGGTGCAAATATGGTAGTGTGCATAGAGATATTTTTCTGACTTTGACATGGTCTACAGTGTTATAACATTTGTAATTATTACTCCTATTTTAAAGTTAACAAGGAATGTCAGCATTTTGTGTGTGTGAGGGAGTGAGTGAGTGAGTGAGTGAGTGAGTGTGTGTGTATGTTTGCATTTATTACAAACTTCAATTACAGTATTAACTTTTATTTTACTTTTAAATCCTGATGCATTCTGCCTGTCTAAAATGTAAAGCTAGGTAGAAATACAGTATATGTGTGTAAGTAAGAATGATATATATTTATTTACAGTTTCTTATACAAAAGAATGTTAGATATGGGATGAAAAGGAACAAAATTATAAGGGCAATAGGATTGAAATTATTCTAAACTATCATTTAATGGATGGACTTTCTAAATATTCTTGAGCAATTTAGTACCATAATTACTAAAATGCCACTTTCCTTACTGAAAATTTTAATAATTGTGTACAGTGGTAGTTTCCAAATGTGGTTCTCAAGGCGCCCCTACAGTCCAGGTTTTAAAGATATCTATGCTTAGGCACAGGTGACTTAGTACCTCAGTCAGTTTTATTATACCATCTGTGCACAAGCAGGGATATCCCTAAAACCTGGATTGTTGTGATGCCTTAAGGACTGCATTTAGAAACCACTGATGTACATTATAGCAGATTAATATATAAAGAAGAATGAAAAAATCTAAATGTACATAATATAATTAAATAATATTTGGCTGGGAAGACAGTAACGCATATTAAAGTTCAATAGTTTACTTGCTGTTTAAATTATTAACTGGACTTTAATACTTAGCTAAATCTGTGGAGTATAACATAATCAATTCTAGGAATGTTGAGTAACTTTTAACTTTTGATGTACCATATAATGAATGAAGTATATGTTTGCACTATTGTTTTTTTATCATAGGGATTTAATTGTCTTAATTTTGTACGTACTACCTTGAACATGAGCACAAATGTACCAAGTCTGAATTCTCCAATCAAAGTGTAAAACTGGGGAGGTGTTACTCCACAAATATGTTACCAAAGTAATGGGTCAGATGTAACAGAACAACCCCATATTTTGCAGTTAGTGGGATATAGAAATAAGCTTTCCCCCCAAAAAATTTCAGCCTCTCAGCTCTATCTAATTTTGTCATTAAGGGGTCTATTTATTAATATTATTTTTTACTAAAATAATGTGAAAAAGGGTGTGAAAAAGCTGTGCAGGACCCGGCTACAGTGATCAGCTATGTGTGTTTGATGGACCCACAAGCTGATCAGAGAGTGTCAAAAGCACACAAAAAAAAAGTAAAATAAACCCCAAAACATACTCACCTGTCCAGGGAGCTGGTGTCCACTGATCTGGTGAGCGCTGCCAGGTGCCAGGTCCCCCATGTGATGCAATGTGACCATGGTGCAGTAAAGAGACGCTGCAAAGCGGCAGCGCACTTTACAGCACCGGGGGTCACCGCAGCACACAGGATCCGGTGCTCAGCAGCCCAGCAGGAGCAGCGACCACTGACACCCTGGACTGGTAAGTATACTATCCTGCTGGGGGGTCCGCGGCGCGCGGGGGGTTGTTGCGACGGGGGGGGGGGGGTGGGAGGGGGTGACTAGGCGGTGACTAGTGTACCTTTAAAAGCCACAAGGTATTTGGCAGGTGCACATTAAACCAAGTAGGCATATTTGCAGTTATATTATGTGTGAAACAGTTGCCAGATTTTAAGACTCTGTGATAATGTAGGACCTGCATGAAGGTGGGGTACCTTGGCGATCGGTTTGCAGGATTCTGTGCATTGGCCAACTCACTAACTAAAACCTCATCATTTATTTATTGATATATTGAGGATAAATGAGCTTGCTATGGTGAGTGCTCGGATTTCTGTTTTGTATGTATTTGAATGATGTGGTCATGGGCTACATGCACCCCACCCTATGAGTGGTAAGTGCATTTGTGTACCCCGCTTCTGGGCTGGCAAGTGCTGAGGTTATGTGCACCCCACCCAATGAGTGGTGAGTGCACTTGTGTGCCCCGCTTCTGGGGTGGTGAGTGATGTGGTTTTATATTTGTGTGTGTGTGTGTGTGTATATATATATATATATATATATATATACACACATATATATTCATAGATAAGAAGATATTTATTACCTACAGTAGTTTTCAAAAATAAATATTTGATTACATGCATGACCACTAGGATTATGGGGCAGCTGACCAGGGCATATTGAGTAATTGAAGTGGTCCGTGAATGAAGGTCTTATGTAACAATTTTCTGAATAATTATTTTGTTTCTTTAATGCAGGGGTGGGGAACCTTTTTTCTACCAAGGGCCATTTGGATATTTCTAAAATCCTTCGGGGGCCATACAAAAATTCTCAATTTAAAAAATTACCCTGCCCCCCCCCCAGCAGGTCTGCCCCTTAGAGGTACTGTGTGGGTGCACCCAAAAAATGGGTGTGGCCAATTAAAATGGGACGTGATACACATATGTCCCCAATAGTGCAGTGCCAGATCCACAATTGCCCCCACAGTGCCAGATCCACAATTGCCCCCACAGTGCCAGCTATACAAATGCCCCCACAGTGTCAGGTATACAAATGCCCCCACAGTGTCAGGTATACAAATGCCATCACAGTGTCAGGTATACAAATGCCCCCACAGTGTCAGGTATACAAATGCCCCCACAGTGTCAGGTATACAAATGCCCCCACAGTGTCAGGTATACAAATGCCCCACAGTGCCAGATCCACAAATGCCCCCACAGTGCCAGATCCACAAATGCCCCCACAGTGTCAGGTATACAAATGCCCCCACAGTGTCAGGTATACAAATGCCCCCACAGTGCCAGATCCACAAATGCCCCCGCAGTGCCAGATCCACAAATGCCCCCACAGTGCCAGGTATACAAATGCCCCCACAGTGCCAGGTATACAAATGCCCCCCACAGTGTCAGATCCACAAATGCCCCCACAGTGTCAGGTATACAAATGCCCCCACAGTGCCAGGTATACAAATGACTTAACAGTGCCAGATCCACAAATGCCCCCACAGTGCCAGGTATACAAATGAAAAAAGAAATCACTTATGTGAGAGAGCGCAAGCAAATTTTAAACAATTTTATTTTGTATTAAAAATATATACCTGTATACCTGTAGGACTAAAAACCTAGTACTCTTCACCTTTCCCAATAATGTATCATATGTTGTTCATTTCTATATTGTCATTAAGGCCAAGAGGAGACAAAGAACCCAATGAGAAGATCCAGAAAGCCTCTCTCCTACAGAGATAATTGAACCTGTCCCCACCTCGGTCTGTGGTTGGAACATGCTCAATTCCCTGTACTATCACCCCGTTCATATTTCCCTTATGTTTATTCTGAATATGTGTGGACAATGAGTGTGTCTTTAACCCCTTAATAATATTGCGCCTATGCTCTAGGAACCTTACATTCAATTTTCGGGTTGTACGTCCCACATATTGAATTCCACATATGCATGTTATAAGATAAACTACATATGTGGTATTACAGTCAATATGACCCCTAATTTCAAAAACCGTATTATAAGTGTTTGAGTGAAATTGTGTATTATTAGGTCCTATGTATTCACAAGTCATACATCCTGATCGTCCACATCTGTAGCAGCCTTCCTTTCGTGGGATGGAGCTAAGCCAAGTGTCTTTTGATTTTTTGCTTGGAGCAGTATTCTAGCCACAAAGTGTCAAAAAAGGAACGGAGTGGATAACCCTGCAAACTAGTGGCAGGTGGTGTCAATCAATCCACTAATAATGGACACATGGTTCTAATCTATGGTAGTTTTATTGTGTTGAAATAGCAATCATACGTTTCAAAGGCATTTAGCAATTTATGCATATAATGATGTTATATTAAAAATTTTTATATATTTTTAATACAAAATAAAATTGTTTAAAATTTGCTTGCGCTCTCTCACATAAGTGATTTCTTTTTTAGTTTTATATTGGTATAAACTTCAGGATACTGAGTGGGAGCTGCAATTAAATTTTAAGTGGTGGTGAATAGCTAATTTCTGACACTACATGTGAATATACGACTGCGCCTGAATTTATGTTTACACACGGACGCAAGGGAGTCCACAAATAAAGTGGGTCCGGTGCGTTCCTGTGTCTATATAATTGTATTAGGTATACAAATGCCCCCCCAGTGCCAGATCCACAAATGCCCCCACAGTGCCAGGTATACAAATGCCCCCACAGTGCCAGGTATACAAATTACCCCACAGTGCCAGATCCACAAATGCCCCCACAGTGCCAGGTATACAAATTCCCCCCCAGTGCCAGATCCACAAATGCCCCCACAGTGCCCCCCCCCCACCCTACTTTGCTGCTCACCGCTGCTGCTGCTGCTGCTGCTGGTGCTGGTGCTGCTGCTCCATCCGGCGGGTGTCAGGGGGACAGGACAGGGAGGAGAGCGCAGCTATGTCGGGCGGCGGCGTGTAGGACCTCAAACCAGCCACCGGTTCGTGAGCCAATCAGAGCTCCTGGACCGGCAGTGGAGGCTCCTGATTGGCTGCCGGTCCACGAGCTCTGATTGACACACGAACTGGCGGCTGGTTTGAGATCTTACCTGCCGCCGGACATAGTAGCTGTGCTCTCCTCCCTGACAGCTGAGACACGCTGCCGCCGGACTGAGCAGCGGCGTGTCTCACTGACACAAGCGGGTGGGCCTGAACCAACGGCTTTGCAGGCCTTATACGGCCCGCGGGCCGGAGGTTCCCCACCCCTGCTTTAATGGATGAAGGAATAATGGTAACAATGTTATTTTAAATGTTGGTAGTCTGTTTACTAATATATTTTGTGATTAAAAGTGTCATGTCCAATTCTTAAGGTCTAATAATTTATCTTTAACTCAAAATATCTAATTTCTTCTAAATGTAGCATACTACCTATATCCACTCACCTCTTCATTTATGAGGATCAATACTTTTCTGCTATATTGTACATTCAATCAAATAAGTTGTTATTACCCATGATACAATTTGAGGCATGGGATACACTTTTGACACTGTATTTAGACAGTGTCGGACTGGAGCATGAAGGGCCCACCGGGGGTATGCAGTGGTAGGAATCCATGATTAGAGGTGTGGCCAGCCACCAAAGGGGGTGTGGTCAGCCACCACAGAGGTTTGGCTAACCATTATAGAGTACCTGGTCTGGACTCCTTGATAATTTATATAGTAATTAATGCTAGTGCATGCATGATAATGTGCCAGATTAATGACAGCAATGTACTGTAGCCAATACATCATAATCCTGTGCAGTATAAGGTAACATATGTATAATATATAATTCAAGTGCACGGTCTAGAACCTGATCTCTAGAGGAGGAGGGCCCCCCAGGCAGTGGGACTTACCGGTGGTTTCCCCTGTACCCCTGTGGGCCAGTCCGAGCCTGTATTTAGAGATACAGGAACAATCAACAGACTAAGATTAACTAATTATAATTTGTAAACTCCCTATTATGGGTTTGATAAAAACTCTAGTGCAGAGCATTCATATGTGAAATTTCTTGTTACAGAATTTCTGTACAGTGCCTGCTAAGATTCTTTTTTTGGTATTTTATTAAATATTTTTTATTCCAACATTATTTTCTATGAATATTGAATAATAAGGTAAATTATTGTTACAAACTGGAGGCACTGCAGATTTTTCCCATTATAATTCAAGGAGACTGCAGATACAATCAGAAGCTGATGGACCAAAGCGGCCGCTCTTTGATAAGGTAACACAAAATTTACTTTTCTTTATCAAGAGCCATCAATATTGTATTTTGTTCTTTCTGTCTTCAATTAATCTTGGATGCAGAAAATTGAATCGCAGTGACTATTGATATACTTTAGTTAATAGTGTAATATTGTCTGATATTGCTGAAAAAGTTTCACATTGTGCTGAACAATATACATATGTATTCTATTTTTTTAATTAATTTAGTGCCAGCTATCCCAATTGTTTGTACCTCATATCACTTGCAAAATGTTTATTGATGTATGATTCAGAGGCGTATCTAGCATGAGTTGAGCAGGGCACGTGCCCTGGGCGCCATGGCAGTCCCAGCAGAGGGGGGCACCACCGGCACCTGCACGGGCCGCTCGCCCCATGCAACAGGGTATGGAGCCGCAAGCGCTACCCGCGGCGCTCTCCCTGTCTCCCCGGCTCCGGCTGCTGTGCTTGTCACACTGTACAGGCAGCGGCAGCCAGGAGCCTCCCCCTACTCCCCCCCTGCGCAGTCTACATAGCACGTGCGCGACCTCGGAGGTGCGCGGCCTGGAGGTGCAGGTGAGCAGGCTGCCACTGTTTAATCTTTCCTGTCGGGGGAGAGAGGGGGGGGTGCGGGGACAGTGTGCGTGTGTGTTAATTGTGTGTGTGTGTGTGTGTGGGACAGTGTGCGTGTGTGTTAATTGTGTGTGTGTGGGACAGTGTGAGTGTGTGTAAATTTTTGCAGTCCAGTGTGTGTGGGGCAGGGGAAAGTATGAGAATGTGTGTGGAGTCTGAGTGGGTGTGTGTGTGTAATCTACAGTGTGTGTGTGTGTGTGTGTGTGTGTGTGTGTGTGTAAGGGGGTGGGCAGTCCATGTGTGTCGGCGGGATGTACTAATGGCCATTTACCGGAGAGGGATCACGGGCACTGAGATGCCCTTCTCATTCACCATCCAGCTGGGTGGCCGAGCCGGGCGGGTGAAAAGCCAGCAGCAGGGCAGCATGCCGGATATCAGCAGCCCAGGGTGCGGGCTGTAAGGCACGTGCGTAGCCCAAAGCTGGAGATCAGCAGCATGTTGACCGGCAACAAGCGGCTTCTGCTTCCGCGTTCAACATGCTACCGATCTCCGGCTTTGGGCTATGCAGGGTTAGGGGGATGCATGTCCTCTGCCGGTGTACTGCACCCTCGGCAGCTGATATCCGGCATGCTGCTGCTGCTGGCTGTCCCCCCCACCTGGCTCGGCCACACAGCTGTACGGTGAGAAGGGCATCTCCGTTCCCAAGGTTTAATACATATGCCTCAGTAAATGGCCTCTGCAGTAAATGATACTAATGCTTACCAAGGCAGTAACAGCGGGGAGGACGGCGCACATTGGGATCCTGCAGCTGGAGATAGAACTCCTTCGGAGTGCAGAAGACCACACTTAAAAGGGTGCATCCCCGGTGCGGTGCTCTGCATCCCGGGTGGCGCCGAAGATGTGGAGTGTCGGAGGTGGCAGAAGCGCCGCAGCTTGGGGTGAGAAACCGCTACACCCTTCCGCGCTGCTAAACTCTGCAATTAGTCAATTAAGGGGGTAGGCTCCCCTCACCACAGTACCCCGCAGGATTAGTTAATTAAGGGGGTAGACTCCCCTCACCACAGTGCCCCACAGGCCTTGTTAATTAAGGGGGTAGGATCCCCTCACTCTATAATGTGAATTTTGGCTCATACCATGTGCTGTAATGTGAATTTTGGCTCATACCATGTACTATTATGTGAATTTTGGCTCATACTGTGTGCTATAATGTGAATTTTGGCTCATACTGCGTGCTATAATGTGAATTTCAGCTCATACCATGTGCTATAATGTGAATTTCGGCTCATACCATGTGGGGTAATGTGAATTTCGGCTCATACCGTGTGCTGTAATGTGAATTTCAGCTCATACCATGTGGGGTAATATGAATTTCGGCTCATACTGTGTGGTGTAATATGAATTTCGGCTCATACCGTGTGGGGAAATGTAAATTTCGGCTCATACCATGTGGGGTAATGTGATTTCCGGCTCATACTGTGTGGTGTAATATGAATTTCAGCTCATACCGTGTGGGGTAATGTGAATTTTGGCTCATACCATGTGGGGTAATGTGAATTTCGGCTCATACTGTGTGCTATGATGTGAATTTCGGCTCATACCGTGTGGGGAAATGTGAATTGTAGCTCATACCATGTGGGGTAATGTAAATTTCGGCTCATACTGTGTGGTGTAATATGAAGTTCGGCTCATACCATGTGGGGTAATGTGAATTTTGGCTCATACCATGTGGGGTAATGTGAATTTTGGCTCATACTGTGTGCTATAATGTGAATTTCGGCTCATACCGTGTGGGGTAATGTGAATTTCGGCTCATACCGTGTGCTATAATGTGAAAGGGGCACCAGTACTAGATAGTATATGGGGTCCTACTACACTGAAGGAAACGCCCCTATTGAGTGACCACGCCCCCTTCTCCGGAGCGTGCGCTGAAGGCGCGTGCATAATTGCTATCTACACTCTTTCATTCCCCCTTCAAAAATTCAACTTTGACCACTGCACCTACATCTATACATACACACCCTGACATCTTTATATACAGTGACACTGGTGGCATGTGCACATACTTTCCTTTTGTAGTTTTTTTTTTTTTTTGGGGGGGGGGCGCCATTATTGATCTTGCCCTGGGCTCCAAAAATCCTAGCTACGCCTCTGGTGTGATTGGTGTTTAACAAGTTAAGCAATAAAAAGGTAGGTTGTTAGATGTTTTTGAGATGTAAGAATTACATACATGAGTTGTAATCCATAGTAGTTAGGATGGGATGACAGTCAGACTGGCAACAGTGGCATCCCGGCATTCAAAGTCCTGGCAGATACCGGTATTTTAGCACTAACCTACCTCTGCCGCAGCCTAACCCTAATCATCCCCTCCCGCAGCCTAGCCCTAACCCTCCTGATGCGATGGGTTTTCTGAAGAATCCATTTGCACAGCCGATCGCAAGGAGATTGACAGGAAGAAGGCGTTTATGGGTGTCAACTGACCGTTTTCTGGGAGTGTTTGGAAAAATGCAGGCGTGTCCAGGCGTTTGCAGGGCGGGTGTCTGACGTCAATTCCGGGACCAAAAAGACTGAAGTGATCGTATGGGCTGAGTAAGTCCAGAGCTACTCAGAAACTGCAAAAAACGTTTTGGTCCCGCTCAGCTGCACACGCGTTCGCACACTTGCAAAGTGAAAATACACTCCCCCGTGGGCGGCGACTATGCGTTTGCACGGCTGCTAAAAGTAGCTAGCGAGCGATCAACTCGGAATGACCCCCTATATCCAGTAGCTGAATTAAAGAAATTAGGGCAAAGATCAAGTTCAGAAAGTGAGCAAGATGATATATTTGCAGATAATCAGTGACTAACTCTAACCCTAAACCTAACCCTAACCTCAGTACTTACCATTGGGATTCTGACTGCTGAGATACCGCTGTCGATAATGTGACCATCAGGATTTCAACTGCCGGGATCCTGACAGCACCCCATTAGCATAATAAGTATATATCTAATGAGATAATTAGTAAATGAGATTTGTACACTAAGTTTTACTTAATAGTAATTATTAGATTGTGATTCATAGACTGCATGTACAGGACTCAGAAGCAGAAATATCAGAAGTACTGTATAACATCCAAAGATTAAAATGGACAATTGTTCTATGAGAGTATGATTAACAGTTATGATAGACATCTTCCAAGTGCAGGTTCCTTTGATTCTAATGTTTTATAAATGTACAAATTGAGATTATAAATTGCTAAATAAGAAAACAAAGATCCTTATTATGTATTTTTTTGGCATTATGGAAAAATGGTCTCACAGCTGGAAATTATTGGCAGCATCAAACAGTAATATACAGCCACCTGGTTCTAAAATTACAGAACAGGGAAGTTTGTCACCTCCTTATTACCAACCCAAAACTACTGGATTATGGGGGTCATTCCGAGTTGATCGCTCGCTGACATTTTTCGCAGCGCAGCAAACAGGTTACTACTGCACATGTGCGCAGGTGTGTTGTACGGGTACAAAGCGAATCGTTGCAGGGCGATGGGTTTTCTGAAGAATCCATTCGCACAGCCGATCGCAAGGAGATTGACAGGAAGAAGGCGTTTATGGGTGTCAACTGACCGTTTTCTGGGAGTGTTTGGAAAAATGCAGGCGTGTCCAGGCGTTTGCAGGGCGGGTGTCTGACGTCAATTCCGGGACCAAAAAGACTGAAGAGATCGTATGGGCTGAGTAAGTCCAGAGCTACTCAGAAACTGCAAAAAACTTTTTCGTCCCGCTCAGCTGCACACGCGTTCACACACTTGCAAAGTGAAAATACACTCCCCCGTGGGCGGCGACTATGCGTTTGCACGGCTGCTAAAAGTAGCTAGCGAGCGATCAACTCGGAATGATCCCCTATATCCAGTAGCTGAATTAAAGAAATTAGGGCAAAGATCAAGTTCAGAAAGTGAGCAAGATGATATATTTGCAGATAATCAGTTGGAGTTTGCGATTCAGAAATTAAAGTAGATGCAGTTAGTAGATCAGGGTGTAGTTGTGGGTTAAATACCATTAGGTGGTACAGTGGTGAAACCTACTGTTAGGCTCCACAGCAGGGAAAAGTGGGGTGTGTGAAATGTGCACACAATATAGCAAAGTCAGTTAAAAAATATGAGGAAAGACAACCAGTTCAATTTTATGATCCAGTGACAGTCAACAGTGACATAACTCGATATTTTTGTGCCCTGTGCCAGAAAAATAAATCATGCCCCCTCTTCCACAATGTCCAAAATAGGATCAGTGCGCGCCGAAGGCACATGTCAAATATATAGGGATGTGTCTTTATGGGGAAGGGGCGTGGCCACAGAATAGTACCAATTCATATTACACTGCACAGTAGCGTCCTTTATTCACATTACATCGTACAGTTGTGTACAGTATTCTCATTACACCACACAGTAGTGCCCCTTATACACATTACATCATGGTAAAACCCATTACACAAAGTACATCACAGTAGAGCCCCTGATGCACATGCCAAGTAGCGCTTCAGATATATCTTATGCCCGGTAGATCCAACATTATGTCAGGTAGAGCCCCTGATACACATTATGCCAGCTATAGCCCACATTATGCCAGGTAGAGCCCCTGATACACAATATGCCAGCTAGAGCCCCTTATACACATAATGCCAGGTAGAGTTCACATTATACATATAGATTGGTAAATGCTCAATTAGCTTAGTGATATCATTCAGGTGCTCGAAAGGAAGGGGTATTTCTGAGCAAGAAAAAAAGCAATTGTTTCCCCAGCACACTGAATGGATAACAGTAACCAGATATAAATCCCACATGATAATAGAATTCAGAGATCTTCGTTACACATATTTGCGCAAATGTGTGGTTAAGCCCCAAAGCCGCATCAAGGCCTCTCTGTATATTTGGGGTCCCTAGCGCTATATCTAGGTGCAGGGTGTGGCACCCCAAAACACCAGAATGAGCCAGAAAGCACAGCGTGACATACCAGTGTAAAAAACTATAGTGTTAATAAATTAGTATTTAGGAAGCCGAAGCTATAGAGAGGGTGATACAAACATGAAATGTAATTAAAATAGAGAAATAGTGTTAGAAAATTAATAAGTGAAAAGTGTTAATAGAATGTAAAGGTATGCCACACTAAAGCCATCCAGCTCAGCCAGTCCAGAGGCACCACACCTCACACCTCCATTACCCCAATCTGGGTCTAATATTAACCAGCAAGGAGTCACATGATAATGGCTCCTTACTAAAATATGCCTAAGCTAAGAGCTACTTACCTTGGAGCAACCCCATAATGCTCCATGTGGCATGTCAGGGCCTGCACCTCCTCCTAATGCAGAAACCTCTCTGCCTCTCACAACAGACATATAGATTGGTAAATGCTCAATTAGCTAATGGGCCCTACTCACTGGCCGAGGTGCCCGACGGCCGATACGGCCGACGAGCGACCCGGCGGCGGGGGGGGCAGTGACGGGGGGAGTGAAGCTTCTTCACTCCCCCCGTCACCCGGCTCCATAGACGTGCAGGCAAATATGGACGAGATCGTCCATATTGGCCTGCATGCACAGCCGACAGGAGACCAGCGATGAACGAGCGCGGGGACGCGCATCGTTCATCGCTTAAGTCTCCACACTGAAAGATATGAACGAGATCTCGTTCATTTATGAACGAGATCGTTCATATCTTTCAAAATATCGGCCAGTGTGTAGGGCCCATTAGTGATATCATTCAGGTGCTCGAAAGGAAGGGGTATTTCTGAGCAAGAAAAAAAGCAATTGTTTCCCCAGCACACTGAATGGATAACAGTAACCAGATATAAATCCCACATGATAATAGAATTCAGAGATCTTCGTTACACATATTTGCGCAAATGTGTGGTTAAGCCCCAAAGCCGCATCAAGGCCTCGCTGTATATTTGGGGTCCCTAGCACTATATCTAGGTGCAGGGTGTGGCACCCCAAAACACCAGAATGAGCCAGAAAGCACAGCGTGACATACCAGTGTAAAAAACTATAGTGTTAATAAATTAGTATTTAGGAAGCCGAAGCTATAGAGAGGGTGATACAAACATGAAATGTAATTAAAATAGAGAAATAGTGTTAGAAAATTAATAAGTGAAAAGTGTTAATAGAATGTAAAGGTATGCCACACTAAAGCCATCCAGCTCAGCCAGTCCAGAGGCACCACACCTCACACCTCCATTACCCCAATCTGGGTCTAATATTAACCAGCAAGGAGTCACATGATAATGGCTCCTTACTAAAATATGTCTAAGCTAAGAGCTACTTACCTTGGAGCAACCCCATAATGCTCCATGTGGCATGTCAGGGCCTGCACCTCCTCCTAATGCAGAAACCTCTCTGCCTCTCACAACAGACATATAGATTGGTAAATGCTCAATTAGCTAATGGGCCCTACTCACTGGCCGAGGTGCCCGACGGCCGATACGGCCGACGAGCGACCCGGCGGCGGGGGGGGCAGTGACGGGGGGAGTGAAGCTTCTTCACTCCCCCCGTCACCCGGCTCCATAGACGTGCAGGCAAATATGGACGAGATCGTCCATATTGGCCTGCATGCACAGCCGACAGGAGACCAGCGATGAACGAGCGCGGGGACGCGCATCGTTCATCGCTTAAGTCTCCACACTGAAAGATATGAACGAGATCTCGTTCATTTATGAACGAGATCGTTCATATCTTTCAAAATATCGGCCAGTGTGTAGGGCCCATTAGTGATATCATTCAGGTGCTCGAAAGGAAGGGGTATTTCTGAGCAAGAAAAAAAGCAATTGTTTCCCCAGCACACTGAATGGATAACAGTAACCAGATATAAATCCCACATGATAATAGAATTCAGAGATCTTCGTTACACATATTTGCGCAAATGTGTGGTTAAGCCCCAAAGCCGCATCAAGGCCTCGCTGTATATTTGGGGTCCCTAGCGCTATATCTAGGTGCAGGGTGTGGCACCCCAAAACACCAGAATGAGCCAGAAAGCACAGCGTGACATACCAGTGTAAAAAACTATAGTGTTAATAAATTAGTATTTAGGAAGCCGAAGCTATAGAGAGGGTGATACAAACATGAAATGTAATTAAAATAGAGAAATAGTGTTAGAAAATTAATAAGTGAAAAGTGTTAATAGAATGTAAAGGTATGCCACACTAAAGCCATCCAGCTCAGCCAGTCCAGAGGCACCACACCTCACACCTCCATTACCCCAATCTGGGTCTAATATTAACCAGCAAGGAGTCACATGATAATTAGAGATGAGCGCCTGAAATTTTTCGGGTTTTGCGTTTTGGTTTTGGGTTCGGTTCCGCGGCCGTGTTTTGGGTTCGAACGCGTTTTGGCAAAACCTCACCGAATTTTTTTTGTCGGATTCGGGTGTGTTTTGGATTCGGGTGTTTTTTTCAAAAAACACTAAAAAACAGCTTAAATCATAGAATTTGGGGGTCATTTTGATCCCAAAGTATTATTAACCTCAAAAACCATAATTTACACTCATTTTCAGTCTATTCTGAATACCTCACACCTCACAATATTATTTTTAGTCCTAAAATTTGCACCGAGGTCGCTGTGTGAGTAAGATAAGCGACCCTAGTGGCCGACACAAACACCGGGCCCATCTAGGAGTGGCACTGCAGTGTCACGCAGGATGTCCCTTCCAAAAAACCCTCCCCAAACAGCACATGACGCAAAGAAAAAAAGAGGCGCAATGAGGTAGCTGTGTGAGTAAGATTAGCGACCCTAGTGGCCGACACAAACACCGGGCCCATCTAGGAGTGGCACTGCAGTGTCACGCAGGATGGCCCTTCCAAAAAACCCTCCCCAAACAGCACATGACGCAAAGAAAAAAAGAGGCGCAATGAGGTAGCTGTGTGAGTAAGATTAGCGACCCTAGTGGCCGACACAAACACCGGGCCCATCTAGGAGTGGCACTGCAGTGTCACGCAGGATGTCCCTTCCAAAAAACCCTCCCCAAACAGCACATGACGCAAAGAAAAAAAGAGGCGCAATGAGGTAGCTGTGTGAGTAAGATTAGCGACCCTAGTGGCCGACACAAACACCGGGCCCATCTAGGAGTGGCACTGCAGTGTCACGCAGGATGTCCCTTCCAAAAAACCCTCCCCAAACAGCACATGACGCAAAGAAAAAAAGAGGCGCAATGAGGTAGCTGACTGTGTGAGTAAGATTAGCGACCCTAGTGGCCGACACAAACACCGGGCCCATTTAGGAGTGGCACTGCAGTATCACGCAGGATGTCCCTTCCAAAAAACCCTCCCCAATCAGCACATGATGCAAAGAAAAAGAAAAGAAAAAAGAGGTGCAAGATGGAATTGTCCTTGGGCCCTCCCACCCACCCTTATGTTGTATAAACAAAACAGGACATGCACACTTTAACCAACCCATCATTTCAGTGACAGGGTCTGCCACACGACTGTGACTGATATGACGGGTTGGTTTGGACCCCCCCCAAAAAAGAAGCAATTAATCTCTCCTTGCACAAACTGGCTCTACAGAGGCAAGATGTCCACCTCATCATCACCCTCCGATATATCACCGTGTACATCCCCCTCCTCACAGATTATCAATTCGTCCCCACTGGAATCCACCATCTCAGCTCCCTGTGTACTTTGTGGAGGCAATTGCTGCTGGTCAATGTCTCCGCGGAGGAATTGATTATAATTCATTTTAATGAACATCATCTTCTCCACATTTTCTGGATGTAACCTCGTACGCCGATTGCTGACAAGGTGAGCGGCGGCACTAAACACTCTTTCGGAGTACACACTTGTGGGAGGGCAACTTAGGTAGAATAAAGCCAGTTTGTGCAAGGGCCTCCAAATTGCCTCTTTTTCCTGCCAGTATAAGTACGGACTGTGTGACGTGCCTACTTGGATGCGGTCACTCATATAATCCTCCACCATTCTATCAATGTTGAGAGAATCATATGCAGTGACAGTAGACGACATGTCCGTAATCGTTGTCAGGTCCTTCAGTCCGGACCAGATGTCAGCATCAGCAGTCGCTCCAGACTGCCCTGCATCACCGCCAGCGGGTGGGCTCGGAATTCTGAGCCTTTTCCTCGCACCCCCAGTTGCGGGAGAATGTGAAGGAGGAGATGTTGACAGGTCGCGTTCCGCTTGACTTGACAATTTTGTCACCAGCAGGTCTTTCAACCCCAGCAGACTTGTGTCTGCCGGAAAGAGAGATCCAAGGTAGGCTTTAAATCTAGGATCGAGCACGGTGGCCAAAATGTAGTGCTCTGATTTCAACAGATTGACCACCCGTGAATCCTTGTTAAGCGAATTAAGGGCTCCATCCACAAGTCCCACATGCCTAGCGGAATCGCTCCGTGTTAGCTCCTCCTTCAATGTCTCCAGCTTCTTCTGCAAAAGCCTGATGAGGGGAATGACCTGACTCAGGCTGGCAGTGTCTGAACTGACTTCACGTGTGGCAAGTTCAAAGGGTATCAGAACCTTGCACAACGTTGAAATCATTCTCCACTGCGCTTGAGACAGGTGCATTCCACCTACTATATCGTGCTCAATTGTATAGGCTTGAATGGCCTTTTGCTGCTCCTCCAACCTCTGAAGCATATAGAGGGTTGAATTCCACCTCGTTACCACTTCTTGCTTCAGATGATGGCAGGGCAGGTTCAGTAGTTTTTGGTGGTGCTCCAGTCTTCTGTACGTGGTGCCTGTACGCCGAAAGTGTCCCGCAATTCTTCTGGCCACCGACAGCATCTCTTGCACGCCCCTGTCGTTTTTTAAAAAATTCTGCACCACCAAATTCAAGGTATGTGCAAAACATGGGACGTGCTGGAATTTGCCCATATTTAATGCACACACAATATTGCTGGCGTTGTCCGATGCCACAAATCCACAGGAGAGTCCAATTGGGGTAAGCCATTCCGCGATGATCTTCCTCAGTTGCCGTAAGAGGTTTTCAGCTGTGTGCGTATTCTGGAAAGCGGTGATACAAAGCGTAGCCTGCCTAGGAAAGAGTTGGCGTTTGCGAGATGCTGCTACTGGTGCCGCCGCTGCTGTTCTTGCGGCGGGAGTCCATACATCTACCCAGTGGGCTGTCACAGTCATATAGTCCTGACCCTGCCCTGCTCCACTTGTCCACATGTCCGTGGTTAAGTGGACATTGGGTACAACTGCATTTTTTAGGACACCGGTGAGTCTTTTTCTGACGTCCGTGTACATTCTCAGTATCGCCTGCCTAGAGAAGTGGAACCTAGATGGTATTTGGTAACGGGGGCACACTGCCTCAATAAATTGTCTAGTTCCCTGTGAACTAACGGCGGATACCGGACGCACGTCTAACACCAACATAGTTGTCAAGGCCTCAGTTATCCGCTTTGCAGCAGGATGACTGCTGTGATATTTCATCTTCCTCGCAAAGGACTGTTGAACAGTCAATTGCTTACTGGAAGTAGTACAAGTGGGCTTACGACTTCCCCTCTGGGATGACCATCGACTCCCAGCAGCAACAACAGCAGCGCCAGCAGCAGTAGGCGTTACACGCAAGGATGCATCGGAGGAATCCCAGGCAGGAGAGGAATCGTCAGAATTGCCAGTGACATGGCCTGCAGGACTATTGGCATTCCTGGGGAAGGAGGAACTTGACACTGAGGGAGTTGGTGGGGTGGTTTGCGTGAGCTTGGTTACAAGAGGAAGGGATTTACTGGTCAGTGGACTGCTTCCGCTGTCACCCAAAGTTTTTGAACTTGTCACTGACTTATTATGAATGCGCTGCAGGTGACGTATAAGGGAGGATGTTCCGAGGTGGTTAACGTCCTTACCCCTACTTATTACAGCTTGACAAAGGGAACACACTGCTTGACACCTGTTGTCCGCATTTCTGGTTAAATACCTCCACACCGAAGAGCTGATTTTTTTGGTATTTTCACCTGGCATGTCAACGGCCATATTCCTCCCACGGACAACAGGTGTCTCCCCGGGTGCCTGACTTAAACAAACCACCTCACCATCAGAATCCTCCTGGTCAATTTCCTCCCCAGCGCCAGCAACACCCATATCCTCCTCATCCTGGTGTACTTCAACACTGACATCTTCAATCTGACTATCAGGAACTGGACTGCGGGTGCTCCTTCCAGCACTTGCAGGGGGCGTGCAAATGGTGGAAGGCGCATGCTCTTCACGTCCAGTGTTGGGAAGGTCAGGCATCGCAACCGACACAATTGGACTCTCCTTGTGGATTTGGGATTTCGAAGAATGCACAGTTCTTTGCTGTGCTGCTTTTGCCAGCTTGAGTCTTTTCATTTTTCTAGCGAGAGGCTGAGTGCTTCCATCCTCATGTGAAGCTGAACCACTAGCCATGAACATAGGCCAGGGCCTCTGCCGTTCCTTGCCACTCCGTGTCGTAAATGGCATATTGGCAAGTTTACGCTTCTCCTCCGACAATTTTATTTTAGGTTTTGGAGTCCTTTTTTTTCTGATATTTGGTGTTTTGGATTTGACATGCTCTGTACTATGACATTGGGCATCGGCCTTGGCAGACGACGTTGCTGGCATTTCATCGTCTCGGCCATGACTAGTGGCAGCAGCTTCAGCACGAGGTGGAAGTGGATCTTGATCTTTCCCTAATTTTGGAACCTCAACATTTTTGTTCTCCATATTTTAATAGGCACAACTAAAAGGCACCTCAGGTAAACAATGGAGATGGATACTAGTATACAATTATGGACTGCCTGCCGAGTGCAGACACAGAGGTAGCCACAGCCGTGAACTACCGTACTGTACTGTGTCTGCTGCTAATATAGACTGGTTGATAAAGAGATGTCTATGTAACTATGTATGTATAAAGAAGAAAGAAAAAAAAACCACGGTTAGGTGGTATACAATTATGGATGGACTGCCTGCCGAGTGCAGACACAGAGGTAGCCACAGCCGTGAACTACCGTACTGTACTGTGTCTGCTGCTAATAATATAGACTGGTTGATAAAGAGATGTCGTAGTAGTATGTATGTATAAAGAAGAAAGAAAAAAAAACCACGGTTAGGTGGTATACAATTATGGACGGACTGCCTGCCGAGTGCAGACACAGAGGTAGCCACAGCCGTGAACTACCGTACTGTACTGTGTCTGCTGCTAATATAGACTGGTTGATAAAGAGATGTCTATGTAACTATGTATGTATAAAGAAGAAAGAAAAAAAAACCATGGTTAGGTGGTATACAATTATGGACGGACTGCCTGCCGAGTGCAGACACAGAGGTAGCCACAGCCGTGAACTACCGTACTGTACTGTGTCTGCTGCTAATATAGACTGGTTGATAAAGAGATGTCTATGTAACTATGTATGTATAAAGAAGAAAGAAAAAAAAAACACGGTTAGGTGGTATACAATTATGGACGGACTGCCTGCCGAGTGCAGACACAGAGGTAGCCACAGCCGTGAACTACCGTACTGTACTGTGTCTGCTGCTAATATAGACTGGTTGATAAAGAGATGTCTATGTAACTATGTATGTATAAAGAAGAAAGAAAAAAAAAACCACGGTTAGGTGGTATACAATTATGGACGGACTGCCTGCCGAGTGCAGACACAGAGGTAGCCACAGCCGTGAACTACCGTACTGTACTGTGTCTGCTGCTAATATAGACTGGTTGATAAAGAGATGTCTATGTAACTATGTATGTATAAAGAAGAAAGAAAAAAAAACCACGGTTAGGTGGTATACAATTATGGACGGACTGCCTGCCGAGTGCAGACACAGAGGTAGCCACAGCCGTGAACTACCGTACTGTACTGTGTCTGCTGCTAATATAGACTGGTTGATAAAGAGATGTCTATGTAACTATGTATGTATAAAAAAGAAAGAAAAAAAAAACACGGTTAGGTGGTATACAATTATGGACGGACTGCCTGCCGAGTGCAGACACAGAGGTAGCCACAGCCGTGAACTACCGTACTGTACTGTGTCTGCTGCTAATATAGACTGGTTGATAAAGAGATGTCGTAGTAGTATGTATGTATAAAGAAGAAAAAAAAACCACGGTTAGGTGGTATACAATTATGGACGGACTGCCTGCCGAGTGCAGACACAGAGGTAGCCACAGCCGTGAACTACCGTACTGTGTCTGCTGCGACTGGATGATAAATGATATAAAAAATATATATATATCACTACTGCAGCCGGACAGGTATATATTATATATTATATAATGACGGACCTGCTGGACACTGTCTGTCAGCAGAATGAGTTTTATTTTTATAGAATAAAAAAAACAACAACACACAAGTGAAGTCACACGACGAGTGTTTAACTTTTTCAGGCAATCACAATATAAGTATACTACTAACTATACTGGTGGTCAGTGTGGTCAGGTCACTGGTCAGTCACACTGGCAGTGGCACTCCTGCAGCAAAAGTGTGCACTGTTTAATTTTAATATAATATTATGTACTCCTGGCTCCTGCTATAACCTATAACTGGCACTGCAGTGCTCCCCAGTCTCCCCCACAATTATAAGCTGTGTGAGCTGAGCAGTCAGACAGATATATAATATATATAGATGATGCAGCACACTGGGCTGAGCCTGAGCAGTGCACACAGATATGGTATGTGACTGAGTCACTGTGTGTATCGCTTTTTTCAGGCAGAGAACGGATATATTAAATAAACTGCACTGTCTGGTGGTCACTCACTATATAATATTATGTACTCCTGGCTCCTGCTATAACCTATAACTGGCACTGCAGTGCTCCCCAGTCTCCCCCACAATTATAAGCTGTGTGAGCTGAGCAGTCAGACAGATATATAATATATATAGATGATGCAGCACACTGGGCTGAGCCTGAGCAGTGCACACAGATATGGTATGTGACTGAGTCACTGTGTGTATCGCTTTTTTCAGGCAGAGAACGGATATATTAAATAAACTGCACTGTCTGGTGGTCACTCACTAGTAAACTCTCTGCACTCTCTACACTTCTACAGTACTCCTCCTAGTCCTAAGCTCCAGTAAATCTCTCTCTCTTATAATCTAAATGGAGAGGACGCCAGCCACGTCCTCTCACTATCAATCTCAATGCACGTGTGAAAATGGCGGCGACGCGCGGCTCCTTATATAGAATCCGAGTCTCGCGAGAATCCGACAGCGTCATGATGACGTTCGGGCGCGCTCGGGTTAACCGAGCAAGGCGGGAGGATCCGAGTCTGCTCGGACCCGTGAAAAAAACCATGAAGTTCGGGCGGGTTCGGATTCAGAGAAACCGAACCCGCTCATCTCTAATGATAATGGCTCCTTACTAAAATATGTCTAAGCTAAGAGCTACTTACCTTGGAGCAACCCCATAATGCTCCATGTGGCATGTCAGGGCCTGCACCTCCTCCTAATGCAGAAACCTCTCTGCCTCTCACAACAGACATATAGATTGGTAAATGCTCAATTAGCTTAGTGATATCATTCAGGTGCTCGAAAGGAAGGGGTATTTCTGAGCAAGAAAAAAAGCAATTGTTTCCCCAGCACACTGAATGGATAACAGTAACCAGATATAAATCCCACATGATAATAGAATTCAGAGATCTTCGTTACACATATTTGCGCAAATGTGTGGTTAAGCCCCAAAGCCGCATCAAGGCCTCTCTGTATATTTGGGGTCCCTAGCGCTATATCTAGGTGCAGGGTGTGGCACCCCAAAACACCAGAATGAGCCAGAAAGCACAGCGTGACATACCAGTGTAAAAAACTATAGTGTTAATAAATTAGTATTTAGGAAGCCGAAGCTATAGAGAGGGTGATACAAACATGAAATGTAATTAAAATAGAGAAATAGTGTTAGAAAATTAATAAGTGAAAAGTGTTAATAGAATGTAAAGGTATGCCACACTAAAGCCATCCAGCTCAGCCAGTCCAGAGGCACCACACCTCACACCTCCATTACCCCAATCTGGGTCTAATATTAACCAGCAAGGAGTCACATGATAATGGCTCCTTACTAAAATATGTCTAAGCTAAGAGCTACTTACCTTGGAGCAACCCCATAATGCTCCATGTGGCATGTCAGGGGTGCACCTCCTCCTAATGCAGAAACCTCTCTGCCTCTCACAACAGACATATAGATTGGTAAATGCTCAATTAGCTTAGTGATATCATTCAGGTGCTCGAAAGGAAGGGGTATTTCTGAGCAAGAAAAAAAGCAATTGTTTCCCCAGCACACTGAATGGATAACAGTAACCAGATATAAATCCCACATGATAATAGAATTCAGAGATCTTCGTTACACATATTTGCGCAAATGTGTGGTTAAGCCCCAAAGCCGCATCAAGGCCTCTCTGTATATTTGGGGTCCCTAGCGCTATATCTAGGTGCAGGGTGTGGCACCCCAAAACACCAGAATGAGCCAGAAAGCACAGCGTGACATACCAGTGTAAAAAACTATAGTGTTAATAAATTAGTATTTAGGAAGCCGAAGCTATAGAGAGGGTGATACAAACATGAAATGTAATTAAAATAGAGCAATAGTGTTAGAAAATTAATAAGTGAAAAGTGTTAATAGAATGTAAAGGTATGCCACACTAAAGCCATCCAGCTCAGCCAGTCCAGAGGCACCACACCTCACACCTCCATTACCCCAATCTGGGTCTAATATTAACCAGCAAGGAGTCACATGATAATGGCTCCTTACTAAAATATGTCTAAGCTAAGAGCTACTTACCTTGGAGCAACCCCATAATGCTCCATGTGGCATGTCAGGGCCTGCACCTCCTCCTAATGCAGAAACCTCTCTGCCTCTCACAACAGACATATAGATTGGTAAATGCTCAATTAGCTTAGTGATATCATTCAGGTGCTCGAAAGGAAGGGGTATTTCTGAGCAAGAAAAAAAGCAATTGTTTCCCCAGCACACTGAATGGATAACAGTAACCAGATATAAATCCCACATGATAATAGAATTCAGAGATCTTCGTTACACATATTTGCGCAAATGTGTGGTTAAGCCCCAAAGCCGCATCAAGGCCTCTCTGTATATTTGGGGTCCCTAGCGCTATATCTAGGTGCAGGGTGTGGCACCCCAAAACACCAGAATGAGCCAGAAAGCACAGCGTGACATACCAGTGTAAAAAACTATAGTGTTAATAAATTAGTATTTAGGAAGCCGAAGCTATAGAGAGGGTGATACAAACATGAAATGTAATTAAAATAGAGAAATAGTGTTAGAAAATTAATAAGTGAAAAGTGTTAATAGAATGTAAAGGTATGCCACACTAAAGCCATCCAGCTCAGCCAGTCCAGAGGCACCACACCTCACACCTCCATTACCCCAATCTGGGTCTAATATTAACCAGCAAGGAGTCACATGATAATGGCTCCTTACTAAAATATGTCTAAGCTAAGAGCTACTTACCTTGGAGCAACCCCATAATGCTCCATGTGGCATGTCAGGGCCTGCACCTCCTCCTAATGCAGAAACCTCTCTGCCTCTCACAACAGACATATAGATTGGTAAATGCTCAATTAGCTTAGTGATATCATTCAGGTGCTCGAAAGGAAGGGGTATTTCTGAGCAAGAAAAAAAGCAATTGTTTCCCCAGCACACTGAATGGATAACAGTAACCAGATATAAATCCCACATGATAATAGAATTCAGAGATCTTCGTTACACATATTTGCGCAAATGTGTGGTTAAGCCCCAAAGCCGCATCAAGGCCTCTCTGTATATTTGGGGTCCCTAGCGCTATATCTAGGTGCAAGGTGTGGCACCCCAAAACACCAGAATGAGCCAGAAAGCACAGCGTGACATACCAGTGTAAAAAACTATAGTGTTAATAAATTAGTATTTAGGAAGCCGAAGCTATAGAGAGGGTGATACAAACATGAAATGTAATTAAAATAGAGAAATAGTGTTAGAAAATTAATAAGTGAAAAGTGTTAATAGAATGTAAAGGTATGCCACACTAAAGCCATCCAGCTCAGCCAGTCCAGAGGCACCACACCTCACACCTCCATTACCCCAATCTGGGTCTAATATTAACCAGCAAGGAGTCACATGATAATGGCTCCTTACTAAAATATGTCTGAGCTAAGAGCTACTTACCTTGGAGCAACCCCATAATGCTCCATGTGGCATGTCAGGGCCTGCACCTCCTCCTAATGCAGAAACCTCTCTGCCTCTCACAACAGACATATAGATTGGTAAATGCTCAATTAGCTTAGTGATATCATTCAGGTGCTCGAAAGGAAGGGGTATTTCTGAGCAAGAAAAAAAGCAATTGTTTCCCCAGCACACTGAATGGATAACAGTAACCAGATATAAATCCCACATGATAATAGAATTCAGAGATCTTCGTTACACATATTTGCGCAAATGTGTGGTTAAGCCCCAAAGCCGCATCAAGGCCTCTCTGTATATTTGGGGTCCCTAGTGCTATATCTAGGTGCAGGGTGTGGCACCCCAAAACACCAGAATGAGCCAGAAAGCACAGCGTGACATACCAGTGTAAAAAACTATAGTGTTAATAAATTAGTATTTAGGAAGCCGAAGCTATAGAGAGGGTGATACAAACATGAAATGTAATTAAAATAGAGAAATAGTGTTAGAAAATTAATAAGTGAAAAGTGTTAATAGAATGTAAAGGTATGCCACACTAAAGCCATCCAGCTCAGCCAGTCCAGAGGCACCACACCTCACACCTCCATTACCCCAATCTGGGTCTAATATTAACCAGCAAGGAGTCACATGATAATGGCTCCTTACTAAAATATGTCTAAGCTAAGAGCTACTTACCTTGGAGCAACCCCATAATGCTCCATGTGGCATGTCAGGGCCTGCACCTCCTCCTAATGCAGAAACCTCTCTGCCTCTCACAACAGACATATAGATTGGTAAATGCTCAATTAGCTTAGTGATATCATTCAGGTGCTCGAAAGGAAGGGGTATTTCTGAGCAAGAAAAAAAGCAATTGTTTCCCCAGCACACTGAATGGATAACAGTAACCAGATATAAATCCCACATGATAATAGAATTCAGAGATCTTCGTTACACATATTTGCGCAAATGTGTGGTTAAGCCCCAAAGCCGCATCAAGGCCTCTCTGTATATTTGGGGTCCCTAGCGCTATATCTAGGTGCAGGGTGTGGCACCCCAAAACACCAGAATGAGCCAGAAAGCACAGCGTGACATACCAGTGTAAAAAACTATAGGCCCTCATTCCGAGTTGATCGGTCGCAAGGCGAATTTAGCAGAGTTACACACGCTAAGCCGCCGCCTACTGGGAGTGAATCTTAGCTTCTTAAAATTGCGACCGATGTATTCGCAATATTGCGATTACTAACTACTTAGCAGTTTCAGAGTAGCTCCAGACTTACTCTGCCTGTGCGATCATTTCAGTGCTTGTCGTTCCTGGTTGACGTCACAAACACACCCAGCGTTCGCCCAGGCACTCCCACCGTTTCCCCGGCCACTCCTGCGTTTTTTCCGGAAACGGTAGCGTTTTCAGCCACACGGCCCTGAAACGCCGTGTTTCCGCCCAGTAACACCCATTTCCTGTCAATCACATTACAATCGCCGGAGCGAAGAAAAAGCCGTGAGTAAAAATACTTTCTTCATAGTAAAGTTACTTGGCGCAGTCGCAGTGCGAACATTGCGCATGCGTACTAAGCGGATTTTCACTGCGATGCGATGAAAAATACCGAGCGAACAACTCGGAATGAGGGCCATAGTGTTAATAAATTAGTATTTAGGAAGCCGAAGCTATAGAGAGGGTGATACAAACATGAAATGTAATTAAAATAGAGAAATAGTGTTAGAAAATTAATAAGTGAAAAGTGTTAATAGAATGTAAAGGTATGCCACACTAAAGCCATCCAGCTCAGCCAGTCCAGAGGCACCACACCTCACACCTCCATTACCCCAATCTGGGTCTAATATTAACCAGCAAGGAGTCACATGATAATGGCTCCTTACTAAAATATGTCTAAGCTAAGAGCTACTTACCTTGGAGCAACCCCATAATGCTCCATGTGGCATGTCAGGGCCTGCACCTCCTCCTAATGCAGAAACCTCTCTGCCTCTCACAACAGACATATAGATTGGTAAATGCTCAATTAGCTTAGTGATATCATTCAGGTGCTCGAAAGGAAGGGGTATTTCTGAGCAAGAAAAAAAGCAATTGTTTCCCCAGCACACTGAATGGATAACAGTAACCAGATATAAATCCCACATGATAATAGAATTCAGAGATCTTCGTTACACATATTTGCGCAAATGTGTGGTTAAGCCCCAAAGCCGCATCAAGGCCTCTCTGTATATTTGGGGTCCCTAGCGCTATATCTAGGTGCAGGGTGTGGCACCCCAAAACACCAGAATGAGCCAGAAAGCACAGCGTGACATACCAGTGTAAAAAACTATAGTGTTAATAAATTAGTATTTAGGAAGCCGAAGCTATAGAGAGGGTGATACAAACATGAAATGTAATTAAAATAGAGAAATAGTGTTAGAAAATTAATAAGTGAAAAGTGTTAATAGAATGTAAAGGTATGCCACACTAAAGCCATCCAGCTCAGCCAGTCCAGAGGCACCACACCTCACACCTCCATTACCCCAATCTGGGTCTAATATTAACCAGCAAGGAGTCACATGATAATGGCTCCTTACTAAAATATGTCTAAGCTAAGAGCTACTTACCTTGGAGCAACCCCATAATGCTCCATGTGGCATGTCAGGGCCTGCACCTCCTCCTAATGCAGAAACCTCTCTGCCTCTCACAACAGACATATAGATTGGTAAATGCTCAATTAGCTTAGTGATATCATTCAGGTGCTCGAAAGGAAGGGGTATTTCTGAGCAAGAAAAAAAGCAATTGTTTCCCCAGCACACTGAATGGATAACAGTAACCAGATATAAATCCCACATGATAATAGAATTCAGAGATCTTCGTTACACATATTTGCGCAAATGTGTGGTTAAGCCCCAAAGCCGCATCAAGGCCTCTCTGTATATTTGGGGTCCCTAGCGCTATATCTAGGTGCAGGGTGTGGCACCCCAAAACACCAGAATGAGCCAGAAAGCACAGCGTGACATACCAGTGTAAAAAACTATAGTGTTAATAAATTAGTATTTAGGAAGCCGAAGCTATAGAGAGGGTGATACAAACATGAAATGTAATTAAAATAGAGAAATAGTGTTAGAAAATTAATAAGTGAAAAGTGTTAATAGAATGTAAAGGTATGCCACACTAAAGCCATCCAGCTCAGCCAGTCCAGAGGCACCACACCTCACACCTCCATTACCCCAATCTGGGTCTAATATTAACCAGCAAGGAGTCACATGATAATGGCTCCTTACTAAAATATGTCTAAGCTAAGAGCTACTTACCTTGGAGCAACCCCATAATGCTCCATGTGGCATGTCAGGGCCTGCACCTCCTCCTAATGCAGAAACCTCTCTGCCTCTCACAACAGACATATAGATTGGTAAATGCTCAATTAGCTTAGTGATATCATTCAGGTGTTTTGGGGTGCCACACCCTGCACCTAGATATAGCGCTAGGGACCCCAAATATACAGAGAGGCCTTGATGCGGCTTTGGGGCTTAACCACACATTTGCGCAAATATGTGTAACGAAGATCTCTGAATTCTATTATCATGTGGGATTTATATCTGGTTACTGTTATCCATTCAGTGTGCTGGGGAAACAATTGCTTTTTTTCTTGCTCAGAAATACCCCTTCCTTTCGAGCACCTGAATGATATCACTAAGCTAATTGAGCATTTACCAATCTATATGTCTGTTGTGAGAGGCAGAGAGGTTTCTGCATTAGGAGGAGGTGCAGGCCCTGACATGCCACATGGAGCATTATGGGGTTGCTCCAAGGTAAGTAGCTCTTAGCTTAGACATATTTTAGTAAGGAGCCATTATCATGTGACTCCTTGCTGGTTAATATTAGACCCAGATTGGGGTAATGGAGGTGTGAGGTGTGGTGCCTCTGGACTGGCTGAGCTGGATGGCTTTAGTGTGGCATACCTTTACATTCTATTAACACTTTTCACTTATTAATTTTCTAACACTATTTCTCTATTTTAATTACATTTCATGTTTGTATCACACTCTCTATAGCTTCGGCTTCCTAAATACTAATTTATTAACACTATAGTTTTTTACACTGGTATGTCACGCTGTGCTTTCTGGCTCATTCTGGTGTTTTGGGGTGCCACACCCTGCACCTAGATATAGCGCTAGGGACCCCAAATATACATAGAGGCCTTGATGCGGCTTTGGGGCTTAACCACACATTTGCGCAAATATGTGTAACGAAGATCTCTGAATTCTATTATCATGTGGGATTTATATCTGGTTACTGTTATCCATTCAGTGTGCTGGGGAAACAATTGCTTTTTTTCTTGCTCAGAAATACCCCTTCCTTTCGAGCACCTGAATGATATCACTAAGCTAATTGAGCATTTACCAATCTATATGTCTGTTGTGAGAGGCAGAGAGGTTTCTGCATTAGGAGGAGGTGCAGGCCCTGACATGCCACATGGAGCATTATGGGGTTGCTCCAAGGTAAGTAGCTCTTAGCTTAGACATATTTTAGTAAGGAGCCATTATCATGTGACTCCTTGCTGGTTAATATTAGACCCAGATTGGGGTAATGGAGGTGTGAGGTGTGGTGCCTCTAGACTGGCTGAGCTGGATGGCTTTAGTGTGGCATACCTTTACATTCTATTAACACTTTTCACTTATTAATTTTCTAACACTATTTCTCTATTTTAATTACATTTCATGTTTGTATCACCCTCTCTATAGCTTCGGCTTCCTAAATACTAATTTATTAACACTATAGTTTTTTACACTGGTATGTCACGCTGTGCTTTCTGGCTCATTCTGGTGTTTTGGGGTGCCACACCCTGCACCTAGATATAGCGCTAGGGACCCCAAATATACAGAGAGGCCTTGATGCGGCTTTGGGGCTTAACCACACATTTGCGCAAATATGTGTAACGAAGATCTCTGAATTCTATTATCATGTGGGATTTATATCTGGTTACTGTTATCCATTCAGTGTGCTGGGGAAACAATTGCTTTTTTTCTTGCTCAGAAATACCCCTTCCTTTCGAGCACCTGAATGATATCACTAAGCTAATTGAGCATTTACCAATCTATATGTCTGTTGTGAGAGGCAGAGAGGTTTCTGCATTAGGAGGAGGTGCAGGCCCTGACATGCCACATGGAGCATTATGGGGTTGCTCCAAGGTAAGTAGCTCTTAGCTTAGACATATTTTAGTAAGGAGCCATTATCATGTGACTCCTTGCTGGTTAATATTAGACCCAGATTGGGGTAATGGAGGTGTGAGGTGTGGTGCCTCTGGACTGGCTGAGCTGGATGGCTTTAGTGTGGCATACCTTTACATTCTATTAACACTTTTCACTTATTAATTTTCTAACACTATTTCTCTATTTTAATAACATTTCATGTTTGTATCACCCTCTCTATAGCTTCGGCTTCCTAAATACTAATTTATTAACACTATAGTTTTTTACACTGGTATGTCACGCTGTGCTTTCTGACTCATTCTGGTGTTTTGGGGTGCCACACCCTGCACCTAGATATAGCACTAGGGACCCCAAATATACAGAGAGGCCTTGATGCGGCTTTGGGGCTTAACCACACATTTGCGCAAATATGTGTAACGAAGATCTCTGAATTCTATTATCATGTGGGATTTATATCTGGTTACTGTTATCCATTCAGTGTGCTGGGGAAACAATTGCTTTTTTTCTTGCTCAGAAATACCCCTTCCTTTCGAGCACCTGAATGATATCACTAACCTAATTGAGCATTTACCAATCTATATGTCTGTTGTGAGAGGCAGAGAGGTTTCTGCATTAGGAGGAGGTGCAGGCCCTGACATGCCACATGGAGCATTATGGGGTTGCTCCAAGGTAAGTAGCTCTTAGCTTAGACATATTTTAGTAAGGAGCCATTATCATGTGACTCCTTGCTGGTTAATATTAGACCCAGATTGGGGTAATGGAGGTGTGAGGTGTGGTGCCTCTGGACTGGCTGAGCTGGATGGCTTTAGTGTGGCATACCTTTACATTCTATTAACACTTTTCACTTATTAATTTTCTAACACTATTTCTCTATTTTAATTACATTTCATGTTTGTATCACCCTCTCTATAGCTTCGGCTTCCTAAATACTAATTTATTAACACTATAGTTTTTTACACTGGTATGTCACGCTGTGCTTTCTGGCTCATTCTGGTGTTTTGGGGTGCCACACCCTGCACCTAGATATAGCGCTAGGGACCCCAAATATACAGAGAGGCCTTGATGCGGCTTTGGGGCTTAACCACACATTTGCGCAAATATGTGTAACGAAGATCTCTGAATTCTATTATCATGTGGGATTTATATCTGGTTACTGTTATCCATTCAGTGTGCTGGGGAAACAATTGCTTTTTTTCTTGCTCAGAAATACCCCTTCCTTTCGAGCACCTGAATGATATCACTAAGCTAATTGAGAATTTACCAATCTATATGTCTGTTGTGAGAGGCAGAGAGGTTTCTGCATTAGGAGGAGGTGCAGGCCCTGACATGCCACATGGAGCATTATGGGGTTGCTCCAAGGTAAGTAGCTCTTAGCTTAGACATATTTTAGTAAGGAGCCATTATCATGTGACTCCTTGCTGGTTAATATTAGACCCAGATTGGGGTAATGGAGGTGTGAGGTGTGGTGCCTCTGGACTGGCTGAGCTGGATGGCTTTAGTGTGGCATACCTTTACATTCTATTAACACTTTTCACTTATTAATTTTCTAACACTATTTCTCTATTTTAATTACATTTCATGTTTGTATCACCATCTCTATAGCTTCGGCTTCCTAAATACTAATTTATTAACACTATAGTTTTTTACACTGGTATGTCACGCTGTGCTTTCTGGCTCATTCTGGTGTTTTGGGGTGCCACACCCTGCACCTAGATATAGCGCTAGGGACCCCAAATATACAGAGAGGCCTTGATGCGGCTTTGGGGCTTAACCACACATTTGCGCAAATATGTGTAACGAAGATCTCTGAATTCTATTATCATGTGGGATTTATATCTGGTTACTGTTATCCATTCAGTGTGCTGGGGAAACAATTGCTTTTTTTCTTGCTCAGAAATACCCCTTCCTTTCGAGCACCTGAATGATATCACTAAGCTAATTGAGCATTTACCAATCTATATGTCTGTTGTGAGAGGCAGAGAGGTTTCTGCATTAGGAGGAGGTGCAGGCCCTGACATGCCACATGGAGCATTATGGGGTTGCTCCAAGGTAAGTAGCTCTTAGCTTAGACATATTTTAGTAAGGAGCCATTATCATGTGACTCCTTGCTGGTTAATATTAGACCCAGATTGGGGTAATGGAGGTGTGAGGTGTGGTGCCTCTAGACTGGCTGAGCTGGATGGCTTTAGTGTGGCATACCTTTACATTCTATTAACACTTTTCACTTATTAATTTTCTAACACTATTTCTCTATTTTAATTACATTTCATGTTTGTATCACCCTCTCTATAGCTTCGGCTTCCTAAATACTAATTTATTAACACTATAGTTTTTTACACTGGTATGTCACGCTGTGCTTTCTGGCTCATTCTGGTGTTTTGGGGTGCCACACCCTGCACCTAGATATAGCGCTAGGGACCGCAAATATACAGAGAGTCCTTGATGCGGCTTTGGGGCTTAACCACACATTTGCGCAAATATGTGTAACGAAGATCTCTGAATTCTATTATCATGTGGGATTTATATCTGGTTACTGTTATCCATTCAGTGTGCTGGGGAAACAATTGCTTTTTTTCTTGCTCAGAAATACCCCTTCCTTTCGAGCACCTGAATGATATCACTAAGCTAATTGAGCATTTACCAATCTATATGTCTGTTGTGAGAGGCAGAGAGGTTTCTGCATTAGGAGGAGGTGCAGGCCCTGACATGCCACATGGAGCATTATGGGGTTGCTCCAAGGTAAGTAGCTCTTAGCTTAGACATATTTTAGTAAGGAGCCATTATCATGTGACTCCTTGCTGGTTAATATTAGACCCAGATTGGGGTAATGGAGGTGTGAGGTGTGGTGCCTCTGGACTGGCTGAGCTGGATGGCTTTAGTGTGGCATACCTTTACATTCTATTAACACTTTTCACTTATTAATTTTCTAACACTATTTCTCTATTTTAATTACATTTCATGTTTGTATCACCCTCTCTATAGCTTCGGCTTCCTAAATACTAATTTATTAACACTATAGTTTTTTACACTGGTATGTCACGCTGTGCTTTCTGGCTCATTCTGGTGTTTTGGGGTGCCACACCCTGCACCTAGATATAGCGCTAGGGACCCCAAATATACAGAGAGGCCTTGATGCGGCTTTGGGGCTTAACCACACATTTGCGCAAATATGTGTAACGAAGATCTCTGAATTCTATTATCATGTGGGATTTATATCTGGTTACTGTTATCCATTCAGTGTGCTGGGGAAACAATTGCTTTTTTTCTTGCTCAGAAATACCCCTTCCTTTCGAGCACCTGAATGATATCACTAAGCTAATTGAGCATTTACCAATCTATATGTCTGTTGTGAGAGGCAGAGGGGTTTCTGCATTAGGAGGAGGTGCAGGCCCTGACATGCCACATGGAGCATTATGGGGTTGCTCCAAGGTAAGTAGCTCTTAGCTTAGACATATTTTAGTAAGGAGCCATTATCATGTGACTCCTTGCTGGTTAATATTAGACCCAGATTGGGGTAATGGAGGTGTGAGGTGTGGTGCCTCTGGACTGGCTGAGCTGGATGGCTTTAGTGTGGCATACCTTTACATTCTATTAACACTTTTCACTTATTAATTTTCTAACACTATTTCTCTATTTTAATTACATTTCATGTTTGTATCACCCTCTCTATAGCTTCGGCTTCCTAAATACTAATTTATTAACACTATAGTTTTTTACACTGGTATGTCACGCTGTGCTTTCTGGCTCATTCTGGTGTTTTGGGGTGCCACACCCTGCACCTAGATATAGCGCTAGGGACCCCAAATATACAGAGAGGCCTTGATGCGGCTTTGGGGCTTAACCACACATTTGCGCAAATATGTGTAACGAAGATCTCTGAATTCTATTATCATGTGGGATTTATATCTGGTTACTGTTATCCATTCAGTGTGCTGGGGAAACAATTGCTTTTTTTCTTGCTCAGAAATACCCCTTCCTTTCGAGCACCTGAATGATATCACTAAGCTAATTGAGCATTTACCAATCTATATGTCTGTTGTGAGAGGCAGAGGGGTTTCTGCATTAGGAGGAGGTGCAGGCCCTGACATGCCACATGGAGCATTATGGGGTTGCTCCAAGGTAAGTAGCTCTTAGCTTAGACATATTTTAGTAAGGAGCCATTATCATGTGACTCCTTGCTGGTTAATATTAGACCCAGATAGGGGTAATGGAGGTGTGAGGTGTGGTGCCTCTGGACTGGCTGAGCTGGATGGCTTTAGTGTGGCATACCTTTACATTCTATTAACACTTTTCACTTATTAATTTTCTAACACTATTTCTCTATTTTAATTACATTTCATGTTTGTATCACCCTCTCTATAGCTTCGGCTTCCTAAATACTAATTTATTAACACTATAGTTTTTTACACTGGTATGTCACGCTGTGCTTTCTGGCTCATTCTGGTGTTTTGGGGTGCCACACCCTGCACCTAGATATAGCGCTAGGGACCCCAAATATACAGAGAGGCCTTGATGCGGCTTTGGGGCTTAACCACACATTTGCCCAAATATGTGTAACGAAGATCTCTGAATTCTATTATCATGTGGGATTTATATCTGGTTACTGTTATCCATTCAGTGTGCTGGGGAAACAATTGCCTTTTTTTCTTGCTCAGAAATACCCCTTCCTTTCGAGCACCTGAATGATATCACTAAGCTAATTGAGCATTTACCAATCTATATGTCTGTTGTGAGAGGCAGAGAGGTTTCTGCATTAGGAGGAGGTGCAGGCCCTGACATGCCACATGGAGCATTATGGGGTTGCTCCAAGGTAAGTAGCTCTTAGCTTAGACATATTTTAGTAAGGAGCCATTATCATGTGACTCCTTGCTGGTTAATATTAGACCCAGATTGGGGTAATGGAGGTGTGAGGTGTGGTGCCTCTGGACTGGCTGAGCTGGATGACTTTAGTGTGGCATACCTTTACATTCTATTAACACTTTTCACTTATTAATTTTCTAACACTATTTCTCTATTTTAATTACATTTCATGTTTGTATCACCCTCTCTATAGCTTCGGCTTCTTAAATACTAATTTATTAACACTATAGTTTTTTACACTGGTATGTCACGCTGTGCTTTCTGGCTCATTCTGGTGTTTTGGGGTGCCACACCCTGCACCTAGATATAGCGCTAGGGACCCCAAATATACAGAGAGGCCTTGATGCGGCTTTGGGGCTTAACCACACATTTGCGCAAATATGTGTAACGAAGATCTCTGAATTCTATTATCATGTGGGATTTATATCTGGTTACTGTTATCCATTCAGTGTGCTCGGGAAACAATTGCTTTTTTTCTTGCTCAGAAATACCCCTTCCTTTCGAGCACCTGAATGATATCACTAAGCTAATTGAGCATTTACCAATCTATATGTCTGTTGTGAGAGGCAGAGAGGTTTCTGCATTAGGAGGAGGTGCAGGCCCTGACATGCCACATGGCGCATTATGGGGTTGCTCCAAGGTAAGTAGCTCTTAGCTTAGACATATTTTAGTAAGGAGCCATTATCATGTGACTCCTTGCTGGTTAATATTAGACCCAGATTGGGGTAATGGAGGTGTGAGGTGTGGTGCCTCTGGACTGGCTGAGCTGGATGGCTTTAGTGTGGCATACCTTTACATTCTATTAACACTTTTCACTTATTAATTTTCTAACACTATTTCTCTATTTTAATTACATTTCATGTTTGTATCACCCTCTCTATAGCTTCGGCTTCCTAAATACTAATTTATTAACACTATAGTTTTTTACACTGGTATGTCACGCTGTGCTTTCTGGCTCATTCTGGTGTTTTGGGGTGCCACACCCTGCACCTAGATATAGCGCTAGGGACCCCAAATATACAGAGAGGCCTTGATGCGGCTTTGGGGCTTAACCACACATTTGCGCAAATATGTGTAACGAAGATCTCTGAATTCTATTATCATGTGGGATTTATATCTGGTTACTGTTATCCATTCAGTGTGCTGGGGAAACAATTGCTTTTTTTCTTGCTCAGAAATACCCCTTCCTTTCGAGCACCTGAATGATATCACTAAGCTAATTGAGCATTTACCAATCTATATGTCTGTTGTGAGAGGCAGAGAGGTTTCTGCATTAGGAGGAGGTGCAGGCCCTGACATGCCACATGGAGCATTATGGGGTTGCTCCAAGGTAAGTAGCTCTTAGCTTAGACATATTTTAGTAAGGAGCCATTATCATGTGACTCCTTGCTGGTTAATATTAGACCCAGATTGGGGTAATGGAGGTGTGAGGTGTGGTGCCTCTGGACTGGCTGAGCTGGATGGCTTTAGTGTGGCATACCTTTACATTCTATTAACACTTTTCACTTATTAATTTTCTAACACTATTTCTCTATTTTAATTACATTTCATGTTTGTATCACCCTCTCTATAGCTTCGGCTTCCTAAATACTAATTTATTAACACTATAGTTTTTTACACTGGTATGTCACGCTGTGCTTTCTGGCTCATTCTGGTGTTTTGGGGTGCCACACCCTGCACCTAGATATAGCGCTAGGGACCCCAAATATACAGAGAGTCCTTGATGCGGCTTTGGGGCTTAACCACACATTTGCGCAAATATGTGTAACGAAGATCTCTGAATTCTATTATCATGTGGGATTTATATCTGGTTACTGTTATCCATTCAGTGTGCTGGGGAAACAATTGCTTTTTTTCTTGCTCAGAAATACCCCTTCCTTTCGAGCACCTGAATGATATCACTAAGCTAATTGAGCATTTACCAATCTATATGTCTGTTGTGAGAGGCAGAGAGGTTTCTGCATTAGGAGGAGGTGCAGGCCCTGACATGCCACATGGAGCATTATGGGGTTGCTCCAAGGTAAGTAGCTCTTAGCTTAGACATATTTTAGTAAGGAGCCATTATCATGTGACTCCTTGCTGGTTAATATTAGACCCAGATTGGGGTAATGGAGGTGTGAGGTGTGGTGCCTCTGGACTGGCTGAGCTGGATGGCTTTAGTGTGGCATACCTTTACATTCTATTAACACTTTTCACTTATTAATTTTCTAACACTATTTCTCTATTTTAATTACATTTCATGTTTGTATCACCCTCTCTATAGCTTCGGCTTCCTAAATACAAATTTATTAACACTATAGTTTTTTACACTGGTATGTCACGCTGTGCTTTCTGGCTCATTCTGGTGTTTTGGGGTGCCACACCCTGCACCTAGATATAGCGCTAGGGACCCCAAATATACAGAGAGGCCTTGATGCGGCTTTGGGGCTTAACCACACATTTGCGCAAATATGTGTAACGAAGATCTCTGAATTCTATTATCATGTGGGATTTATATCTGGTTACTGTTATCCATTCAGTGTGCTGGGGAAACAATTGCCTTTTTTTCTTGCTCAGAAATACCCCTTCCTTTCGAGCACCTGAATGATATCACTAAGCTAATTGAGCATTTACCAATCTATATGTCTGTTGTGAGGCAGAGAGGTTTCTGCATTAGGAGGAGGTGCAGGCCCTGACATGCCACATGGAGCATTATGGGGTTGCTCCAAGGTAAGTAGCTCTTAGCTTAGACATATTTTAGTAAGGAGCCATTATCATGTGACTCCTTGCTGGTTAATATTAGACCCAGATTGGGGTAATGGAGGTGTGAGGTGTGGTGCCTCTGGACTGGCTGAGCTGGATGACTTTAGTGTGGCATACCTTTACATTCTATTAACACTTTTCACTTATTAATTTTCTAACACTATTTCTCTATTTTAATTACATTTCATGTTTGTATCACCCTCTCTATAGCTTCGGCTTCCTAAATACTAATTTATTAACACTATAGTTTTTTACACTGGTATGTCACGCTGTGCTTTCTGGCTCATTCTGGTGTTTTGGGGTGCCACACCCTGCACCTAGATATAGCGCTAGGGACCCCAAATATACAGAGAGGCCTTGATGCGGCTTTGGGGCTTAACCACACATTTGCGCAAATATGTGTAACGAAGATCTCTGAATTCTATTATCATGTGGGATTTATATCTGGTTACTGTTATCCATTCAGTGTGCTGGGGAAACAATTGCTTTTTTTCTTGCTCAGAAATACCCCTTCCTTTCGAGCACCTGAATGATATCACTAAGCTAATTGAGCATTTACCAATCTATATGTCTGTTGTGAGAGGCAGAGAGGTTTCTGCATTAGGAGGAGGTGCAGGCCCTGACATGCCACATGGAGCATTATGGGGTTGCTCCAAGGTAAGTAGCTCTTAGCTTAGACATATTTTAGTAAGGAGCCATTATCATGTGACTCCTTGCTGGTTAATATTAGACCCAGATTGGGGTAATGGAGGTGTGAGGTGTGGTGCCTCTGGACTGGCTGAGCTGGATGGCTTTAGTGTGGCATACCTTTACATTCTATTAACACTTTTCACTTATTAATTTTCTAACACTATTTCTCTATTTTAATTACATTTCATGTTTGTATCACCCTCTCTATAGCTTCGGCTTCCTAAATACTAATTTATTAACACTATAGTTTTTTACACTGGTATGTCACGCTGTGCTTTCTGGCTCATTCTGGTGTTTTGGGGTGCCACACCCTGCACCTAGATATAGCGCTAGGGACCCCAAATATACAGAGAGGCCTTGATGCGGCTTTGGGGCTTAACC
The DNA here is from genome assembly GCF_028390025.1 of Pseudophryne corroboree. Classification (NCBI taxonomy): domain Eukaryota; kingdom Metazoa; phylum Chordata; class Amphibia; order Anura; family Myobatrachidae; genus Pseudophryne; species Pseudophryne corroboree. The sequence goes on along the minus strand of NC_086447.1, from coordinate 315,543,372 downwards.
ACACATTTGCGCAAATATGTGTAACGAAGATCTCTGAATTCTATTATCATGTGGGATTTATATCTGGTTACTGTTATCCATTCAGTGTGCTGGGGAAACAATTGCTTTTTTTCTTGCTCAGAAATACCCCTTCCTTTCGAGCACCTGAATGATATCACTAAGCTAATTGAGCATTTACCAATCTATATGTCTGTTGTGAGAGGCAGAGGGGTTTCTGCATTAGGAGGAGGTGCAGGCCCTGACATGCCACATGGAGCATTATGGGGTTGCTCCAAGGTAAGTAGCTCTTAGCTTAGACATATTTTAGTAAGGAGCCATTATCATGTGACTCCTTGCTGGTTAATATTAGACCCAGATTGGGGTAATGGAGGTGTGAGGTGTGGTGCCTCTGGACTGGCTGAGCTGGATGGCTTTAGTGTGGCATACCTTTACATTCTATTAACACTTTTCACTTATTAATTTTCTAACACTATTTCTCTATTTTAATTACATTTCATGTTTGTATCACCCTCTCTATAGCTTCGGCTTCCTAAATACTAATTTATTAACACTATAGTTTTTTACACTGGTATGTCACGCTGTGCTTTCTGGCTCATTCTGGTGTTTTGGGGTGCCACACCCTGCACCTAGATATAGCGCTAGGGACCCCAAATATACAGAGAGGCCTTGATGCGGCTTTGGGGCTTAACCACACATTTGCGCAAATATGTGTAACGAAGATCTCTGAATTCTATTATCATGTGGGATTTATATCTGGTTACTGTTATCCATTCAGTGTGCTGGGGAAACAATTGCTTTTTTTCTTGCTCAGAAATACCCCTTCCTTTCGAGCACCTGAATGATATCACTAAGCTAATTGAGCATTTACCAATCTATATGTCTGTTGTGAGAGGCAGAGGGGTTTCTGCATTAGGAGGAGGTGCAGGCCCTGACATGCCACATGGAGCATTATGGGGTTGCTCCAAGGTAAGTAGCTCTTAGCTTAGACATATTTTAGTAAGGAGCCATTATCATGTGACTCCTTGCTGGTTAATATTAGACCCAGATAGGGGTAATGGAGGTGTGAGGTGTGGTGCCTCTGGACTGGCTGAGCTGGATGGCTTTAGTGTGGCATACCTTTACATTCTATTAACACTTTTCACTTATTAATTTTCTAACACTATTTCTCTATTTTAATTACATTTCATGTTTGTATCACCCTCTCTATAGCTTCGGCTTCCTAAATACTAATTTATTAACACTATAGTTTTTTACACTGGTATGTCACGCTGTGCTTTCTGGCTCATTCTGGTGTTTTGGGGTGCCACACCCTGCACCTAGATATAGCGCTAGAGACCCCAAATATACAGAGAGGCCTTGATGCGGCTTTGGGGCTTAACCACACATTTGCCCAAATATGTGTAACGAAGATCTCTGAATTCTATTATCATGTGGGATTTATATCTGGTTACTGTTATCCATTCAGTGTGCTGGGGAAACAATTGCCTTTTTTTCTTGCTCAGAAATACCCCTTCCTTTCGAGCACCTGAATGATATCACTAAGCTAATTGAGCATTTACCAATCTATATGTCTGTTGTGAGAGGCAGAGAGGTTTCTGCATTAGGAGGAGGTGCAGGCCCTGACATGCCACATGGAGCATTATGGGGTTGCTCCAAGGTAAGTAGCTCTTAGCTTAGACATATTTTAGTAAGGAGCCATTATCATGTGACTCCTTGCTGGTTAATATTAGACCCAGATTGGGGTAATGGAGGTGTGAGGTGTGGTGCCTCTGGACTGGCTGAGCTGGATGACTTTAGTGTGGCATACCTTTACATTCTATTAACACTTTTCACTTATTAATTTTCTAACACTATTTCTCTATTTTAATTACATTTCATGTTTGTATCACCCTCTCTATAGCTTCGGCTTCCTAAATACTAATTTATTAACACTATAGTTTTTTACACTGGTATGTCACGCTGTGCTTTCTGGCTCATTCTGGTGTTTTGGGGTGCCACACCCTGCACCTAGATATAGCGCTAGGGACCAAAAATATACAGAGAGGCCTTGATGCGGCTTTGGGGCTTAACCACACATTTGCGCAAATATGTGTAACGAAGATCTCTGAATTCTATTATCATGTGGGATTTATATCTGGTTACTGTTATCCATTCAGTGTGCTGGGGAAACAATTGCTTTTTTTCTTGCTCAGAAATACCCCTTCCTTTCGAGCACCTGAATGATATCACTAAGCTAATTGAGCATTTACCAATCTATATGTCTGTTGTGAGAGGCAGAGGGGTTTCTGCATTAGGAGGAGGTGCAGGCCCTGACATGCCACATGGCGCATTATGGGGTTGCTCCAAGGTAAGTAGCTCTTAGCTTAGACATATTTTAGTAAGGAGCCATTATCATGTGACTCCTTGCTGGTTAATATTAGACCCAGATTGGGGTAATGGAGGTGTGAGGTGTGGTGCCTCTGGACTGGCTGAGCTGGATGGCTTTAGTGTGGCATACCTTTACATTCTATTAACACTTTTCACTTATTAATTTTCTAACACTATTTCTCTATTTTAATTACATTTCATGTTTGTATCACCCTCTCTATAGCTTCGGCTTCCTAAATACTAATTTATTAACACTATAGTTTTTTACACTGGTATGTCACGCTGTGCTTTCTGGCTCATTCTGGTGTTTTGGGGTGCCACACCCTGCACCTAGATATAGCGCTAGGGACCCCAAATATACAGAGAGGCCTTGATGCGGCTTTGGGGCTTAACCACACATTTGCGCAAATATGTGTAACGAAGATCTCTGAATTCTATTATCATGTGGGATTTATATCTGGTTACTGTTATCCATTCAGTGTGCTGGGGAAACAATTGCTTTTTTTCTTGCTCAGAAATACCCCTTCCTTTCGAGCATCTGAATGATATCACTAAGCTAATTGAGCATTTACCAATCTATATGTCTGTTGTGAGAGGCAGAGAGGTTTCTGCATTAGGAGGAGGTGCAGGCCCTGACATGCCACATGGAGCATTATGGGGTTGCTCCAAGGTAAGTAGCTCTTAGCTTAGACATATTTTAGTAAGGAGCCATTATCATGTGACTCCTTGCTGGTTAATATTAGACCCAGATTGGGGTAATGGAGGTGTGAGGTGTGGTGCCTCTGGACTGGCTGAGCTGGATGGCTTTAGTGTGGCATACCTTTACATTCTATTAACACTTTTCACTTATTAATTTTCTAACACTATTTCTCTATTTTAATTACATTTCATGTTTGTATCACCCTCTCTATAGCTTCGGCTTCCTAAATACTAATTTATTAACACTATAGTTTTTTACACTGGTATGTCACGCTGTGCTTTCTGGCTCATTCTGGTGTTTTGGGGTGCCACACCCTGCACCTAGATATAGCGCTAGGGACCCCAAATATACAGAGAGGCCTTGATGCGGCTTTGGGGCTTAACCACACATTTGCGCAAATATGTGTAACGAAGATCTCTGAATTCTATTATCATGTGGGATTTATATCTGGTTACTGTTATCCATTCAGTGTGCTGGGGAAACAATTGCTTTTTTTCTTGCTCAGAAATACCCCTTCCTTTCGAGCACCTGAATGATATCACTAAGCTAATTGAGCATTTACCAATCTATATGTCTGTTGTGAGAGGCAGAGAGGTTTCTGCATTAGGAGGAGGTGCAGGCCCTGACATGCCACATGGAGCATTATGGGGTTGCTCCAAGGTAAGTAGCTCTTAGCTTAGACATATTTTAGTAAGGAGCCATTATCATGTGACTCCTTGCTGGTTAATATTAGACCCAGATTGGGGTAATGGAGGTGTGAGGTGTGGTGCCTCTGGACTGGCTGAGCTGGATGGCTTTAGTGTGGCATACCTTTACATTCTATTAACACTTTTCACTTATTAATTTTCTAACACTATTTCTCTATTTTAATTACATTTCATGTTTGTATCACCCTCTCTATAGCTTCGGCTTCCTAAATACTAATTTATTAACACTATAGTTTTTTACACTGGTATGTCACGCTGTGCTTTCTGGCTCATTCTGGTGTTTTGGGGTGCCACACCCTGCACCTAGATATAGCGCTAGGGACCCCAAATATACAGAGAGGCCTTGATGCGGCTTTGGGGCTTAACCACACATTTGCGCAAATATGTGTAACGAAGATCTCTGAATTCTATTATCATGTGGGATTTATATCTGGTTACTGTTATCCATTCAGTGTGCTGGGGAAACAATTGCTTTTTTTCTTGCTCAGAAATACCCCTTCCTTTCGAGCACCTGAATGATATCACTAAGCTAATTGAGCATTTACCAATCTATATGTCTGTTGTGAGAGGCAGAGAGGTTTCTGCATTAGGAGGAGGTGCAGGCCCTGACATGCCACATGGAGCATTATGGGGTTGCTCCAAGGTAAGTAGCTCTTAGCTTAGACATATTTTAGTAAGGAGCCATTATCATGTGACTCCTTGCTGGTTAATATTAGACCCAGATTGGGGTAATGGAGGTGTGAGGTGTGGTGCCTCTGGACTGGCTGAGCTGGATGGCTTTAGTGTGGCATACCTTTACATTCTATTAACACTTTTCACTTATTAATTTTCTAACACTATTTCTCTATTTTAATTACATTTCATGTTTGTTTCACCCTCTCTATAGCTTCGGCTTCCTAAATACTAATTTATTAACACTATAGTTTTTTACACTGGTATGTCACGCTGTGCTTTCTGGCTCATTCTGGTGTTTTGGGGTGCCACACCCTGCACCTAGATATAGCGCTAGGGACCCCAAATATACAGAGAGGCCTTGATGCGGCTTTGGGGCTTAACCACACATTTGCGCAAATATGTGTAACGAAGATCTCTGAATTCTATTATCATGTGGGATTTATATCTGGTTACTGTTATCCATTCAGTGTGCTGGGGAAACAATTGCTTTTTTTCTTGCTCAGAAATACCCCTTCCTTTCGAGCACCTGAATGATATCACTAAGCTAATTGAGCATTTACCAATCTATATGTCTGTTGTGAGAGGCAGAGAGGTTTCTGCATTAGGAGGAGGTGCAGGCCCTGACATGCCACATGGAGCATTATGGGGTTGCTCCAAGGTAAGTAGCTCTTAGCTTAGACATATTTTAGTAAGGAGCCATTATCATGTGACTCCTTGCTGGTTAATATTAGACCCAGATTGGGGTAATGGAGGTGTGAGGTGTGGTGCCTCTGGACTGGCTGAGCTGGATGGCTTTAGTGTGGCATACCTTTACATTCTATTAACACTTTTCACTTATTAATTTTCTAACACTATTTCTCTATTTTAATTACATTTCATGTTTGTATCACCCTCTCTATAGCTTCGGCTTCCTAAATACTAATTTATTAACACTATAGTTTTTTACACTGGTATGTCACGCTGTGCTTTCTGGCTCATTCTGGTGTTTTGGGGTGCCACACCCTGCACCTAGATATAGCGCTAGGGACCCCAAATATACAGAGAGGCCTTGATGCGGCTTTGGGGCTTAACCACACATTTGCGCAAATATGTGTAACGAAGATCTCTGAATTCTATTATCATGTGGGATTTATATCTGGTTACTGTTATCCATTCAGTGTGCTGGGGAAACAATTGCTTTTTTTCTTGCTCAGAAATACCCCTTCCTTTCGAGCACCTGAATGATATCACTAAGCTAATTGAGCATTTACCAATCTATATGTCTGTTGTGAGAGGCAGAGAGGTTTCTGCATTAGGAGGAGGTGCAGGCCCTGACATGCCACATGGAGCATTATGGGGTTGCTCCAAGGTAAGTAGCTCTTAGCTTAGACATATTTTAGTAAGGAGCCATTATCATGTGACTCCTTGCTGGTTAATATTAGACCCAGATTGGGGTAATGGAGGTGTGAGGTGTGGTGCCTCTGGACTGGCTGAGCTGGATGACTTTAGTGTGGCATACCTTTACATTCTATTAACACTTTTCACTTATTAATTTTCTAACACTATTTCTCTATTTTAATTACATTTCATGTTTGTATCACCCTCTCTATAGCTTCGGCTTCTTAAATACTAATTTATTAACACTATAGTTTTTTACACTGGTATGTCACGCTGTGCTTTCTGGCTCATTCTGGTGTTTTGGGGTGCCACACCCTGCACCTAGATATAGCGCTAGGGACCCCAAATATACAGAGAGGCCTTGATACGGCTTTGGGGCTTAACCACACATTTGCGCAAATATGTGTAACGAAGATCTCTGAATTCTATTATCATGTGGGATTTATATCTGGTTACTGTTATCCATTCAGTGTGCTGGGGAAACAATTGCTTTTTTTCTTGCTCAGAAATACCCCTTCCTTTCGAGCACCTGAATGATATCACTAAGCTAATTGAGCATTTACCAATCTATATGTCTGTTGTGAGAGGCAGAGAGGTTTCTGCATTAGGAGGAGGTGCAGGCCCTGACATGCCACATGGAGCATTATGGGGTTGCTCCAAGGTAAGTAGCTCTTAGCTTAGACATATTTTAGTAAGGAGCCATTATCATGTGACTCCTTGCTGGTTAATATTAGACCCAGATTGGGGTAATGGAGGTGTGAGGTGTGGTGCCTCTGGACTGGCTGAGCTGGATGGCTTTAGTGTGGCATACCTTTACATTCTATTAACACTTTTCACTTATTAATTTTCTAACACTATTTCTCTATTTTAATTACATTTCATGTTTGTATCACCCTCTCTATAGCTTCGGCTTCCTAAATACTAATTTATTAACACTATAGTTTTTTACACTGGTATGTCACGCTGTGCTTTCTGGCTCATTCTGGTGTTTTGGGGTGCCACACCCTGCACCTAGATATAGCGCTAGGGACCCCAAATATACAGAGAGGCCTTGATGCGGCTTTGGGGCTTAACCACACATTTGCGCAAATATGTGTAACGAAGATCTCTGAATTCTATTATCATGTGGGATTTATATCTGGTTACTGTTATCCATTCAGTGTGCTGGGGAAACAATTGCTTTTTTTCTTGCTCAGAAATACCCCTTCCTTTCGAGCACCTGAATGATATCACTAAGCTAATTGAGCATTTACCAATCTATATGTCTGTTGTGAGAGGCAGAGAGGTTTCTGCATTAGGAGGAGGTGCAGGCCCTGACATGCCACATGGAGCATTATGGGGTTGCTCCAAGGTAAGTAGCTCTTAGCTTAGACATATTTTAGTAAGGAGCCATTATCATGTGACTCCTTGCTGGTTAATATTAGACCCAGATTGGGGTAATGGAGGTGTGAGGTGTGGTGCCTCTGGACTGGCTGAGCTGGATGGCTTTAGTGTGGCATACCTTTACATTCTATTAACACTTTTCACTTATTAATTTTCTAACACTATTTCTCTATTTTAATTACATTTCATGTTTGTATCACCCTCTCTATAGCTTCGGCTTCCTAAATACTAATTTATTAACACTATAGTTTTTTACACTGGTATGTCACGCTGTGCTTTCTGGCTCATTCTGGTGTTTTGGGGTGCCACACCCTGCACCTAGATATAGCGCTAGGGACCCCAAATATACAGAGAGGCCTTGATGCGGCTTTGGGGCTTAACCACACATTTGCGCAAATATGTGTAACGAAGATCTCTGAATTCTATTATCATGTGGGATTTATATCTGGTTACTGTTATCCATTCAGTGTGCTGGGGAAACAATTGCTTTTTTTCTTGCTCAGAAATACCCCTTCCTTTCGAGCACCTGAATGATATCACTAAGCTAATTGAGCATTTACCAATCTATATGTCTGTTGTGAGAGGCAGAGAGGTTTCTGCATTAGGAGGAGGTGCAGGCCCTGACATGCCACATGGAGCATTATGGGGTTGCTCCAAGGTAAGTAGCTCTTAGCTTAGACATATTTTAGTAAGGAGCCATTATCATGTGACTCCTTGCTGGTTAATATTAGACCCAGATTGGGGTAATGGAGGTGTGAGGTGTGGTGCCTCTGGACTGGCTGAGCTGGATGGCTTTAGTGTGGCATACCTTTACATTCTATTAACACTTTTCACTTATTAATTTTCTAACACTATTTCTCTATTTTAATTACATTTCATGTTTGTATCACCCTCTCTATAGCTTCGGCTTCCTAAATACTAATTTATTAACACTATAGTTTTTTACACTGGTATGTCACGCTGTGCTTTCTGGCTCATTCTGGTGTTTTGGGGTGCCACACCCTGCACCTAGATATAGCGCTAGGGACCCCAAATATACAGAGAGGCCTTGATGCGGCTTTGGGGCTTAACCACACATTTGCGCAAATATGTGTAACGAAGATCTCTGAATTCTATTATCATGTGGGATTTATATCTGGTTACTGTTATCCATTCAGTGTGCTGGGGAAACAATTGCTTTTTTTCTTGCTCAGAAATACCCCTTCCTTTCGAGCACCTGAATGATATCACTAAGCTAATTGAGCATTTACCAATCTATATGTCTGTTGTGAGAGGCAGAGAGGTTTCTGCATTAGGAGGAGGTGCAGGCCCTGACATGCCACATGGAGCATTATGGGGTTGCTCCAAGGTAAGTAGCTCTTAGCTTAGACATATTTTAGTAAGGAGCCATTATCATGTGACTCCTTGCTGGTTAATATTAGACCCAGATTGGGGTAATGGAGGTGTGAGGTGTGGTGCCTCTGGACTGGCTGAGCTGGATGGCTTTAGTGTGGCATACCTTTACATTCTATTAACACTTTTCACTTATTAATTTTCTAACACTATTTCTCTATTTTAATTACATTTCATGTTTGTTTCACCCTCTCTATAGCTTCGGCTTCCTAAATACTAATTTATTAACACTATAGTTTTTTACACTGGTATGTCACGCTGTGCTTTCTGGCTCATTCTGGTGTTTTGGGGTGCCACACCCTGCACCTAGATATAGCGCTAGGGACCCCAAATATACAGAGAGGCCTTGATGCGGCTTTGGGGCTTAACCACACATTTGCGCAAATATGTGTAACGAAGATCTCTGAATTCTATTATCATGTGGGATTTATATCTGGTTACTGTTATCCATTCAGTGTGCTGGGGAAACAATTGCTTTTTTTCTTGCTCAGAAATACCCCTTCCTTTCGAGCACCTGAATGATATCACTAAGCTAATTGAGCATTTACCAATCTATATGTCTGTTGTGAGAGGCAGAGAGGTTTCTGCATTAGGAGGAGGTGCAGGCCCTGACATGCCACATGGAGCATTATGGGGTTGCTCCAAGGTAAGTAGCTCTTAGCTTAGACATATTTTAGTAAGGAGCCATTATCATGTGACTCCTTGCTGGTTAATATTAGACCCAGATTGGGGTAATGGAGGTGTGAGGTGTGGTGCCTCTGGACTGGCTGAGCTGGATGGCTTTAGTGTGGCATACCTTTACATTCTATTAACACTTTTCACTTATTAATTTTCTAACACTATTTCTCTATTTTAATTACATTTCATGTTTGTATCACCCTCTCTATAGCTTCGGCTTCCTAAATACTAATTTATTAACACTATAGTTTTTTACACTGGTATGTCACGCTGTGCTTTCTGGCTCATTCTGGTGTTTTGGGGTGCCACACCCTGCACCTAGATATAGCGCTAGGGACCCCAAATATACAGAGAGGCCTTGATGCGGCTTTGGGGCTTAACCACACATTTGCGCAAATATGTGTAACGAAGATCTCTGAATTCTATTATCATGTGGGATTTATATCTGGTTACTGTTATCCATTCAGTGTGCTGGGGAAACAATTGCTTTTTTTCTTGCTCAGAAATACCCCTTCCTTTCGAGCACCTGAATGATATCACTAAGCTAATTGAGCATTTACCAATCTATATGTCTGTTGTGAGAGGCAGAGAGGTTTCTGCATTAGGAGGAGGTGCAGGCCCTGACATGCCACATGGAGCATTATGGGGTTGCTCCAAGGTAAGTAGCTCTTAGCTTAGACATATTTTAGTAAGGAGCCATTATCATGTGACTCCTTGCTGGTTAATATTAGACCCAGATTGGGGTAATGGAGGTGTGAGGTGTGGTGCCTCTGGACTGGCTGAGCTGGATGACTTTAGTGTGGCATACCTTTACATTCTATTAACACTTTTCACTTATTAATTTTCTAACACTATTTCTCTATTTTAATTACATTTCATGTTTGTATCACCCTCTCTATAGCTTCGGCTTCTTAAATACTAATTTATTAACACTATAGTTTTTTACACTGGTATGTCACGCTGTGCTTTCTGGCTCATTCTGGTGTTTTGGGGTGCCACACCCTGCACCTAGATATAGCGCTAGGGACCCCAAATATACAGAGAGGCCTTGATACGGCTTTGGGGCTTAACCACACATTTGCGCAAATATGTGTAACGAAGATCTCTGAATTCTATTATCATGTGGGATTTATATCTGGTTACTGTTATCCATTCAGTGTGCTGGGGAAACAATTGCTTTTTTTCTTGCTCAGAAATACCCCTTCCTTTCGAGCACCTGAATGATATCACTAAGCTAATTGAGCATTTACCAATCTATATGTCTGTTGTGAGAGGCAGAGAGGTTTCTGCATTAGGAGGAGGTGCAGGCCCTGACATGCCACATGGAGCATTATGGGGTTGCTCCAAGGTAAGTAGCTCTTAGCTTAGACATATTTTAGTAAGGAGCCATTATCATGTGACTCCTTGCTGGTTAATATTAGACCCAGATTGGGGTAATGGAGGTGTGAGGTGTGGTGCCTCTGGACTGGCTGAGCTGGATGGCTTTAGTGTGGCATACCTTTACATTCTATTAACACTTTTCACTTATTAATTTTCTAACACTATTTCTCTATTTTAATTACATTTCATGTTTGTATCACCCTCTCTATAGCTTCGGCTTCCTAAATACTAATTTATTAACACTATAGTTTTTTACACTGGTATGTCACGCTGTGCTTTCTGGCTCATTCTGGTGTTTTGGGGTGCCACACCCTGCACCTAGATATAGCGCTAGGGACCCCAAATATACAGAGAGGCCTTGATGCGGCTTTGGGGCTTAACCACACATTTGCGCAAATATGTGTAACGAAGATCTCTGAATTCTATTATCATGTGGGATTTATATCTGGTTACTGTTATCCATTCAGTGTGCTGGGGAAACAATTGCTTTTTTTCTTGCTCAGAAATACCCCTTCCTTTCGAGCACCTGAATGATATCACTAAGCTAATTGAGCATTTACCAATCTATATGTCTGTTGTGAGAGGCAGAGAGGTTTCTGCATTAGGAGGAGGTGCAGGCCCTGACATGCCACATGGAGCATTATGGGGTTGCTCCAAGGTAAGTAGCTCTTAGCTTAGACATATTTTAGTAAGGAGCCATTATCATGTGACTCCTTGCTGGTTAATATTAGACCCAGATTGGGGTAATGGAGGTGTGAGGTGTGGTGCCTCTGGACTGGCTGAGCTGGATGGCTTTAGTGTGGCATACCTTTACATTCTATTAACACTTTTCACTTATTAATTTTCTAACACTATTTCTCTATTTTAATTACATTTCATGTTTGTATCACCCTCTCTATAGCTTCGGCTTCCTAAATACTAATTTATTAACACTATAGTTTTTTACACTGGTATGTCACGCTGTGCTTTCTGGCTCATTCTGGTGTTTTGGGGTGCCACACCCTGCACCTAGATATAGCGCTAGGGACCCCAAATATACAGAGAGGCCTTGATGCGGCTTTGGGGCTTAACCACACATTTGCGCAAATATGTGTAACGAAGATCTCTGAATTCTATTATCATGTGGGATTTATATCTGGTTACTGTTATCCATTCAGTGTGCTGGGGAAACAATTGCTTTTTTTCTTGCTCAGAAATACCCCTTCCTTTCGAGCACCTGAATGATATCACTAAGCTAATTGAGCATTTACCAATCTATATGTCTGTTGTGAGAGGCAGAGAGGTTTCTGCATTAGGAGGAGGTGCAGGCCCTGACATGCCACATGGAGCATTATGGGGTTGCTCCAAGTTAAGTAGCTCTTAGCTTAGACATATTTTAGTAAGGAGCCATTATCATGTGACTCCTTGCTGGTTAATATTAGACCCAGATTGGGGTAATGGAGGTGTGAGGTGTGGTTCCTCTGGACTGGCTGAGCTGGATGGCTTTAGTGTGGCATACCTTTACATTCTATTAACACTTTTCACTTATTAATTTTCTAACACTATTTCTCTATTTTAATTACATTTCATGTTTGTATCACCCTCTCTATAGCTTCGGCTTCCTAAATACTAATTTATTAACACTATAGTTTTTTACACTGGTATGTCACGCTGTACTTTCTGGCTCATTCTGGTGTTTTGGGGTGCCACACCCTGCACCTAGATATAGCGCTAGGGACCCCAAATATACAGAGAGGCCTTGATGCGGCTTTGGGGCTTAACCACACATTTGCGCAAATATGTGTAACGAAGATCTCTGAATTCTATTATCATGTGGGATTTATATCTGGTTACTGTTATCCATTCAGTGTGCTGGGGAAACAATTGCTTTTTTTCTTGCTCAGAAATACCCCTTCCTTTCGAGCACCTGAATGATATCACTAAGCTAATTGAGCATTTACCAATCTATATGTCTGTTGTGAGAGGCAGAGAGGTTTCTGCATTAGGAGGAGGTGCAGGCCCTGACATGCCACATGGAGCATTATGGGGTTGCTCCAAGGTAAGTAGCTCTTAGCTTAGACATATTTTAGTAAGGAGCCATTATCATGTGACTCCTTGCTGGTTAATATTAGACCCAGATTGGGGTAATGGAGGTGTGAGGTGTGGTGCCTCTGGACTGGCTGAGCTGGATGGCTTTAGTGTGGCATACCTTAACATTCTATTAACACTTTTCACTTATTAATTTTCTAACACTATTTCTCTATTTTAATTACATTTCATGTTTGTATCACCCTCTCTATAGCTTCGGCTTCCTAAATACTAATTTATTAACACTATAGTTTTTTACACTGGTATGTCACGCTGTGCTTTCTGGCTCATTCTGGTGTTTTGGGGTGCCACACCCTGCACCTAGATATAGCGCTAGGGACCCCAAATATACAGAGAGGCCTTGATGCGGCTTTGGGGCTTAACCACACATTTGCGCAAATATGTGTAACGAAGATCTCTGAATTCTATTATCATGTGGGATTTATATCTGGTTACTGTTATCCATTCAGTGTGCTGGGGAAACAATTGCTTTTTTTCTTGCTCAGAAATACCCCTTCCTTTCGAGCACCTGAATGATATCACTAAGCTAATTGAGCATTTACCAATCTATATGTCTGTTGTGAGAGGCAGAGAGGTTTCTGCATTAGGAGGAGGTGCAGGCCCTGACATGCCACATGGAGCATTATGGGGTTGCTCCAAGGTAAGTAGCTCTTAGCTTAGACATATTTTAGTAAGGAGCCATTATCATGTGACTCCTTGCTGGTTAATATTAGACCCAGATTGGGGTAATGGAGGTGTGAGGTGTGGTGCCTCTGGACTGGCTGAGCTGGATGGCTTTAGTGTGGCATACCTTTACATTCTATTAACACTTTTCACTTATTAATTTTCTAACACTATTTCTCTATTTTAATAACATTTCATGTTTGTATCACCCTCTCTATAGCTTCGGCTTCCTAAATACTAATTTATTAACACTATAGTTTTTTACACTGGTATGTCACGCTGTGCTTTCTGACTCATTCTGGTGTTTTGGGGTGCCACACCCTGCACCTAGATACAGCACTAGGGACCCCAAATATACAGAGAGGCCTTGATGCGGCTTTGGGGCTTAACCACACATTTGCGCAAATATGTGTAACGAAGATCTCTGAATTCTATTATCATGTGGGATTTATATCTGGTTACTGTTATCCATTCAGTGTGCTGGGGAAACAATTGCTTTTTTTCTTGCTCAGAAATACCCCTTCCTTTCGAGCACCTGAATGATATCACTAAGCTAATTGAGCATTTACCAATCTATATGTCTGTTGTGAGAGGCAGAGAGGTTTCTGCATTAGGAGGAGGTGCAGGCCCTGACATGCCACATGGAGCATTATGGGGTTGCTCCAAGGTAAGTAGCTCTTAGCTTAGACATATTTTAGTAAGGAGCCATTATCATGTGACTCCTTGCTGGTTAATATTAGACCCAGATTGGGGTAATGGAGGTGTGAGGTGTGGTGCCTCTGGACTGGCTGAGCTGGATGGCTTTAGTGTGGCATACCTTTACATTCTATTAACACTTTTCACTTATTAATTTTCTAACACTATTTCTCTATTTTAATTACATTTCATGTTTGTATCACCCTCTCTATAGCTTCGGCTTCCTAAATACTAATTTATTAACACTATAGTTTTTTACACTGGTATGTCACGCTGTGCTTTCTGGCTCATTCTGGTGTTTTGGGGTGCCACACCCTGCACCTAGATATAGCGCTAGGGACCCCAAATATACAGAGAGGCCTTGATGCGGCTTTGGGGCTTAACCACACATTTGCGCAAATATGTGTAACGAAGATCTCTGAATTCTATTATCATGTGGGATTTATATCTGGTTACTGTTATCCATTCAGTGTGCTGGGGAAACAATTGCTTTTTTTCTTGCTCAGAAATACCCCTTCCTTTCGAGCACCTGAATGATATCACTAAGCTAATTGAGCATTTACCAATCTATATGTCTGTTGTGAGAGGCAGAGAGGTTTCTGCATTAGGAGGAGGTGCAGGCCCTGACATGCCACATGGAGCATTATGGGGTTGCTCCAAGGTAAGTAGCTCTTAGCTTAGACATATTTTAGTAAGGAGCCATTATCATGTGACTCCTTGCTGGTTAATATTAGACCCAGATTGGGGTAATGGAGGTGTGAGGTGTGGTGCCTCTGGACTGGCTGAGCTGGATGGCTTTAGTGTGGCATACCTTTACATTCTATTAACACTTTTCACTTATTAATTTTCTAACACTATTTCTCTATTTTAATTACATTTCATGTTTGTATCACCCTCTCTATAGCTTCGGCTTCCTAAATACTAATTTATTAACACTATAGTTTTTTACACTGGTATGTCACGCTGTGCTTTCTGGCTCATTCTGGTGTTTTGGGGTGCCACACCCTGCACCTAGATATAGCGCTAGGGACCCCAAATATACAGAGAGGCCTTGATGCGGCTTTGGGGCATAACCACACATTTGCGCAAATATGTGTAACGAAGATCTCTGAATTCTATTATCATGTGGGATTTATATCTGGTTACTGTTATCCATTCAGTGTGCTGGGGAAACAATTGCTTTTTTTCTTGCTCAGAAATACCCCTTCCTTTCGAGCACCTGAATGATATCACTAAGCTGATTGAGCATTTACCAATCTATATGTCTGTTGTGAGAGGCAGAGAGGTTTCTGCATTAGGAGGAGGTGCAGGCCCTGACATGCCACATGGAGCATTATGGGGTTGCTCCAAGGTAAGTAGCTCTTAGCTTAGACATATTTTAGTAAGGAGCCATTATCATGTGACTCCTTGCTGGTTAATATTAGACCCAGATTGGGGTAATGGAGGTGTGAGGTGTGGTGCCTCTGGACTGGCTGAGCTGGATGGCTTTAGTGTGGCATACCTTTACATTCTATTAACACTTTTCACTTATTAATTTTCTAACACTATTTCTCTATTTTAATTACATTTCATGTTTGTATCACCCTCTCTATAGCTTCGGCTTCCTAAATACTAATTTATTAACACTATAGTTTTTTACACTGGTATGTCACGCTGTGCTTTCTGGCTCATTCTGGTGTTTTGGGGTGCCACACCCTGCACCTAGATATAGCGCTAGGGACCCCAAATATACAGAGAGGCCTTGATGCGGCTTTGGGGCTTAACCACACATTTGCGCAAATATGTGTAACGAAGATCTCTGAATTCTATTATAATGTGGGATTTATATCTGGTTACTGTTATCCATTCAGTGTGCTGGGGAAACAATTGCTTTTTTTCTTGCTCAGAAATACCCCTTCCTTTCGAGCACCTGAATGATATCACTAAGCTAATTGAGCATTTACCAATCTATATGTCTGTTGTGAGAGGCAGAGAGGTTTCTGCATTAGGAGGAGGTGCAGGCCCTGACATGCCACATGGAGCATTATGGGGTTGCTCCAAGGTAAGTAGCTCTTAGCTTAGACATATTTTAGTAAGGAGCCATTATCATGTGACTCCTTGCTGGTTAATATTAGACCCAGATTGGGGTAATGGAGGTGTGAGGTGTGGTGCCTCTGGACTGGCTGAGCTGGATGGCTTTAGTGTGGCATACCTTTACATTCTATTAACACTTTTCACTTATTAATTTTCTAACACTATTTCTCTATTTTAATTACATTTCATGTTTGTATCACCCTCTCTATAGCTTCGGCTTCCTAAATACTAATTTATTAACACTATAGTTTTTTACACTGGTATGTCACGCTGTGCTTTCTGGCTCATTCTGGTGTTTTGGGGTGCCACACCCTGCACCTAGATATAGCGCTAGGGACCCCAAATATACAGAGAGGCCTTGATGCGGCTTTGGGGCTTAACCACACATTTGCGCAAATATGTGTAACGAAGATCTCTGAATTCTATTATCATGTGGGATTTATATCTGGTTACTGTTATCCATTCAGTGTGCTGGGGAAACAATTGCTTTTTTTCTTGCTCAGAAATACCCCTTCCTTTCGAGCACCTGAATGATATCACTAAGCTAATTGAGCATTTACCAATCTATATGTCTGTTGTGAGAGGCAGAGAGGTTTCTGCATTAGGAGGAGGTGCAGGCCCTGACATGCCACATGGAGCATTATGGGGTTGCTCCAAGGTAAGTAGCTCTTAGCTTAGACATATTTTAGTAAGGAGCCATTATCATGTGACTCCTTGCTGGTTAATATTAGACCCAGATTGGGGTAATGGAGGTGTGAGGTGTGGTGCCTCTGGACTGGCTGAGCTGGATGGCTTTAGTGTGGCATACCTTTACATTCTATTAACACTTTTCACTTATTAATTTTCTAACACTATTTCTCTATTTTAATTACATTTCATGTTTGTATCACCCTCTCTATAGCTTCGGCTTCCTAAATACTAATTTATTAACACTATAGTTTTTTACACTGGTATGTCACGCTGTGCTTTCTGGCTCATTCTGGTGTTTTGGGGTGCCACACCCTGCACCTAGATATAGCGCTAGGGACCCCAAATATACAGAGAGGCCTTGATGCGGCTTTGGGGCTTAACCACACATTTGCGCAAATATGTGTAACGAAGATCTCTGAATTCTATTATCATGTGGGATTTATATCTGGTTACTGTTATCCATTCAGTGTGCTGGGGAAACAATTGCCTTTTTTTCTTGCTCAGAAATACCCCTTCCTTTCGAGCACCTGAATGATATCACTAAGCTAATTGAGCATTTACCAATCTATATGTCTGTTGTGAGAGGCAGAGAGGTTTCTGCATTAGGAGGAGGTGCAGGCCCTGACATGCCACATGGAGCATTATGGGGTTGCTCCAAGGTAAGTAGCTCTTAGCTTAGACATATTTTAGTAAGGAGCCATTATCATGTGACTCCTTGCTGGTTAATATTAGACCCAGATTGGGGTAATGGAGGTGTGAGGTGTGGTGCCTCTGGACTGGCTGAGCTGGATGACTTTAGTGTGGCATACCTTTACATTCTATTAACACTTTTCACTTATTAATTTTCTAACACTATTTCTCTATTTTAATTACATTTCATGTTTGTATCACCCTCTCTATAGCTTCGGCTTCTTAAATACTAATTTATTAACACTATAGTTTTTTACACTGGTATGTCACGCTGTGCTTTCTGGCTCATTCTGGTGTTTTGGGGTGCCACACCCTGCACCTAGATATAGCGCTAGGGACCCCAAATATACAGAGAGGCCTTGATGCGGCTTTGGGGCTTAACCACACATTTGCGCAAATATGTGTAACGAAGATCTCTGAATTCTATTATCATGTGGGATTTATATCTGGTTACTGTTATCCATTCAGTGTGCTGGGGAAACAATTGCTTTTTTTCTTGCTCAGAAATACCCCTTCCTTTCGAGCACCTGAATGATATCACTAAGCTAATTGAGCATTTACCAATCTATATGTCTGTTGTGAGAGGCAGAGAGGTTTCTGCATTAGGAGGAGGTGCAGGCCCTGACATGCCACATGGAGCATTATGGGGTTGCTCCAAGGTAAGTAGCTCTTAGCTTAGACATATTTTAGTAAGGAGCCATTATCATGTGACTCCTTGCTGGTTAATATTAGACCCAGATTGGGGTAATGGAGGTGTGAGGTGTGGTGCCTCTGGACTGGCTGAGCTGGATGGCTTTAGTGTGGCATACCTTTACATTCTATTAACACTTTTCACTTATTAATTTTCTAACACTATTTCTCTATTTTAATTACATTTCATGTTTGTATCACCCTCTCTATAGCTTCGGCTTCCTAAATACTAATTTATTAACACTATAGTTTTTTACACTGGTATGTCACGCTGTGCTTTCTGGCTCATTCTGGTGTTTTGGGGTGCCACACCCTGCACCTAGATATAGCGCTAGGGACCCCAAATATACAGAGAGGCCTTGATGCGGCTTTGGGGCTTAACCACACATTTGCGCAAATATGTGTAACGAAGATCTCTGAATTCTATTATCATGTGGGATTTATATCTGGTTACTGTTATCCATTCAGTGTGCTGGGGAAACAATTGCTTTTTTTCTTGCTCAGAAATACCCCTTCCTTTCGAGCACCTGAATGATATCACTAAGCTAATTGAGCATTTACCAATCTATATGTCTGTTGTGAGAGGCAGAGAGGTTTCTGCATTAGGAGGAGGTGCAGGCCCTGACATGCCACATGGAGCATTATGGGGTTGCTCCAAGGTAAGTAGCTCTTAGCTTAGACATATTTTAGTAAGGAGCCATTATCATGTGACTCCTTGCTGGTTAATATTAGACCCAGATTGGGGTAATGGAGGTGTGAGGTGTGGTGCCTCTGGACTGGCTGAGCTGGATGGCTTTAGTGTGGCATACCTTTACATTCTATTAACACTTTTCACTTATTAATTTTCTAACACTATTTCTCTATTTTAATTACATTTCATGTTTGTATCACCCTCTCTATAGCTTCGGCTTCCTAAATACTAATTTATTAACACTATAGTTTTTTACACTGGTATGTCACGCTGTGCTTTCTGGCTCATTCTGGTGTTTTGGGGTGCCACACCCTGCACCTAGATATAGCGCTAGGGACCCCAAATATACAGAGAGGCCTTGATGCGGCTTTGGGGCTTAACCACACATTTGCGCAAATATGTGTAACGAAGATCTCTGAATTCTATTATCATGTGGGATTTATATCTGGTTACTGTTATCCATTCAGTGTGCTGGGGAAACAATTGCTTTTTTTCTTGCTCAGAAATACCCCTTCCTTTCGAGCACCTGAATGATATCACTAAGCTAATTGAGCATTTACCAATCTATATGTCTGTTGTGAGAGGCAGAGAGGTTTCTGCATTAGGAGGAGGTGCAGGCCCTGACATGCCACATGGAGCATTATGGGGTTGCTCCAAGGTAAGTAGCTCTTAGCTTAGACATATTTTAGTAAGGAGCCATTATCATGTGACTCCTTGCTGGTTAATATTAGACCCAGATTGGGGTAATGGAGGTGTGAGGTGTGGTGCCTCTGGACTGGCTGAGCTGGATGGCTTTAGTGTGGCATACCTTTACATTCTATTAACACTTTTCACTTATTAATTTTCTAACACTATTTCTCTATTTTAATTACATTTCATGTTTGTATCACCCTCTCTATAGCTTCGGCTTCCTAAATACTAATTTATTAACACTATAGTTTTTTACACTGGTATGTCACGCTGTGCTTTCTGGCTCATTCTGGTGTTTTGGGGTGCCACACCCTGCACCTAGATATAGCGCTAGGGACCCCAAATATACAGAGAGGCCTTGATGCGGCTTTGGGGCTTAACCACACATTTGCGCAAATATGTGTAACGAAGATCTCTGAATTCTATTATCATGTGGGATTTATATCTGGTTACTGTTATCCATTCAGTGTGCTGGGGAAACAATTGCTTTTTTTCTTGCTCAGAAATACCCCTTCCTTTCGAGCACCTGAATGATATCACTAAGCTAATTGAGCATTTACCAATCTATATGTCTGTTGTGAGAGGCAGAGAGGTTTCTGCATTAGGAGGAGGTGCAGGCCCTGACATGCCACATGGAGCATTATGGGGTTGCTCCAAGGTAAGTAGCTCTTAGCTTAGACATATTTTAGTAAGGAGCCATTATCATGTGACTCCTTGCTGGTTAATATTAGACCCAGATTGGGGTAATGGAGGTGTGAGGTGTGGTGCCTCTGGACTGGCTGAGCTGGATGGCTTTAGTGTGGCATACCTTTACATTCTATTAACACTTTTCACTTATTAATTTTCTAACACTATTTCTCTATTTTAATTACATTTCATGTTTGTATCACCCTCTCTATAGCTTCGGCTTCCTAAATACTAATTTATTAACACTATAGTTTTTTACACTGGTATGTCACGCTGTGCTTTCTGACTCATTCTGGTGTTTTGGGGTGCCACACCCTGCACCTAGATATAGCACTAGGGACCCCAAATATACAGAGAGGCCTTGATGCGGCTTTGGGGCTTAACCACACATTTGCGCAAATATGTGTAACGAAGATCTCTGAATTCTATTATCATGTGGGATTTATATCTGGTTACTGTTATCCATTCAGTGTGCTGGGGAAACAATTGCTTTTTTTCTTGCTCAGAAATACCCCTTCCTTTCGAGCACCTGAATGATATCACTAAGCTAATTGAGCATTTACCAATCTATATGTCTGTTGTGAGAGGCAGAGAGGTTTCTGCATTAGGAGGAGGTGCAGGCCCTGACATGCCACATGGAGCATTATGGGGTTGCTCCAAGGTAAGTAGCTCTTAGCTTAGACATATTTTAGTAAGGAGCCATTATCATGTGACTCCTTGCTGGTTAATATTAGACCCAGATTGGGGTAATGGAGGTGTGAGGTGTGGTGCCTCTGGACTGGCTGAGCTGGATGGCTTTAGTGTGGCATACCTTTACATTCTATTAACACTTTTCACTTATTAATTTTCTAACACTATTTCTCTATTTTAATTACATTTCATGTTTGTATCACCCTCTCTATAGCTTCGGCTTCCTAAATACTAATTTATTAACACTATAGTTTTTTACACTGGTATGTCACGCTGTGCTTTCTGGCTCATTCTGGTGTTTTGGGGTGCCACACCCTGCACCTAGATATAGCGCTAGGGACCCCAAATATACAGAGAGGCCTTGATGCGGCTTTGGGGCTTAACCACACATTTGCGCAAATATGTGTAACGAAGATCTCTGAATTCTATTATCATGTGGGATTTATATCTGGTTACTGTTATCCATTCAGTGTGCTGGGGAAACAATTGCTTTTTTTCTTGCTCAGAAATACCCCTTCCTTTCGAGCACCTGAATGATATCACTAAGCTAATTGAGCATTTACCAATCTATATGTCTGTTGTGAGAGGCAGAGAGGTTTCTGCATTAGGAGGAGGTGCAGGCCCTGACATGCCACATGGAGCATTATGGGGTTGCTCCAAGGTAAGTAGCTCTTAGCTTAGACATATTTTAGTAAGGAGCCATTATCATGTGACTCCTTGCTGGTTAATATTAGACCCAGATTGGGGTAATGGAGGTGTGAGGTGTGGTGCCTCTGGACTGGCTGAGCTGGATGGCTTTAGTGTGGCATACCTTTACATTCTATTAACACTTTTCACTTATTAATTTTCTAACACTATTTCTCTATTTTAATTACATTTCATGTTTGTATCACCCTCTCTATAGCTTCGGCTTCCTAAATACTAATTTATTAACACTATAGTTTTTTACACTGGTATGTCACGCTGTGCTTTCTGGCTCATTCTGGTGTTTTGGGGTGCCACACCCTGCACCTAGATATAGCGCTAGGGACCCCAAATATACAGAGAGGCCTTGATGCGGCTTTGGGGCTTAACCACACATTTGCGCAAATATGTGTAACGAAGATCTCTGAATTCTATTATCATGTGGGATTTATATCTGGTTACTGTTATCCATTCAGTGTGCTGGGGAAACAATTGCTTTTTTTCTTGCTCAGAAATACCCCTTCCTTTCGAGCACCTGAATGATATCACTAAGCTAATTGAGCATTTACCAATCTATATGTCTGTTGTGAGAGGCAGAGGGGTTTCTGCATTAGGAGGAGGTGCAGGCCCTGACATGCCACATGGAGCATTATGGGGTTGCTCCAAGGTAAGTAGCTCTTAGCTTAGACATATTTTAGTAAGGAGCCATTATCATGTGACTCCTTGCTGGTTAATATTAGACCCAGATTGGGGTAATGGAGGTGTGAGGTGTGGTGCCTCTGGACTGGCTGAGCTGGATGGCTTTAGTGTGGCATACCTTTACATTCTATTAACACTTTTCACTTATTAATTTTCTAACACTATTTCTCTATTTTAATTACATTTCATGTTTGTATCACCCTCTCTATAGCTTCGGCTTCCTAAATACTAATTTATTAACACTATAGTTTTTTACACTGGTATGTCACGCTGTGCTTTCTGGCTCATTCTGGTGTTTTGGGGTGCCACACCCTGCACCTAGATATAGCGCTAGGGACCCCAAATATACAGAGAGGCCTTGATGCGGCTTTGGGGCTTAACCACACATTTGCGCAAATATGTGTAACGAAGATCTCTGAATTCTATTATCATGTGGGATTTATATCTGGTTACTGTTATCCATTCAGTGTGCTGGGGAAACAATTGCTTTTTTTCTTGCTCAGAAATACCCCTTCCTTTCGAGCACCTGAATGATATCACTAAGCTAATTGAGCATTTACCAATCTATATGTCTGTTGTGAGAGGCAGAGGGGTTTCTGCATTAGGAGGAGGTGCAGGCCCTGACATGCCACATGGAGCATTATGGGGTTGCTCCAAGGTAAGTAGCTCTTAGCTTAGACATATTTTAGTAAGGAGCCATTATCATGTGACTCCTTGCTGGTTAATATTAGACCCAGATTGGGGTAATGGAGGTGTGAGGTGTGGTGCCTCTGGACTGGCTGAGCTGGATGGCTTTAGTGTGGCATACCTTTACATTCTATTAACACTTTTCACTTATTAATTTTCTAACACTATTTCTCTATTTTAATTACATTTCATGTTTGTATCACCCTCTCTATAGCTTCGGCTTCCTAAATACTAATTTATTAACACTATAGTTTTTTACACTGGTATGTCACGCTGTGCTTTCTGGCTCATTCTGGTGTTTTGGGGTGCCACACCCTGCACCTAGATATAGCGCTAGGGACCCCAAATATACAGAGAGGCCTTGATGCGGCTTTGGGGCTTAACCACACATTTGCGCAAATATGTGTAACGAAGATCTCTGAATTCTATTATCATGTGGGATTTATATCTGGTTACTGTTATCCATTCAGTGTGCTGGGGAAACAATTGCCTTTTTTTCTTGCTCAGAAATACCCCTTCCTTTCGAGCACCTGAATGATATAACTAAGCTAATTGAGCATTTACCAATCTATATGTCTGTTGTGAGAGGCAGAGAGGTTTCTGCATTAGGAGGAGGTGCAGGCCCTGACATGCCACATGGAGCATTATGGGGTTGCTCCAAGGTAAGTAGCTCTTAGCTTAGACATATTTTAGTAAGGAGCCATTATCATGTGACTCCTTGCTGGTTAATATTAGACCCAGATTGGGGTAATGGAGGTGTGAGGTGTGGTGCCTCTGGACTGGCTGAGCTGGATGACTTTAGTGTGGCATACCTTTACATTCTATTAACACTTTTCACTTATTAATTTTCTAACACTATTTCTCTATTTTAATTACATTTCATGTTTGTATCACCCTCTCTATAGCTTCGGCTTCCTAAATACTAATTTATTAACACTATAGTTTTTTACACTGGTATGTCACGCTGTGCTTTCTGGCTCATTCTGGTGTTTTGGGGTGCCACACCCTGCACCTAGATATAGCGCTAGGGACCCCAAATATACAGAGAGGCCTTGATGCGGCTTTGGGGCTTAACCACACATTTGCGCAAATATGTGTAACGAAGATCTCTGAATTCTATTATCATGTGGGATTTATATCTGGTTACTGTTATCCATTCAGTGTGCTGGGGAAACAATTGCTTTTTTTCTTGCTCAGAAATACCCCTTCCTTTCGAGCACCTGAATGATATCACTAAGCTAATTGAGCATTTACCAATCTATATGTCTGTTGTGAGAGGCAGAGAGGTTTCTGCATTAAGAGGAGGTGCAAGCCCTGACATGCCACATGGAGCATTATGGGGTTGCTCCAAGGTAAGTAGCTCTTAGCTTAGACATATTTTAGTAAGGAGCCATTATCATGTGACTCCTTGCTGGTTAATATTAGACCCAGATTGGGGTAATGGAGGTGTGAGGTGTGGTGCCTCTGGACTGGCTGAGCTGGATGGCTTTAGTGTGGCATACCTTTACATTCTATTAACACTTTTCACTTATTAATTTTCTAACACTATTTCTCTATTTTAATTACATTTCATGTTTGTATCACCCTCTCTATAGCTTCGGCTTCCTAAATACTAATTTATTAACACTATAGTTTTTTACACTGGTATGTCACGCTGTGCTTTCTGGCTCATTCTGGTGTCTTGGGGTGCCACACCCTGCACCTAGATATAGCGCTAGGGACCCCAAATATACAGAGAGGCCTTGATGCGGCTTTGGGGCTTAACCACACATTTGCGCAAATATGTGTAATGAAGATCTCTGAATTCTATTATCATGTGGGATTTATATCTGGTTACTGTTATCCATTCAGTGTGCTGGGGAAACAATTGCTTTTTTTCTTGCTCAGAAATACCCCTTCCTTTCGAGCACCTGAATGATATCACTAAGCTAATTGAGCATTTACCAATCTATATGTCTGTTGTGAGAGGCAGAGAGGTTTCTGCATTAGGAGGAGGTGCAGGCCCTGACATGCCACATGGAGCATTATGGGGTTGCTCCAAGGTAAGTAGCTCTTAGCTTAGACATATTTTAGTAAGGAGCCATTATCATGTGACTCCTTGCTGGTTAATATTAGACCCAGATTGGGGTAATGGAGGTGTGAGGTGTGGTGCCTCTGGACTGGCTGAGCTGGATGGCTTTAGTGTGGCATACCTTTACATTCTATTAACACTTTTCACTTATTAATTTTCTAACACTATTTCTCTATTTTAATTACATTTCATGTTTGTATCACCCTCTCTATAGCTTCGGCTTCCTAAATACTAATTTATTAACACTATAGTTTTTTACACTGGTATGTCACGCTGTGCTTTCTGGCTCATTCTGGTGTTTTGGGGTGCCACACCCTGCACCTAGATATAGCGCTAGGGACCCCAAATATACAGAGAGGCCTTGATGCGGCTTTGGGGCTTAACCACACATTTGCGCAAATATGTGTAACGAAGATCTCTGAATTCTATTATCATGTGGGATTTATATCTGGTTACTGTTATCCATTCAGTGTGCTGGGGAAACAATTGCTTTTTTTCTTGCTCAGAAATACCCCTTCCTTTCGAGCACCTGAATGATATCACTAAGCTAATTGAGCATTTACCAATCTATATGTCTGTTGTGAGAGGCAGAGAGGTTTCTGCATTAGGAGGAGGTGCAGGCCCTGACATGCCACATGGAGCATTATGGGGTTGCTCCAAGGTAAGTAGCTCTTAGCTTAGACATATTTTAGTAAGGAGCCATTATCATGTGACTCCTTGCTGGTTAATATTAGACCCAGATTGGGGTAATGGAGGTGTGAGGTGTGGTGCCTCTGGACTGGCTGAGCTGGATGGCTTTAGTGTGGCATACCTTTACATTCTATTAACACTTTTCACTTATTAATTTTCTAACACTATTTCTCTATTTTAATTACATTTCATGTTTGTATCACCCTCTCTATAGCTTCGGCTTCCTAAATACTAATTTATTAACACTATAGTTTTTTACACTGGTATGTCACGCTGTGCTTTCTGGCTCATTCTGGTGTTTTGGGGTGCCACACCCTGCACCTAGATATAGCGCTAGGGACCCCAAATATACAGAGAGGCCTTGATGCGGCTTTGGGGCTTAACCACACATTTGCGCAAATATGTGTAACGAAGATCTCTGAATTCTATTATCATGTGGGATTTATATCTGGTTACTGTTATCCATTCAGTGTGCTGGGGAAACAATTGCTTTTTTTCTTGCTCAGAAATACCCCTTCCTTTCGAGCACCTGAATGATATCACTAAGCTAATTGAGCATTTACCAATCTATATGTCTGTTGTGAGAGGCAGAGAGGTTTCTGCATTAGGAGGAGGTGCAGGCCCTGACATGCCACATGGAGCATTATGGGGTTGCTCCAAGGTAAGTAGCTCTTAGCTTAGACATATTTTAGTAAGGAGCCATTATCATGTGACTCCTTGCTGGTTAATATTAGACCCAGATTGGGGTAATGGAGGTGTGAGGTGTGGTGCCTCTGGACTGGCTGAGCTGGATGGCTTTAGTGTGGCATACCTTTACATTCTATTAACACTTTTCACTTATTAATTTTCTAACACTATTTCTCTATTTTAATTACATTTCATGTTTGTATCACCCTCTCTATAGCTTCGGCTTCCTAAATACTAATTTATTAACACTATAGTTTTTTACACTGGTATGTCACGCTGTGCTTTCTGGCTCATTCTGGTGTTTTGGGGTGCCACACCCTGCACCTAGATATAGCGCTAGGGACCCCAAATATACAGAGAGGCCTTGATGCGGCTTTGGGGCTTAACCACACATTTGCGCAAATATGTGTAACGAAGATCTCTGAATTCTATTATCATGTGGGATTTATATCTGGTTACTGTTATCCATTCAGTGTGCTGGGGAAACAATTGCCTTTTTTTCTTGCTCAGAAATACCCCTTCCTTTCGAGCACCTGAATGATATCACTAAGCTAATTGAGCATTTACCAATCTATATGTCTGTTGTGAGAGGCAGAGAGGTTTCTGCATTAGGAGGAGGTGCAGGCCCTGACATGCCACATGGAGCATTATGGGGTTGCTCCAAGGTAAGTAGCTCTTAGCTTAGACATATTTTAGTAAGGAGCCATTATCATGTGACTCCTTGCTGGTTAATATTAGACCCAGATTGGGGTAATGGAGGTGTGAGGTGTGGTGCCTCTGGACTGGCTGAGCTGGATGGCTTTAGTGTGGCATACCTTTACATTCTATTAACACTTTTCACTTATTAATTTTCTAACACTATTTCTCTATTTTAATTACATTTCATGTTTGTATCACCCTCTCTATAGCTTCGGCTTCCTAAATACTAATTTATTAACACTATAGTTTTTTACACTGGTATGTCACGCTGTGCTTTCTGGCTCATTCTGGTGTTTTGGGGTGCCACACCCTGCACCTAGATATAGCGCTAGGGACCCCAAATATACAGAGAGGCCTTGATGCGGCTTTGGGGCTTAACCACACATTTGCGCAAATATGTGTAACGAAGATCTCTGAATTCTATTATCATGTGGGATTTATATCTGGTTACTGTTATCCATTCAGTGTGCTGGGGAAACAATTGCTTTTTTTCAGAGTTCACATTATGCCAGGTAGAGCCCCTGATAAACATTTTGCCAGGTAGATCCCCTGATACACATTATGCCAGGCAGAGCCCACATTATGCCAGGTATAGCCCCTGATACACAATATACAATGTACAGCCCAGTGGGGGGGGGGGGGTGTAACAGTAGGATGTAGTGTCAGTGAGCAGTGTGTGTGTAAGAGCAGGGTGTAGTGTCAGTGAGGGGTGTGTGTATGTGTGTAAGAGCAGAGTGAAGTGTCTGTGAGGTGAGTGTGTACGCGTAAGATCAGGGTGTAGTGTCAGTGAGGTGTGTGTGTGTGTGTGTGTGTGTGTGTGTGTGTGTGTGTGTGTGTGTGTGTGTAAGATCAGGTTGTTGTGTCATTGAGGTGTGTGTGTATGTGAGCAAGCACCCCTCCCCAGAACAGTTATGCTTAAACTTACATTAAACATGCCTATTTATCAGCAGCATCAGGCAACAGTCAGCTCATTTAAGCAGGAAGTCCCATCTGTCAATGCATGAAGAGGGGCAGAGCACACAGTGGAGGGAGGGAGTCTCTCACTGCCCAGCACTGTGCCTGCTATAATGTATACAGCAGCCAGCGCTGCAGCGATCACCAATCGAGTGCTGTGCCTACATATCGACGCCATACATCACAGCGAGGTACTGCCATTGGCCCTCATTCCAAGTTGTTCGCTCGCTAGCCGCTTTTCGCAGCATTACACACGCCGCCCTCTGGGAGTGTATCTTATCTTAGCAGAATTGCGAACGAAGTATTTGCAATATTGCAAAAAGATTTTTCTGTGCAGTTTCTGAGTAGCTCGAGACTTACTCTTCCAGTGCGATCAGTTCAGTGCTTGTCGTTCCTGGTTTGACGTCACAAACACACCCAGCGTTCGCCCAGACTCTCCCCCGTTTCTCCAGCCACTCCCGCGTTTTTCCCAGAAACGGCAGTGTTTTTTCACACACACCCATAAAACGGCCAGTTTCCGCCCAGAAACACCCACTTCCTGTCAATCACACTCCGATCACCAGAACGAAGAAAAAACCTCGTAATGCCGTGAGTAAAATACCAAACTTCTTAGCAAATTTACTTGGCGCAGTCGCAGTGCAAACATTGCGCATGCGCAATTAGCGGAAAATCGCTGCGATGCGAAGAAAATTACCGAGCGAACAATTTGGAATGAGGGCCATTGTTGCCCATGGTGCTACACCCATAGTCCATATGCGCTGTGTGCCAAGCACCACAGGCACACACTTAGGTGGTCATTCAGAGTTGTTCGCTCGTTGCCGATTTTCGCTATGCTGTGATTTGTTGCTAAATTCGCATGCGCATGTTACGCAGCTTGCATACGCTTAGTTATTTAACTAAAAACTTAGCAGTTTTGCTGTTGTCTGTGCGGCGCTTTTCAGTCGCACTGATGATCAGTGAGTGATTGGCAGGAAATGGGCATTTCTGGGTGGTAACTGAGCGTTTTCCGGGAGTGTGCTAAAAAACGCAGGCGTGTCAGGGAAAAACGCGGGAGTGTCTGGAGAAACGGGGGAGTGGCTGGCCGAACGCAGGGTGCGTTTGTGACGTCAAACCAGGAGCTAAACGGACCGAGCTGATCGCAATCTAGGAGTAGGTCTGGAGCTACTCAGAAACTGCAATTCTGCTACTCTTTCGTTCGCTATTCTGCTAAGATACACTCCCAGAGGGCGGCGGCCTAGCGTTTGCAATGCTGCTAAAAGCAGCTAGCGAGCGAACAACTCGGAAGGACCACCTTAGTTATGGCCCTCACAGGCACTGCACTTTCACAAAGCAGTTCAAATCACAAAAAATAAATACAGTGTACTCAGAAAGTATTCACACCGATTCACTTTTTCCACATTTTGTTATATTTCAGTCTCTTTCCAAAATGGAATAAATTATTTTTTTCCCCTCAAAATTCTACACACAATACCCCATAATGACAACATGAAAAAAGTTTTTTTTAAGAAACTAAGAAATCACATGTACATAAGTATTCAGAGCCTTTGCTCAATACTTTGTTGATTCACCTTTGGCAGCAATTACAGCCTCAAGTATTTTTGAATATGATGCCACAAGCTTGGCATACCTATCTTTGGGCAGTTTTGCCCATTCCTCTTTGCAGTACCTCTCAAGCTCCATCAGGTTGGATGGGAAGCGTCGGCACACAGCCATTTTCAGATCTGTCCAGAGATGTTCAATCGGATTCAAGTCTGGGCTCTGGCTGGGCCACTCAAGGACATTCAAAGAGTTGTCCTGAAACCACTCCTTTGATATCTTGGCTGTGTGTTTAGGGTTTTTTACCTGCTGAAAGATGAACCGCGTCCCAGTCTGAGGTCAAAAGTGCTCTGGAGCAGGTTTTCAGCTAGGATGTCTCTGTACATTGCTGCATTCATCTTTCCCTCTATCCTGACTAGTCTCCCAGTTCCTGCCACTGAAAAACATTCCCACAGCATGATGCTGCCACCACCATGCTTCACTATAGGGATGGTATTGGCCCGGTGATGTGCGGTGCCTGGTTTCCTCCAAACATGACGCCTGGCATTCACACCAAAGAATTCAATCTTTGTCTCATCAGACCAGAGAATTTTGTTTCTCATGGTCTGAGAGTCCGTCAGGTGCATTTGTTCAAACTCCAGGTGGGCTGCCATGTGCTTTTTACTAAGGAGTGGCTTTTGTATGGCCACTCTACCATACAGGCCTGACTGGTGGATTGCTGCAGAGATGGTTGTCCTTCTGGAAGGTTCTCCTCTCTCCACAGAGGAATGCTGTAGCTCTGACAGAGTGACCATCGGGTTCTTGGTCACCTCCCTGACTAGGTTCCTTCTCCCCCGATCACTCAGTTTAGATGGCCGGCCAGCTCTAGGAAGAGTCCTGGTGGTACCAAACTTCTTCCATTTATAGATGATGGAAGCCACTGTGCTCATTGGGACCTTCAAAGCAGCAGATATTTTTCTGTACCCTTCCCCAGATTTGTGCCTCAAGACAATCCTGTCTCATTGGTCTACAGACAATTCCTTTGACTTCATGCTTGGTTTGTGCTTAGACATGCCCTGTCAAGTGTGGGATCTTATATAGACAGGTGTGTGCCTTTCCAAATCATGTCCAGTTAACTGAATTTACCACATGTGGACTCCAATTAAGCTGCAGGAACAACTCAAGGGTGATCTGTGGAAACAGGATGCACCTGAGCTCAATTTTGAGCTTCATGGCAAAGGCTGTGAATACTAATGTACATGTCATTTCTTATTTTTAATACATTTTCAAAAATCTAAAAAATAAATAAATTCATGTTGTCATTATGGGGTAAATGAGTGAAATTTTGAGGGAAAAAATGAATTTATTCCAATTTGGAATAAGGCTGTAACATAACAAAATGTGGAAAAGGTGAAGCACTGTGAATACTTTACAGATGCACTGTAGCTGTCAATGCCCTAGTATTCTATCATAAGGATATTGATTACACAGCTAGATGTTAATGGTCAGGTATAACCAGTGGCGTAATTACTGAGGGTGCAGTGATGCACTTGCTATGGGGCCCAGCTGTTTCGGGGACCCACAGGCCCAGCAAACAAGACCACTGCAGAATGGTATTTTTTATTACATTTCTATCCTGTGTTCACACGGCCACAGGCTCCAGCACAGAAAGCAGTTCTCCCCTAAGCTGCAGCATCAATCCACACTGTGTCCGACGTCACCACGTGCAGCGATATGGTGGCAGCAACGAGGGTTATTGCACCCCACCAAAAGCAGTGCCAGCATGGCCAGCAGCTCCATGATCCAGGAGATGATGACAGCAGCACGCCAGCTGCAGCAGTGCAAACCGCGGCAAGAGGTAAGATGCCCATTTTTGTCACAAGGTGCTGCCCAGAGTAGTGGCTGCCTGGATTCATTCCCTGGGGGAATCTGGTAGTGGTCTCATTGTGCCCTTGTGCAGGGGTGGACTGGGATGTATATTGTATATATGTATGGAGGCAGTGTATGAATGGATGACAGCAGTAGTGTATATATGTAGGAGAGAGGCAGTATGGATGTAAGTGTTGTATGTATGGATGTATATATGAGAGAGGCAGTGTATGGATGTATATATGCATGTATAAGACAGAGGGGTGTGGCAGTAATACCAGGAAGGAGAGAGAGAGAGAGAGAGAGAGAGAGAGAGAGAGAGAGAGAGAGAGAGAGAGAGAGAGAGAGAGAGAGAGAGAGAGAGAGAGAGAGAGAGAGAGGATATTTGAAGAAATATGAAAGAGACCAGAAAATGTAGGAGAAATAAATAAACATACAGTAAATATGACAGATGAGATAAATAAATAAAGTAGTGCCCTACCCCTCTGCAGTGGGCGGAAGCACAGAAAGTGACCCAGACAATCTTGGTGACACCCATCCCCACGACCACCAGCCACTGCCCAGAATCCACAGAATTTTTATAAAGGATTGCAGATTAAAAAAAACAGTCTGCACGGTGCAGTGGGTTGCATGGTATGCTGACATTAAAATGAAAGGCAACACTACCCACACCTCTTGTGTGGCACTAGCCATACCCACTCTGGTGGAGACCCGAGTTGGGGGAGGGCCCTTAAATATTTTGCTATCGGGCCCACAAAGTTCTAGTTACACCCCTGGGTATAACTACCATTAGAAGTTAATTTGCTTGTCCCAGCACCTGATCAGCACTTCTAAAAATAATTGGAGATTTGTCCAAATCCAAAAATCGATTTGATAAGCTTTCAGAAGTACAGTACTGTATGTTAGTGTTGCTGTGAACACTCGCAAACCAAGAGAGCCTGATTGACATGTGTTGCTTACAACTGTGTTGCCTAATGGAGCAGATATTGACAAATTGTTATTGATACTACACTTGTAAATAATAATTTAGCATGTAATACTGCAAAGCAGACGTATATTGTTAGACTAATATTGCTGCACATCTTAGATTATTTTGACAAAAACTTTTTACAAGTAAGCAGAATGGATCCGAGTCAGCTGAGGATTACTGCAGCAGAGCAGTCATTGAAATGTCACATTATACTGGTCTTGAAAATGTTGTGGACATGCCTGAACATAGGCATGTGGCAGTTCCTGTGATCTTAGAAGGGTTAACTGAGGCCTTGAAATGTAGATTGTAGATTGGTATGAAGTTTATATAGGCAAGAGAGGAACTGTACAATTAAACAGCAAACAAATCCCTGAGTGCATAATATACAATTTAATTTTGACTTATATACTAGGAGGGCAGTCTTTCTTTTAAGTGTGGACAAGATGGTCATTATTCATATACTGTATCTGCCTCTCCCCCTGTGGAGGATGTGCAGGGTAAGGGGGTGTTCACATGATCAGTGGCACCGAGAGAGTGGGGGGAGGGTACAAATTACCTGGGCCCAGGTCTGATGGAGGGGCCTAGGTCCCCCCCATCCTTACCTGGAAGCAGCAGCTACAGATTTTCTTTTCAGCCCAGCACACACTGCTGTGTGTTGGGCTGCAGGGTGCATGCCTCCTATGATTAGCCCATGCCCCCTGAAAAGTACTTGGGCTCCGCCAGGTTCTCTACTGCCCTGGCTGGGGAGGCATGCCATGCTCCTGTGAGTGGGTACTTCTCATGTGCTAGACATGCCCCCAAAGAGGTGTGGCCATGCCTTCAGCATGCTGTGGTCACATCCCCTTTAGGGGAGGCGGGGAAGGGGGGGCAGGAATTTGTTGTACCGGGGCCAAGGATTTCTCTTGGCAGCCCTGCACATGATGATAGGAATATCTCTCCACATATATCTACAGAGAATGGATGGAGGTAGAGGTAAGTTCCACACATCAGGCCCTAACCCCCCCCATCATCTCTGACTGACAGTGCAATGCCTTTTGTCATACCACACAGACCTGAGATTTAGATCAGCAGTGGAAATTTTTTTTATCCACAATGATGGGGTGGCCATATCCGTACCCTACTGAGCATAGATGTTACTGAAACTACAGATATTGTCCAATAGTATGACTGTAAAGATGTGTTCTCATACATATAGCCTCAATACACAATGCAGCATGAGATGCCTGGAGCAAGTAAGCCACCAGGTCCCATGCAAACCTGCTAGCGTCAGGCATTTAATTACCAAATGCATCACAGTCGAAACACAATGCGATTAGTATGCACAAGAAGACTGTAGTATTTTATACACAGATTCAGAGACTCAGTGGCACATAAATATACAAGTGCTGCATATCAAATTAATCAGTGCAGTATACTGATGCATTCTAGCTGCAGAGATAATGTATGAGGACACATCTCTATAATGGTGATAAAAAAACATACATCAGTGATAAAATGCCATGATTTCATACCTTTGTCAGATTCATTATCTGCAATTGGTGCTTCTGGTGTGGTGCAGCAACTCCCATTAACCCAATCAGTGCCAGTAACTGTTGTGCACAGCATTCTTTTCTTTTAGCTGGCAGTGCACCAGTAAATCTCTTTGACTGTGATTCAATGTGTAAATTGAGTAGTAATTTATTGCACAGCAGATGGTGCATTTGGATATTCCACAGAAGCTCATGATTTGCTACAATGTACAGGTTAAGGGCCCTACACATTTAATGATCCGACGCAGAGCTGCCCGACGGCGGATACGGCCGATGGGCGACCTGGCGGCGGTGGGGCAGTGACGGGGGGAGTGAAGTTTCTTCACTCCCCCCGTCACATGGCTCCATAGAAGGGCAGGCAAATATGGACGAGATCGTCCATATTGTCCTGCGTGCACAGCCGACGGGGCACCAGCGATGAACGAGTGCGGTGTCGCACGTCGTTCATCGCTGGTGCCTCCACATTCAAAGATATGAACGGTATCTCGTTCATTAATGAACAAGATGGTTCATATCTTTGAGTGATATCGCCCAGTGTGTAGGGCTTATTAGACACTCCATAACGTTTCCAATTCAACAAATATTGTCTACCATGCCACACCAATTATGGACAATAGATATTCAAAACACGTGATTAATGGTGAATATTGCTCCTGTTTTAGTAACACTGAAGGTGGGGTACATCCACTGAATTCCCTCAAACTGTAAACTAAGCTGTGAGTTTTTCATGTTATCCAATGGCTGTTGGAGCAGCAAATTAAATAAATGTTGAGTATTTCAGGATTTGCAGGCCAGTAATAAAGTAGTTTAGTCCAAATATGTGTTCTGCATTTTTTCCCTATCCCATTGCATTCATATTGTAAAAAAAAATGATTTTTATAGACAATAGCAGTTTTTCTATGCAATTGAAACTGGAGAATTGTGTACAGGATATGCAGTTTTAGCAGGTTATGCTATTGTTGAAGCACAAGCTTTCAGTTCTCCTCATTCTGCCCAAATAGCTGAGCTAGAGGCACTCACAAGAGCCTTTGAGTTAGCAAAGGGTAAATATATACACAGATAGTAGGCCTGCCTATGATGTTGTTCATGATTTAGGCCCACTATGGCATCATCAAGACTTGCAGCAGCATGTACCCCAATACCACAGCCAACAAGTAAGGAATTGTTGGATGCCATTCAATTGCCATTGTAATTAGCAGAGATTAAATGTCATTCTCATATGAGTAATAAAGACCCTATTGCTACAGTATGGGCAATATAAGAGCAGATGAGGTACTGAAAGATGTAGCAAGCAGGAAATCACTAACAAACATTTTTTAATCACACAGGGGCTAATGCAGGATTTATAAGGGGGGGGGGTGTCTGTCTGTGTTTTGCAATGTTGTTTCTGCATATAACAGCATTTAATAGCAACACTGTGATGCGTATGCATCATGGTATGCCACGATCAGTGCAGTTAATGGATAGCGGGAACATGCATCCCACATCATGAATGATGTAATGTGGCAACAACAAAGCAGGACACATCTATATACAGTATATACTGTGTATATATATATATATATATATATATATATAACAAACAGGAACAGCCCGGCACTCCACTCTGAATGACAACAACAGCTGAGGTGCCTTCCCAGTTAGAGATACAAAATCCCAAGTAGATAGCAATGGTAGTATGGGCGGCACTCATGCAGACTCCACAGCGTGAGAAAGATAATTTACTTTATTGGGGCCAACATGTTTCGGGGACCTAACCCCGTCCTCAGGGCCAGACAAGCCACATACAACAAAGACATTACTTATATAGAGAACAAAACAAGACATTAATGCAGATCATACTCACCTGCTTCGCGGCGCAGCTGCCCGCCAAACCGTCCGGCCACACTTCCGCATTGCCATCCAGTGACGTCACGGCGCGCCGCGATGCAGGCGGGTATCCATAGCGACCAAACAAAGCCTCTGCTCGGTCACCTACGGAAACACAGTGAAGGCAAAAAACAGTAATACGACAAACATACAATGATAAAAAAAATTATAAAAACATTGGTGTACATACAACTAGTGAGAAACTGCAGCAACAGCAACATAAACCTATGTATGCATAACCACTAAAATCTGATTATATACCTGCAGTATGTGAGCAAGGGGGATATAAGGTGATATACTCAAGGGGATATATAGCCGGGCCTATGTATTAATTTAAAGGAAACACTGCAATCCCAGGTTCTCATTAAGCCCCCCGGGTGACAGTGTTCCCAGTTTATATATCCATCTGGACTCCTTTTGTA
Source organism: Pseudophryne corroboree (assembly GCF_028390025.1). Lineage (NCBI taxonomy): Eukaryota > Metazoa > Chordata > Amphibia > Anura > Myobatrachidae > Pseudophryne > Pseudophryne corroboree. The sequence goes on along the minus strand of NC_086447.1, from coordinate 315,507,020 downwards.
ATAATGCCCTATCCCTATTTCCACCCCTTAATGTGCAGGGAACATGATCTATAAGAATGGCTCTAATGCTAGCTACCCTATGACCCGTTAACATACAGTGCCGCGCAAAGGGTTGATCACTTTCTTTCTTCTCAAAGGCCTTCTTGATGGCACTCCTATGGAGAGCCATTCTCTCACGGAACTGCCTAATGGTCTTGCCAACATATGCAAGACCACAGGGGCACCTGAGAAGATACACCACATGGGTCGTGGTACACGTCAGCCGATGTTTGATAGGTATTTTACAACCAGTGGATGGATGATTAAAGGAGTCACCAGGAGACAGTCACTTGGCGGCCGGCCAAACTTTTCCAATTTGTTAATGAAATCTGTCGTATCCTTAACAAAATAGGGAGTATGTTGTACCACCGGTTGTAGATGGTAGTCCACATATTGGGACAGGGGTTGTCCTAGCGAGCCTCTAGAGGAAATGATCGGTCTACCCGGAGGATCCACCAAACTCTTGTGCACCTTCGGCAAGATGTACAAGAGTGGGATCCTCGGGTAATCCTGAATGAGAAACTTCTCAGTCTGTTCATCAATCCATGCGTTACTGAGTCCTAATTGTATAATGGAATCTATTTCTTTTTTAAAATTTAATGTCGGATCAAATAGTAGTTGTTTATAGCAAGTTGTGTCTGACAACTGCCTCATGACCTCGCTAATGTAGTTATTTTTGTCAAGTATTACAATGCCACCGCCTTTATCGGCGGGGCGTATAACAATCTCAGCATTGTCGTTCAGCGTTTTTATTGCAGCTGCTTCCTCTTTACTAACATTAGAGTATTTGACTCTATTCTTCCGTAAAATTGGTAATGTGTCCATTCTCACCAACCGCATGAATGTTTCAATAGATGCGTTTGATGAGGGAGGATCAAACGTGCTCAAAACTTTGAAAGGGGTTGTTATGCACACCAGTGCCTGCAGGAAAGTACTGGTGTCAGGACTGTTATGCACTCCAGTGCCTGCAGGAATGTACTGGTGTTTGAACTGTTATGCAAAACAAATGGACTCACAGACAGACTAGGGAATATGACATAACGTACACAGAAGGTGGTAGGGTAACAAAATACACACAACGTGAACAGAGAAGCCCAGAGGCTAAGGAACTGGGTATCTCCCTTGTATTAGAACTGCTCAGATGTGAAAAGCAAGATGTTGTGTTTTAATACATAGAAAACCCGAAATGCTGTTGCTAAGGGCAACAGCAAAACCCTAAAGGGTTACCAACGGGTGTGGCAGTAAACTCCTTGGTCAGAGATGGAATGATAGACACAAGGAGATTCTCCACAATCCTAATTCTCACTTGCAGTGCACAGGTTCGGTTTACTGCCACTAAACTGACCCCTGACACCTAGCACAGTGAGACAGGATTAGACAGGCAAGTCTTAGAATACAGCCGCAAACTTGCTAAGTTCACAGAGTAGTAACAGAACCCCAGCAAGCTAAACGACTGACTCCAGTCTTACTGCTAGGTCTGGATTGGCAGAGTGTAATACCAAATCCCCAGGCCTATTTGCAGTAAGCAACAAACAAATACAAAGCTACACAGTACTGGCTAACTTTCAGAAACTGACTAACCAACAAAGATTCAGCAGCATCTGCTTACCCTGAAAAGAGGCCTTATAAAGCAGGTGCTGTCCACGCCCCACTCAGACCTCACAGACTGTGAGCACAAAAACCAGCACCGGATCCCCTGCCATGCACAGAGCCTATAACCACTGCACAGCAAAAGACCCGAACCGGAGTATCAGCTGCGCTCAGGTTACTCCGCTAGCACTTGTCTCCCGGTTGCCATGACGACGTGGCAGCACAGGGCAGGAGACCCTAACAGTACCCCCCCTCTGACGAGGGGTCAAAGAACCCCTACCACCGGGTTTATCGGGGAACTGCGAGAAGAAAGAGCGTATCAGTCTGGGGGCATGAAGATCACAACTGCGCACCCACGACCGCTCCTCCGGGCAATACCCCTTCCAGTGCACCAAAAATGACAGCCGACCCCGAACCACCTTGGAGTCAAGAATCCTTTCAACAACAAACTCCCTCTGGCCACGTATCAGAAGAGGGGAAGGTCTTCCACTGGAAGAAGGATTACTAATCGCCCGTTTTAAAAGGGAACAATGAAATGTTTTATTGATACCCAAAGAACGGGGCAGATCTAACTGAAATGCCACCGGATTGATAACCCTGGTGATCTTATAAGGGCCAATGAACCGGGGGCCTAACTTATGAGATGGCTGCCTCAACTTCAAATTCTTGGTAGACAACCAGACGAAGTCTCCTAATTTGAAGCTGCAGGGTCTTTTCCGCTTATCAAAAACCCTTTTGGTCACTAATGACACAGACACAAGGGCTTTCTTCACTTTCCGCCAAATACCTCTAAGGACCGAAACCACAGAGGAACCACCAGGCGTGGAGTCCAGGGGGTCAAAAGAATTGGCCTTAGGATGATGCCCATACACACAAAGGAAGGGAGAAGATTAGGATGTCATCTAAGTATACAACTAAGAATCTATCCAAATATTCCCTGAGCACATCATTCATGAAATCCTGGAAGACTGCCGGGGCATTACAGAGCCCAAAAGGCATCACCAAATATTCATAATGCCCCGAGTGGGTATTAAAGGCAGTCTTCCATTCATCCCCCTCTCTTATTCGGATTAGATTGTACGCACCGCGTAGGTCAATCTTAGAAAAAATGGTGGCAGTACGAAGCTGGTCAAACAAGACCGAAATGAGAGGCAGTGGGTATGAGTTTTTAATCGTGATACGGTTCAATTCCCTGAAGTCGATGCAGGGTCGCAACGAACCGTCCTTTTTACCCACGAAGAAGAACCCCGACCCAACTGGAGACTGTGAAGGTCTGATAAATCCCTTAGCCAAGTTCTCCTGAATGTACTCTGCCATAGCCTGAGTCTCAGGACGTGACAGGGAGTACAACCTGCTCTTGGGAAGCTTAGCATTTGGCAACAAATCAATGGCACAGTCATAGGAGCGATGGGGAGGTAGTACCTCTGCAACTTTTTTGGAGAACACGTCCGCAAAATCTGCATAACACCCTGGCAATCCTGGCAAACTTAGCTGCGAGAACCTGACTGGAAGGCTCAAGCAACTCCTGAAACAATCAGTACTCCAACTAAGAATCTCCCCAGAGACCCAGTCAAATTGAGGATTGTGGGCCCTTAACCAGGGTAACCCCAACACCAATGGGGCAAAAGTACAGACAGTCACATGAAAGGACAATTTTTCAGAGTGTGTGGCTCCAATAAACAAAGAAATCTGGCTAGTGCAAGAGGTAATTTTACCATGGGATAATGGTTCCCCGTTTAACCCACAAATCTCAATTTCCGATGCCAAGGGTACTAAGGGAACAGAGTGTTTCATGGCGAATTGGCGGTCCATAAAAACCCCGTCGGCCCCACTGTCCACAAAGGCCTCAGTCTTGACAGTTTGACCGAGGATCTTCAAGGTCACCGGAATGATAAAAGTCTTCTTGGAAAATTCTGACTTCTGGCCTGACAGGATATTTCCCATCACCCTCAGGCCCTGAAGTTTTCCGGCTTTTCTGGGCATGATACTACCACATGACCTTTATTCCCACAGTACAAACACAACCCCTGCTGTCTCCTCCGCATCTTCTCACGCGAGGAGAGGCGGGTAGCCCCAATCTGCATAGGCTCCTCGGAAAATTCCTCAGAGTCTGAGGTTCCCTTGGGAAGGAAGGAAATCTCAGTCTCCCTTTCAAGCCTACGCTCTCTCAGCCGTCTATCCACCCGGATGGATAACTGCATGAGCTGATCCAAGCTATCAGGCAAGGGATGTTGTACCAGTTGGTCCTTTATCTGGTTAGAAAGACCTCTTCGGTACTGGTGTCTCAGGGCTGGGTCATTCCACTGGGTATCATGGGCCAACCTCCGAAACTCCGTACAGTAAACCTCAACTGGCCTTCGCCCTTGCTTAAGGATCGAAATCTGAGCCTCGGCTGAGGCCGTCTTGTCAGGGTCATCATACAACATGCCCAGTGCCGTAAAAAAAGCATCAACACTTTTAAGCGACGGACAGTCAGGCTGCAACCCATATGCCCAGACCTGTGGGTCTCCTTGTAGCAAGGAAATCACTATGCCCACCCGCTGAATCTCCGACCCAGAAGACTGAGGCCTAAGCCGGAAGTATAGCTTGCAGCTCTCCTTGAAACAAAAGAACTGCGAGCGATCTCCAGAAAAACGATCCGGGAGATTTACTTTCGGCTCCTTAACCCCTGCAGGTGCTGCTGCTGCGGGAGCTCCGCCAGCAGCCTGGGAGGTGTGCATTTTAATGGACAAATCATTACATTTTTGAGTCAGGACCTGCACCTGATCAACCACCTGTTGCAACGTATTTTGAGGGGTATGCTCCATATTCCCACAAAATTTCAACAGGAGTATTGGGCTGCTGAATATGTTATGCACACCAGTGCCTGCAGGAAAGTACTGGTGTCAGGACTGTTATGCACTCCAGTGCCTGCAGGAATGTACTGGTGTTTGAACTGTTATGCAAAACAAATGGACTCACAGACAGACTAGGGAATATGACATAACGTACACAGAAGGTGGTAGGGTAACAAAATACACACAACGTGAACAGAGAAGCCCAGAGGCTAAGGAACTGGGTATCTCCCTTGTATTAGAACTGCTCAGATGTGAAAAGCAAGATGTTGTGTTTTAATACATAGAAAACCCGAAATGCTGTTGCTAAGGGCAACAGCAAAACCCTAAAGGGTTACCAACGGGTGTGGCAGTAAACTCCTTGGTCAGAGATGGAATGATAGACACAAGGAGATTCTCCACAATCCTAATTCTCACTTGCAGTGCACAGGTTCGGTTTACTGCCACTAAACTGACCCCTGACACCTAGCACAGTGAGACAGGATTAGACAGGCAAGTCTTAGAATACAGCCGCAAACTTGCTAAGTTCACAGAGTAGTAACAGAACCCCAGCAAGCTAAACGACTGACTCCAGTCTTACTGCTAGGTCTGGATTGGCAGAGTGTAATACCAAATCCCCAGGCCTATTTGCAGTAAGCAACAAACAAATACAAAGCTACACAGTACTGGCTAACTTTCAGAAACTGACTAACCAACAAAGATTCAGCAGCATCTGCTTACCCTGAAAAGAGGCCTTATAAAGCAGGTGCTGTCCACGCCCCACTCAGACCTCACAGACTGTGAGCACAAAAACCAGCACCGGATCCCCTGCCATGCACAGAGCCTATAACCACTGCACAGCAAAAGACCCGAACCGGAGTATCAGCTGCGCTCAGGTTACTCCGCTAGCACTTGTCTCCCGGTTGCCATGACGACGTGGCAGCACAGGGCAGGAGACCCTAACAGGGGTATGCTTTAGTTCAGCTGTAGCCCGTTTGCTAAAAAATTCTTTTAGACGTAGCTGTCTGTGGAATCTGTAAAGCTCAACCTCAAAGTCAAAGGGTTTCTGACGATGAGTTTGAACAAATGATAACCCCTTAGTCAGCACGCTAGCCTCCGACTCAGTTAAAGTATAGGATGATAAATTGAACAATGCTATTTGCGGGTTGACCTGTTTTTCTCCCTTTGGTTTTTTGTGCCTGATACCCCCTCTCCGACAGGGTTTTCCAGATCTCTGTCTGGTGGCACCCTGTTGCGAGTGGTCGTTTTTCCCCCTAAAAAATGTTGTCTAGTTTTCCCAGAATTATCCGAATCGCTCTGTGAAGTGTTTGACTCAATATCTGTAAATTGTCTAGGTTGTCGTTTTCTGAATGTATGACTGGTTTGCCACTGGCGTCTATTGGTCTGTGGAATCAACCAAGGGTATACACGAAAATCCCTATAGTCCTCCTTTACCTTTTTATATTTACCCTTTTTGAATGCTAGTAATTCTGTCTTAAAAGTGGATACACTTTCATCTAGTTTAGATAGCCAATCAGTGTCACTGTCAGCCTTAATGATCTCTAATCCTGCTGTTTCACAAGAGCGAATATCTTTCTCCACAATTTTAATGTCGGCGTTCACCTGCTGGATGACCAAGAGCATTAACTCAAAGCTACACTGATTTAAAATCAGACACCACTGTCTGCAGAACTCTTTACAATTACGTCCCAGGGTGGGTTGATTTTTAATTCTAAAACCTCTGGGAATTAAATTATCTTTATGGTACTGCGACAGTGTCAGTCCATGCAGCTCAAGTTCTACCAATCTCTTACGTAATCTTAAAAGATCAGCATGTATTTCTTGTGGACTATCTAAGTCAAAAGCTAGTTGTTCAGTATTAGAGAAAAGTATTTTAGATGCATCTTTATCTAAAAATCTCTTGGTTCCAGTAAGGTCGCCGGCAAATAGACAGTCTCGTGGGGGGCATTTAGTTTAATGTTAAAGGTTTTGGATGCAGATACACTTTGTTTCCGTCTTTCTTCTTTTTTGAATCCCCGCTGCAGGTGTTGGTAGGCGATGCGGCTCTGCTGCTAGGATACGAGGAGGCTAGGGACAGACGTCACGAGAGGCGGATCCCTTGCAAAGGCAGACCAATAAGCTTACCTCCATTCGTTGAGAGGGCGGGGAACACTGGACTCGCGTCACGAAGGTGTGGCACGGGGAGATGGTGTCCTCCGTTACCTAGGCGACGGAGAAAATGCTGGGAGTGGCCCGGTAACAGGGGACTGAGCCAGATGACGTCAGTACTGAGCGCCGCGATGTCCGGGCGGCCGCGCCTTTCGGCTCCAGCTGGCGGGGATATTGAAGAATGGGGAAACAGGTGAGCACAGTGTTTTAATTGTTTATGGGTTATAAAGTGACAAGGTTAGCAGACTGGCGGTAACAGCTCCCCTGACGACGGCGACAGCCGAAACAGCTGTTGGGAGACTCGGCTGGGTAGGATACGTATCCCCAGCATACACAGGATATGTGAGATACTTGATTATATTTAAATCATGTTTACAAACTGCTGAATTTGCACAGATAAACCCGCTTGTGATGGTACAAATTGCTGAATTTGCACAATAAATGGCATAAACTGTTTGACTGTTCCGGAGTGCTGGTCTCATCTACAACATAGCCCCAACTGGAGCCTCATGGTGTGGTGATATTCATATATATATATATATATATATATATATATATATATATATATATATATATATATACACACACACACACGCACACACACACAATACAGATCAGAGGGTGCTAATAATAGTAAGACAATGCTAAATCTTACTTATAATTCCATAAACATACTTTAAAACATTAATTAAAAAAGTTATTCACAGAGTCAGAAAAGAACTCATTCATTTCATAAAATATATATGACTTAGTTAAATGTACATTTCCGAAATGGACATTTAGTACAGATACATTTTCTCGTTGTCATATATTCAGTATACACCAAAAATAAAGGATCAGAAGAAGAACCCAACACGTTTTGTCCCGTAGGACTTCCTCAGGGGTACTATATCTGAATAATGAAAATATATCAGCTAAATATGTTGAATGTACACACAATTCATGCAATTCATATAATGCATGATCAATTGAAACCATACATACCAATTGGTTAGATACAACGTGATTAGGGTAGACTTAGAAAAGTGAATACATCACTGATTATAATGATTCAGATTAATCTAAAAAAGCCAGTGAATAAATGTATCTAATTAAATCGTGCCAGCGTGGAGGAGCAGAAAAAAAGAAGAAAAGAAGAAAGGTGGTAGTACAAAATAGGTAATACATACCAATATGCAGCTCAGTCTACCAACTCTACACGACAACTTTATAGTGGATTGAGGCCATATAGGATTAGACCAAAGACCTAAAACAGACCTAATGTGAAGAGTATATAATTCTAGGTGATACCCTCCTTAATAAAACTCCACCAATGTGTAGTGAAAAAAATATACATACCAGTATGTAGTGCTAAAAAAGTAACACTGGATATTTAATAGTTGGCGCCAGAGCTTCAAAAGGTTTAAGAAGATAAAGCACCTATGAAATTTTAAATGCATCCAATCAGTAGGTTATTCCTAAAAATGATCAGTCAAAATTTAATATACTACCGGAATACTTTGTATCCTAATCCCAAAAAGGTATGCTTACAATCACATGAATTACATTAAAATATTACATATGGATAAATTAATGAAATAATCATATATAATAATAATAATAATTGTAATAGCTACAGTATATTACCAAATTATTATCCCACTTGACTGTCACCGACAAGTCCAATGTGTTAGATGTGATAACACGGACCAATCAGGGTTCCCCAGCCACTACCTCCTTTATTTACTCACACATTAGGAGGACTTTAAATATCTCCACCCTCACTACTGGCATGGCCAAATGGTCAATTACGTTTCCGGATATTCCCTTAAAGACTATTATAGCATCCTGCACAACACTAAATAAACAGCTGATCTCTGCGTCATATGCAGAGATAAACTTTAAATTGCTTCATAGGGCATATTACACTCCAAGACTTTGCTTTCTGACTGGTGCATTAGACACCTCCAATTGCTTCAAGTGCTCTATGCCTGAGGCAGACTTGATACACTGTATGTTGTCATGTACCTTCGTACAATCCTTGTGGAATGATGTGGGATCCTATATAAATAATGTTTTAGATATTCCCTTTACGATTCATATGGCCTGGGCCCTATGGAACCATTTTCCTTCTTCTATTCCCCTTTCTATTTCTAAAGGTAATCGCCTCCTTTTAGCAAAAGTTGCTGCAGCATAAAAAAAAACTATTCTTTCACAGTGGATTGTGTCTGACCCTGTATCTTTAACTCTTTTGACTCCTCGTCTTCTTTACTTGTTCCAAGTGGATTGGTCGGAGTGTTTTTTGGACTATGAGGGAGATTCAAATGTTTGAAAAGTCAGTTGGGAGTCTGTTTTTTCCTATCTGATAGACAGGAAAAAACAGACACCCAACCAGCTTTTCAAACATTTTAATCTCCCCCATTGAATCTAAATCCCATACATTTTTTGATATATGGTTGGCTTACATACGCACCTTACTAGACTCAACTAAGGAGTCGATACGGAGAGCAGTTAGACTATCCAATTGGTACAATTTAGAACTTCTGAATAGAGGACTGCCCCCCTTTTAATTTTAATTATATTGATTTCCCACTAAATTTATATGTTGTTATTACTGTGGTTTTGAGATGCCCCCCTCCACTTTCCTGATTATTGTCTTCTTGTTTTGTACCTTGATATATATTTCTTACCGCATACCATATCTGTACTAATAATATTGCCTGTAATATTGAATGCCTATTTGTTTTTCTTGAATAAACATATATTTAACAAAAAGTTATATGGCAATATCAATATGTCTTGTAAAATGGTAAATTCACTGCCGTTAAGCCATAGGAAATTTATACCTATGACTTAAGAGCCAAAACAGGCAGGCGGTCAGACCCAACTGGGGCCCAGTAGCGACAGTACAACCCAGGAACATGAATAAAACAATATATAACTAAGGAGATACAAAAAAAAGTTGACTCCAATATTATATAATAGAAGTATCCCCATATCATAATTAAAGCAATGGGGACAAACAACTCCATCCAATCAGAAACATAGAATAGGCTATGGAATGCAGCAAATCCAAGCAGTAATTCTAATAATGGAAAAAAGGGGGGGAGAGAAGAGGGGGGGTGTAAACATTGTAAAGCAATAATACTAAGCAATTAAACTTTAAAATAGCATCTTAGGTGCAAGAGAGGTCCAGCTATGTGGTGTTGAGCCTCCAACAAGACTTTGCCAGATGTCTAAGGACCAGACAACACCCACAAAACCGTGCTCTACCTAACAGCTGTATAACAAATAGCTAAATAAGTCAAGACCCAGCATCAATACGATCCGGGGGTGCCCATGTTGTACCCCGTAACCTGTTGCTGACTGGGGTCCATGATGCACGGGAGCAGGAGGTGTCAGAGGATCAAAACGGTGGTGCGATTGTGTCCAATCTGTGAAGACAGGTTTAGGTATAAGCAAGGTAGAACAAAAATTGTCTAAGTTTTCTGGCATATGTAGTATAACCTGTTGACCTTCGTAAGAAGCTTGTATATTGAAGGGGAAGCCCCAGCGAAATCGTATACCTTTCTCTTTGAGAACATCTGTAAGGGGCTTGAGAGATCTACGCTGCTGGAGTGTATGCCATGACAAATAAGGGAAGATATGAATCACAGTATCATTGAATTCTAATCGCTCCAATTTGCGGGCTTTAGCAAGTATCTCCTCTTTTATATGATAATAATGAAGGCAGCAAATAATGTCTCTAGGAGCCTCAGAAGGAAGACCTTTCGGCCGTAGCGCTCTGTGAGCCCTATTGAATAGTAGAACATTGTCAGGTTTAGCATCGATAATCTCATTAAATATCATAGTGAGGGCATCAATTATTCCTGGGCCTTGTATGTCCTCTGGTAACCCCTGAACACGTAATTTGTTTCTCCTACCTCTGTTGTCAAGGTCATCTTGACGTCGCCATAATGACTTCAATGCCTGAGCCTGAAGGGCGACGGTGTCACAGAGATTCCTCCACATCTGAAACTTGATGGGATATTTGAGAATTATCGGCCTGGAGGACGGAAATTTCAGATTTGACAGTGTCGTGTATTTTTTGTTCCAAATCCAGAAAGTCTCTTTTGGTAGGTAAGTATTTTTGAGTAGGAAGAGAACGCAAGCAGGTTAAGACATCAGCCATTGAGGCGTCAGTTCCATTATCCAATGGTTGAGGGTCAGCCCCAGCCATCTAGGAGAACCGGACACCGAGGATGATGAACGGGTGTCCTCGCTATCTATTTCTGGTTGAAGATATCGAAACAGATTAGATTGTAGAGATTTGTTACCAGATTTCTTGGATGCAGGAGTTTGTCCCCCTTTCTTAGTTTTCCCCATCAGCAGATGCGATTCATAATGATATACAGTGAAACGGGAAATACACAATATTAGATTATCAGCATCCTATGTCCAAGTGATTGAGCCTCCGTTGAGTGAAGGGCATACTGGGTTAGGCCATCAACCACCAAGCGCCATAGCGTTTGGGTGGCTCAGGGGGTCATGGCTCAACTCGAGTGTAGAATTCAAGGCATGAAGGTATCAGGAGGGATATGAGCAGGCTGTCAGGCTATCACTTTGTCTCAACTGGATCAGCCCGGCAGGATATAGTGAAATCTTGCAAAGCTAGGAATTAGCCCTTTAACTGTAACTATAACTATAAATCCGTATTTGATCCCTATATGTACAGACCAGGGGATCAGTTGCAATACAAAATATAGCAGTCGGGTAGCAGTGCAGAGAGAAGCGTAAAACCCCCTGGGCTATAAGAGAGTTGTAGGTACTGATAGGGGGTCACTGGATAAAGCCCGTGGGTTGTCCATGTAATTTAGGCAAACATGAGTGGCAGTGAGAGGGAAGCAGGGCATTCACATTGTACAATGACTAGGGAGATTGAAAATAGTATCAGGTATAATGACCACAGCTGCATTGATGTGATTAAGCAGCCTAAGGCAATTGAAACAAACAGGTTTCCTGCTTTTTAACATCAGCTGAGCCCTGCAAGCTCGGACCCGCTATGAGCTTCTTGGCTCCAATAATAGCTGTTACCGCTGCTGCCTGTGAGTAATAGGGGAGTGAAGATGGCCGCCAGGTGTCCTGATCTCCGCTAGTGCACCCGGCCAGATCTTCCCAGCGTGCACCTCTGGCTCCCAGCAGAAGAAGCAGGGCAAGGGCGCCAGCGGAAGTGCCCGCACTGCGGCAGGTAGGTCACCTCCAGACGCAGGATCAGTCAGGAAGCGGTGGCCATGGCTCCAGCGGACCAAGCCAGAAACTGAGGTACTGGCCTGGGAGTCCCAGGCAGGCCACAATCCGTGGGAGCCCCGGGACGTGCACCCCGATTCTGTGGTTTGCATCCGATCTCACCAAGGGGCTCAGGCAAGTTACAGAGGATCAGGGGGAGAGAAGGGATGATCAGGGCAGGAAACATGGCGATCCACAATCAGGGAAATCCGGAGCTCAACTCAAATGTGGCTGCTCACTCCAACAGCCAAGGCACGCCCCATAGTCAGTTTATTTAAACAAAAAATAGAAACATCGGTAAACATTGGTTAACATCAGTTTCACAGTACCAATTACGGTGGCCAATCCCAGGTTCAGGACAAGCAGGATCCCGGGATTTGGAACCAAAATTGCCAGGGGATTTGAATCCCGGGAGCTTCCAATCCCAAGGTTTCAGGACTGAGCATTCGTGGTTCATATTTGTGCTGGGCAGCGCTGGGAATCTGAGCACTCGGCTCAGATGCTGCCTGGCTGTGCGGAGTGCCGTGTGACGTCAGAAGATACGTGGTGCAGCACAGCCCCACAGCTCGTCCCTTCAGCAGCTTCCGCCAGCCATGTTTAGCAGAGGAGGGCACTGCACTGCAGGCTGCTCTGGTCATTATAGCGGCGGCATGGCACGGTTGAGCCTGTTGCAGCAGGTTCATTAGTAGAGTATTGGCCAGGCAGCCGGCCCTGGACTTGGGGGAGGGGGGAGTCAGGACTCTGAGGGACGGGAGTCAAGACTGGAGAAGGAGGGAGCCCAGCTGCTACCTGCCTGTAGCAGCGGTAGAACAGCACCACACTGCTCAGCAGCCCCACGCCCATTGAGAGGAGAGACTGAGGAGGACTGTCACTGGAAGAGGGTGAGCTATTGAAGCTGTTTTATTGGTTGTGTGCAATGATGCGGCATACTTTTCCTGTGGGGATGGATCATGATTTATGATAAATCCTGTCACTCTGTGGGGGGAAACGGGGCTTGTCTGGGGGCCCTGAAAGTTATTTTATTTCTGTGGGGGCCTGGAGCCGGGGGCCATGAAGATTTATTTTTTCTTGTTGGCCTATGCTGGGCCATGAATGTTATTTGTTTATACCTGTGGTTTTGGGGCTCCGGCTGAGTCCTAACACCACAGGAATAAAATAACATTCATGGCCCAGCAGCACAGGCCCATACAATTTTTTTTTAACAAAAAGTACAGAATAGATACAGGTTGAGTATGCCTTATCCAAAATTCAAAATCCCACATTTTTGGGTCCCCTAGTGAGATAATAATATAAATATTATATATATTATTTATAAATATATAAATTTATAGATAATGTATATAATACATATGTCATTATCTCAGTAGGGGACCCAAAAATGTGGGATTTTGAATTTTGGATAAGGGATAGTCAACCTGTAATATTTTGCTTGTCCAACTCAATCACGGGGATTGAACATTTTTCAATCCTGAATCCCGGGATTGAAAAAGTGGCCCAGGATTGGCCTCCCTAGTACCAATGTTTAGGTCTAAACAATGTTTTGGAACCAATGTTGAAAAACATAATTTAACCTTTCGATGTCCCATCTCTGTAAAACACTGTTTCTCTAACTTTGGAATATTACTGTACCTGGGCAGGATAATAGCTACTTTGCCTCTACACACACAGCTTCTGAATTGAAGATGTATTCATATGACCAAAAGCATAGATCCAAAGTAAGTGACCACTCTTTCCTGTGACAAGATGTTATAGCTGGAGCAGTGAGTGATGAGGACCTCAACGGGTTAAGAGGAAGAATAGAGTCAAGAAACACCCAATGTCATTACTCCTACAGGATTATACCAATAATGATGGCATACAATATTCATACCTCCCAACTGTCCTGATTCCAGTGGGACAGTCCCATTTTTATGGGACTGGTCTGCTTTTCCACCCATGGACTGCAGTGTCCAGCAGGGGGGAGGATACTCAGACACTGCTACTTTGTATTGTGAAGCAGCAGAGAATGGATTACGGGTGCATGTATCCGCAATAAATAGACACTGTGCCAGCTCCAGGAGTGGCTGGGGGCTGTCCAGCAGCTCCAAGAGTGCTGGGTAATCCCCCAGCATGATGAAAATGGGTGAGGGGGTGGTTCTCTAGCTTGGCATTGCGCTCAAAGGAACGGGCCCTTTGCTGCTAAGCCACGCTCCCTATTTTTGGACATGCGCCTGCAGCCTGTGCATTTTTATCGGGCAGCACATCTCAGAAGTTGGGAGATATGCTATTTTTGAGCTCCACGACAGATGTATGCAGCCTGAGACTACTGTACTATAGGTTCCAGAAACTCTATGGGGTATATTTACTAAGATTCGTAATTGTCGGAATTTGGTTGAAGTTTAAACACGAATGACATCGGGAGTGATAAATTGCAACTTTTTGGGTTTTTTACGCCTCATTTACTATGCTGCCGTATTCTGCATTGTCGTGTTTTCCGATGTTGATGTCATTCGTAATTTCGTCCAGTGTTTTACGGGAGTGATTAGTAAAACACTGCCGAACTTAGCACAATGAATCCCGTCCGGATCTGTGATATCCGTGCAGGCCTTCATTGTGTACCTTAAAAAAAGTGTTTAAAGTGTTAAAAATCTGAAAAAAAATTGTGTGGGGTCCCCCCTCCTAAGCATAACCAGCCTCGGCTCTTTGAGCCGGTCCTGGTTGTAAAAATATAGGAAAAAAATTGACAGGGGTTCCCCCATATTTTAACAACCAGCACTGGGCTCTGCGCCTGGTCCTGGTGCAAATTATAGGGGGGACAAAAGACGTAGGGGTCCCCCGTATTTTTAACACCAGCACCGGCTCCACTAGTCAGAGAGATAATGCCACAGCCGGGGGACAATTTTATATTGGTCCCTGCGGCCCTGGCATTAAATCACCAACTAGTCAACCCTGGCCGGGGTACCTTAGAGGAGTGGGGACCCCTTAAATCATGGGGTCCCCCCCTCCAGCCACCCAAGGGCCAGGGATGAAGCCCGAGGCTGTCCCCCCCATCCAAGGGCGGCGGATGGGGGGCTGATAGCCTTTTGTATAAAAAAAGAATATTGTTTTTTGTAGCAGTGCTACAAGTCCCAGCAAGCCTCCCCCGCAAGCTAGTACTTGGAGAACCACAAGTACCAGCATGCGAGGGGAAACAGGCCCGCTGGTACCTGTAGTTCTACTACAAAAAAATACTCAAATAAAAACAAAACACACACACACCTTGATAGTAAAATTTTATTAAACATACATGCACACTTGCATTCATACATACTTACCTATGTTGACACGAAGAGTCGGTCCTCTTCTCCCGTAGAATCCCGGGGTACCTGTAAATAAAAATTATACTCACAAAAAATCCGATGTAGATCGGTCCTCTTCTTTAAGTTTGTAATCCAGGGACTTGGCAAAATAAAAAAAATGGATTACCCGGACCACGCACTGAAAGGGGATCCATGTTTACACATGAATCTCCTTTCCTCGACTGGCGGGACCCCCCGTGACTGCTGTCAAAGAGGGACCCTTCAGCCAATCAGGGAGCGCCACGTCATGGCACTCTCCTGATTGGCTGTGCGCTCCTGAGCTGTCAGTCAGGCTGGGCACTGAAGATACAATGTAGCACATAGGCGCTCCATTGTATCCAATGGTGGGAACTTTGCAGTCTGCGGTAGACCGCAAGGTTAAGTGGGGTCACTCTTGTGGTTGGCCCCACTTAACCTCGCGGTCTACTGCAGACCGCAAAGTTCCCACCATTGGATACAATGGAGCGCCTATGCGCTA
Source organism: Pseudophryne corroboree (assembly GCF_028390025.1). Classification (NCBI taxonomy): domain Eukaryota; kingdom Metazoa; phylum Chordata; class Amphibia; order Anura; family Myobatrachidae; genus Pseudophryne; species Pseudophryne corroboree. The sequence continues at coordinate 315,491,370 of NC_086447.1, read as the reverse complement.
CATTGTATCTTCAGTGCGCAGCCTGACTGACAGCTCAGGAGCCCTTTAGCCCTTGCACTGCTCCAGCAGACCTGCAATATCTCCTGTGCAGTACTGTATCTCACAATGCTCCTGCAGACCTCAAGATACATCTCTGCTCTAACTTCTTCACTGTTCCACAGACCTGCAGTGTCAAGTGCGTCACCTCTCATACAAGCAGTACTGCAACATCTCCTGTGCATTACTTTTCACTACTTCATCAATCCTGAAGCATACAAATGTGTTCCTTCTCATCCTGGATATAATTGCCTGCCACGTGTACACATTGCGGCAGTGATTATATGCAGCTTGCCATGACTACAAGCAACGTGGAACCGTTTCCATTGCTTGGAAGATAGATTGGAACAAAAGTCTACTTAAAATTCCAGTCATGTGATACTCTTCTTGTTTTTCCTAGACTCTAAGTCTGGTTGCCTTTGCCCCTCATTCCTCCACTCCTGGTGGAGTTAATGGTCTCTGCTGCCGGAGCCAATTTGCCCATGTGACTCCAATGTACTGGCCTCTGGTGGCGATACCTGCTTCCTGGAACCCTAAAATCAGGGCCATCTCAACAGCAGTGTAGGCCCCTGGGCAAAGAATTTCACTGGGGCCCTACCCATCCTCCAGCGGTGGGGGGGGGTTCTATCAGTGGCAGCTTTGATATCCCACATTTTTTCTTACACTCAGCATGTAGAACCTGGAGCAGTGATTTCTGCTAATTACTCCTTAATTGCACAATTGGTAGGAGATGAGGAAGGAGGGATAACACTAAACTGTAGACGGATCAGTGGGATGAAAGAAGGGACCCCGACACATGACTTCAAGGATGGTAGGGAGTGTTTAATACACAGGGGAGGGTGGATAATGGAGTGGACTTAATATTCTTCATTTTACAGAGGACAGCTTGCTTGACTGCAGATATCTCCAGTTCCTGGAAATAGATTAGCTTTCAATGGGATACAAAACTAGATAGTCCCACCTTTCAGGAAGAATTGGGGACTTGGGGATCAGAGTTCAGGAGCCAGAGCAATCCGCCGACTATATTATAAAACTGCATACCAGGTGTGTGGAGCTGGAGCGTGGACCAGCTGCTGTAAGGCTGATATCTCTGGTTCTGAGCATAGTAGAGACAAGCTGCCAGTATCCACCCAAAGGGGAGAATCTCAGCTTTTGGACGATACTCAGAAAAACAGAAAAAAGTCAGACAGAGCATTAGATATCTGGCTGGGTAGAACAATTAACAGACTCAGCTGGGAACCACTGCTTTGAAGTCGTATATCTCCGGTTCCCCATAACCGATTTGTAAAAATCTGGTACCCCTGGAAAAGGGGGACCTTCAGCAATTAGCCTAGTGCACTTATACTCCTGGGGCCCTTGGGCAACTGCCCATTGAGCCCATATGAAAAGACAACCCTGCCTACAATGCTTTTATCCCTGTCATGTGCTATTGGATCTCTGTGCCTTTCTGAATGCTATTTTTCTGATCCTATAAATAAGGCTAGTCTACCACTAAGGTTTCTCTGTGAGGTGACACTTTTTTTTTTTTTTTTTTAACGGTCTATGTTTTATGACTCCTTGTTTGGTACATGCACTTGCTAGCATAACATCCCTTGTTGTAGACATTCCATTGCTGTATAATATATTTTTCATTTTTCTGTTTATTTTGCTTGTTTATATATTTTTTCTTGCTTGTTATTCTTTTATGTACAAATTAAAAGAACTACCTTATAAGAAAAAATATGCTGATCTTTTGCTCTAAATACAGTATTGACTGGCACAAGTGTGCAGGGTTGCCATCAGAAATTGTGGGGCCCGGGTCAGACAAAACACTGTAGGTCAGGCATCTCCATAGGGTGTCAGACCTGTGGATAATGTGGGTGGACCTACAGCAGGTGTGCGGCTTCAATTGGTGTGTAAACCAGTTTTTTTTTAAATTGTTTGGGCTGCCGGATTGGGTGTTATAACATGTCCAACAACTACAGTATTCTATGTTTTATGATATCATAGCCCTGCCTCAGCCAGCATGATACATAAATACCCTCATGGCAGCTCCACCTAACTCACACACACACACACACACACACACACACACACACACAAAAATACCAACCACCTCCCACTCACATACATATACACAGCCCTGTCCAAGTCACCTCCCTCTCATACACATATACCAAACCACCTAACTCTCATACACATATACCCGACCCTGCCCCCATCAACCTCCCTCTCACACATATCGACATTGCCCTAGCCACTTCCCTCTCACATATATACTCAGCCCTGCTCCATCCACATCCATCTCACACACAGGGCCTGATTAAGGGTTCCAGCTGCCCTAGGCTAATACATCTTAAGTTTATTCACAGCAAACGTGACTTGTTTATAGGGAAGTGGCTTGTTCAGGGCAGGAGAATAGAGAGAATAGGGGAAATAAACGAGTTGATTTAAATGTTGCTCCGTTTGGGCGCGTACAGCCGCCGTCGCTGACACTACTTTTATATTGTTCCTTCATTTTGATAGGCTGGTAACGTATATAATAAGCAATTCTAAATGTTGCACTTATAAAAAAAAAAGTATTATTTATTAATTTAGAACGCAAGTGTACTTTTATAATTGTTTATATTTTTAATAAAGCCTCCTAAATATGTCCTAATTTCTGTGTATAGATATGAGAATGAGAGGCCTGTAGCTTTAGTAAAAAATGTTTGCTTATAAAGAAAGCTGATCTACCCATCTTAGGGTCAGTATTTACATGGGAGATAAGATTTCTTTCTCAATCATTTTCTTGGAGTAAGCAGTCACTATGCCTGCAGCATCATAAACAATATCTATCAAGATAAAACAGCTGGTGCTTTTATGATGTTAGAATGACATTTTCAGCATATTATAAATTGTATATGTAGATTAAAACTGACAATTTAATTTAGAGGCATAGGATTTGGGAAAAGGCATATACTGTACTGTAGCTGTGGAACAGTTCCATCAATAGAATAGGGTCCTGTTTACCCATCCCACCAAGTCTATTGGAGTGCACAACTACCCTCTCAAAGAAAGTGATGAATAACTATAAAGCCTTAACTTTTAGATGAAAATATAGGGCAGGTTGTTTATTTTTCTTCATTTTTTTTACTGGCATTGTAGAAGGGATAGCTGGCCTATAAGGCGTCCATAACTTTATTGTGATTAACAAACCTTTCTTAAGCTAGCTTATCATTAAAATAAAACGACACACTCTGAAATAAAGACACGGACATGGTAGCTGGAGTTAAAGGTCAGACGATATTTATTGATCGCTGACCAACTCTTTAAACTATAATTGTAATTGAAATTGGAATTAATTTAGATTGTAAAGTTAAATTTAGATTGGAGGATGGCAAAGCAAAAGTCGCTACCAGACACCAGTTCCAGTCACTTAGATGAAATCCAACAAACCAAGGAGGGTTACTACCAAAACCCTGCCTCCTTCCTGCATAACCCGCATTGTGCTGGCCTCACCACTCTTTTCTCTGGCAAACGTTCGGTTCCCGCAGGGGAACGTCTAAATGTCCAACCGCAAGAGAAGGACACACCTGCCGTCCTTCTAAAGAGGGTGCCCCACAATGACCACTTATGCCTGTTTGACCGCTGGTTGGTAGCGACTTCCCGCCACAAAGGTTTAACAAACCGCCACCGCCATCCGAACAAGCAAACAAGAACAAACTAAAGAGCCCTAACGGAAAGGACCAAAAACATCCTCCAGGAAAACCTGAACTCCGTCCGGAGAAAGATGAACCCCGTCCTCCTTGTAGAACTGCCTATTACGCAGCACAAGTAAAGGATGCCTGACAGCTACGCCACCTATGGCCCTAACAAACAGAGACACCGCCGAATTCACCTTCTTGCGAGCCTTCTCCAGAGCAGAGAAACGCACCGCACCTCGCCAATGAAAACGTGGAACTCTCTCAGACCACACAATACGGACTCCTGGCCAGTGACAACGAATCGCCACCAAATCCGCCTTAATGGACAAAATTAAATCGATGCCTTTAACTCGGCCCAAATCATTACCTCCTAAATGCAGGACAATACAACTGGGGCGACCCCAGCGGTGCTCACGGTGAAAAAGGAGACGCAACAAATCACCCCACAGCATGCCCCTGACACCTAACCAACTCAACTCTCTAGACCCAAAAACATCAGCCGCCCTAAGTGCCATAGGATGCCTTGCCGCCCAAAAAATATAAGAATGGCCAACCAGCCACACATGCTCCCCAAAATCAACGACAGCTGAAAAATAAAAACACCCTTACATCCGAAATTTGAACACAAAACTTAGATAAATGCAATAAACAGAAATAACCCAAGTGAAGGAGAAAACTCAAAAAACCTCCCGTGGACCTTAAGAGAACAGCCAATTGAAATTAGGCCCCCTCGGAGGAAAATTTAAAAATTCACTTCACACCCTCGATTCCTGAACGGTAAGCGTTCAAACACCGACGAGTAAACAAGTTTTTGGGTTAGCGCAACAGGCGCACCTAAATCTTATCCAAACGAACATAAGACTTATAGGAGGCAGACTTCCAACGGCCCAGCTCCAGAATAGCCGCCAGGGATGAGCCAGTAGCCGCGGCATGGGTAGCCGCCCTAATCCGAAAGGAATGGGCAGAGCCGGCCCTAACCAATATGATGCCCTAGGCAAGATTTTGGCTGGTGCCCCAGAGCACCGCCGCTAGTTCTGCAAGAGATGCCTGGCATGAGTCAGCTGGCAGCTCTGCTAACGTCGTGCGCCTTTGGTTTATGAAAATGCATCTTATTTGCATTACTATGTGGCTAGGATAGACAAGCAGCTTCTCCTGATTAAAATGATATGCATCATGCCTATATTCTGTGTGCGACTGCGGCTGTATCTGCATACGAAATGCTACATTACAGTGATTTCCAGGAATACACACAGAATATAGACATGCCGCATATCATTTTAATCAGCAGAAGCTGCTGGTGCCCCTAAGCATACCAAATGCCCTAGGCATTTGCCTAGTTTGCCTATGCCTAAGGCTGGCTCTGGGAATGGGTACCGAAGTCCGCCCCGCGCAAGCCTAGCGCCTCCAAACATTTCTATAACACTGCAGCAAATTGTAACTTAGTCAGCGGGCCAGCGTGCGCCAGCAACTGGTCGCCAACCGAAGGCCTCGACTGGAGATACTCCTGCGCCAGCCGCAGCGGGCAAACCCTCGCATCCTCCCGGGCCTCCAAGGACACCCAGCGACCCCGACCTGTTTGATCGGTCTTGGACCGCACAATCCTACAGAGCAACAGGCCATCCGGACTCACGAGATGACTTACTGCACGCCACTAACTCGCTCACTCGGAAAGCCCCAAAGAAAGCTAGGGCAAACGCACAACTAAATAGGGCCACCTCGAACTCCGAGGTTGCATTTTGAGGCAGCACACGTAGCAACTCCGTTAGCAGCTGCAAAGTCACGGGTCTACGGGAGTCCGCGGTCACCGGTCGCATCCTAGCCCATCCTTTAAGCGCTCTGGAAAGGACAAAAGACCCGGTGGGGTCCATCATCCCGTGGAGCCGGGAGTGAAAGGAAATGCCCGCAAGGGCAGAAGACATGGCCACTTTTGACCTACCCCTTTGATAGTGTTCCCAAACAAAGGCCAGCAAAATGTCAGCCAGGGACTCACCTGCCACACCGTACCTACTTTGAAAGGCCGACCAATCACGCCAGGCCGCATCATACGCCCTGAGCGTGGAATGAGCCAATGCACACCTGGCCAGAGCAGCTAACCCGACTCGACAATCTGCCAGACAGAGTAAACCCTCCGCCGCTGCTCCCGGAACCAATGCCCGTGTCAGGATTCTGATTTTGTCTGTTCCCGGAGGGGGCACTAGTGGGTCAGTGTTAGAATGACGTATGAAGCTTGGAGACTGAATAAAGTCCTGCGCATATGCGCTGATGTTTAATAAACACAAAGGTCACAGAACAATGATATAATAATAAATGGTACGTAGCATTGGTAGTAGCAGAACTGAAATGATAAACGGTAACTGAATCCAAGGTACCAATAAAAAGTCTCTGACACCACAAATATATATTGGTGACAAGTTGATGGCAGAATGCAGAAGGTTTAAAGCAAATAAAGTCACTGGTAACACAAACGTGAAATAACTTGATAAATGCAAATGGTTTGGAAAACAGAACTCCGGTAATACTTACAAAGTACACAGTCTCTGATAACTAAATGTACTTTAGCCAAGCAAGGCCCAGGCAGGAGACAGTACTAACTCAGCATGCTTGTTAAGTGCTGGATGCAATGCACAGAATGGAATGCTGGTAATAAGGTGCACAAGTTAGGCAATGAATAACACCTGAGGAGAGTCTCTTACTGCTGATGAACTGTGGCTGGAGTCTGGAACAAGCAGGAGAAATGCAGAATGATGAATGGAATGAAATGATGAGACTATCCACGGGGAACCACTGCAGACAGGAACACGGGGAACCACTGGAGACAGGAACACGGGGAACCACTGGAGACAGGAACACGGGGAACCACTGGAGACAGGAACACGGGGAACCACTGGAGACAGGAACACGGGGAACCACTGGAGACCTTGACACACCAAATGTGACTCATTGTCCAAGGCAATGAGAATGAGCCAGGAACTGGAGATTATACCCCTTGCTCTGTGATGATTGGATGAATCTATGTGAGAACACACCCTGCTGGATTGGGTGCCCAGATCAGCTGAGAGTTAACTGGAGCTGGTGATTAACCAGGAGAATGATTCTGTAGACAGTTAATGCAATGCACTGCTGGTTGCTGGCTGGGATTAGTAGTGCACCGGGAGTTAATGCTGTTTAACTAGAAGCACTGTGTACTCCAGGCTGCTGGCTGAAACCAGTGGTTACCAAAATATAGAACTGGTTAGGTGGAGCACAGTGAGCTGTAGGCTGCAGGAGACTGAAGACTGGAACTGCTGGGACCTGTAGTTCCACAGGTCCAATTCACAGGGGATACTCTGAAGACAGAGGACTGAAGCCAGGAGACGCCTGTTAACTGGAAGTGATGTGAAGGAAAATGCAGATTCCTGACAGCCCGGAACTTATCAAACGGGAACCGAGACAACGCATCCGCAATTCCGTTGTCGATTCCGGGAACGTGACGGGCCCTGAAATTAATATTGTGCCACAAGCAAACTAGCACCAGATGTTGCAAAAGCCGCAAAGCCTGTGGAGAGGAAGAATGCTGATTATTGATAGCGTGCACCACTCCCAAGTTGTCGCAAACGGAACGAGATGTCCCGATTCGAGAACTGGCAGGCTCACAACTCCAGGGCAACTATGATCGGGAACAACTCCAGCAAAAGGAGGTTCTTGGTGAAACCCCGCGCCAACCAAGAGGACGGCCAAGCAGCAGCGCACCATGACCCGTCAAAAAATGCACCAAAGCCCTGACTGCCCGAGGCATCAGTGAACAACTGGAGCGAACTGTTGGAACAACAAAGAGGAGGTCACCAAACCTCCCTGTTGAAGGACACCAGAAAAGAAACCCAAATCCGCAAATCATCCCTGATCTCGCGGAAAGGTACACGGTGTGATGCTGCAGGACCGTCCCCGCCGTGGCCCGTTCAAGTTTGCGACAGAAAACCCTACCCATGGGGATAATCCGGCACGCACAGTTGAAGGAACCCAGCAAAGACTGTACCTACTTAAGCCGAACCCTGCGCTTGCCCAAACAATCGTGGATTAAACCCAATAGCTTACGCACTTTATCCTCGGGGAGGCGACAGCAACCCGCCACCGTGTCTATTTCAATTCCCAAATAACTAAGACAACTGCAGGGGCCCTCACACTTGTCCTGCGCGATGGGAACCCCCAAACTTTCAAACAAGGACCTGGCAACTGACAGAGTATCGCCACAGACCGAACTGCCCCCTGGGCCCATAAAGAGAAAATCGTCCAGGTAGTGGGCCACCCCGGGTTGCCCAGTGCAAAAAAGTGCTAAATCTCTCAAAATAGGCGCAGGAGACTGAACAGCCCATGGGGAGACACCGATCCACGTAAAACTCAGCCCCCAATTTGAAACCCAGGAACCGCAGGGAATCCGGGTGCAGGGGAAGGAGCCGAAAAGCCGATTCAACGTTTAATTTTGCCAACAGGCCCCCCGGACCACAGTCCCGCACCAAGCGCAGAGCGTCATCAAAAGACTGATAACGCACCCTGCACACGGCCTCGGGAATGGAGTCATTAACCAAAATGCCAGGAGGATGCGACAAGTGCTGTATCAGGCGGAACTTACCCGGGGCCTTCTTGGGCACCACCCCCACAGGGGAGATGCACAAGGAGGGCAGAGGGGGTAAGGCGTAGGGCCCACACATCCGCCCCAAGCCAATCTCCGCGTCCACTTTCCGCCAGACCTCATGCGGGAATTCGCGAGCCGACTTCAAATTCCGACGCGCCACCACGTGCACCGAATCCGAAATGGGCAGGCGAAAACCATGCCTAAAACCCTTCAAAAGGAACAAAGCTGCTGACTTGTCGGGGTATAAACTAAGCCAGCGACGCAATTCGGGAACCCGAATAGGGGAGGGGGCCTTATTTACCAACTCCCCCGGCCTCGGCTGGAATGGAGGGCTTACCGTCTTTGGTCGGGTGACCGGCCCCGCACAACTTACACGAGTGGCGAAAATGACAATTTACACCCCTGGTGAATTTTCCCTCGTTGTAGGCAAAACACTTGCCTTTCCTCGAGGAGCGGGAAACCGAAACCCCGGCCGCTGCGGGCTTTTAGACCACGGCGTCCGGAGAGGGCTTGACCTGCTGTGTAACCTCCAACCACACCTCGACAACTTTAAAACCCGCGGGCAGAATGGAGTTACCATCCTGATTACGACGGAATTTCTCGTCGTAATCTCGCCAAGCGGAACCCTTGTCATGCACCAGAAAGAGGTATTTAACCAAGTTGGGATACTCTGCGAGCCGTGATTCGGTGTAGCAAGCCGTGAAAACCAAGAAACCCCGCAACCACTGGTGAAAATTACGGAAAGCACTTTCCCCAATGCCCCCCGGTTTCTTAGCTGCGTCAAAAGCCTGCCGCATCTCATCCGTAAGGGTGAAGATGTCAGCGTACTTGCCCTTCCTGATTTTTTCCTGCATCCGCTTGCGAACCCCCCGCGTAACGGCCGTATTGGCGCAATGAACCATCCCCGTATAACAGGGGGGTCAGTGGGAACCGCCGGTGCTGCTGCCTTTCGCGATTCCTTAGCCACGCGCCGCGCGATAAGTCTAGCTAGTTTACGCGGGCGCCACGGAGAACCTGAAGAAGCGCTGCTAGAAGAGGTGGAAGAAGTGCTAGAAGAACAATAGGAAATAATAGCGTGCTCACCAGCGCCTGAAGGACCCGGAACAGCGTCATCTGTTTCACCCGACTCCGGTGGCGGTGGAACATCCCCCATCGGTGCCGCGGCCGCAGCTCTCTCCGACCTCCGACCCCTCCGCGACAAAGACTCGGAACTTGCCAGCACCTGAGCGGAGGAAACAGAAGGGACAACAGGCGCAGGAAAAACCAGCGCATCAACAGAGATGGGGGGAACAGGCGGGAGGGGGGGCAAAGCACATTCGTTCGGCGGAGGGGGGCCAGCGGGAAGCGGCGGGAGAGTACCCCCAATGGAGGGGGACGAAACGGCGTGGGGGAAAGCAGGCCCGACCCCCATCGCGCCACCAATGGTGTAGGCCGGACGCCACGCGGGAGGTGGAAGGTGACCGGCCGACCCGGAATATCCCGACGGAACTGGATGGAACGGAGCAGGCTGGGGGGTGGTTGCCAAACGTGGGCCAATGGGTTCGCCCCAGCAGGGGAGGACCCGGCATACGAGCCCGCAAAGGCAGGGGGGGGACCGCAACCCGGGACCCACCGACTGACCACATAAGTTGGACGCCAACGGCCGAACTAGGAAAGTACGGTGAAAAGCAGTGGCGTAAGTTCGTCACAGTCGCCCGGAGGCAAGATAAATATTGGTGCCCCCCTATTTCCTATATTAAGATAAATACATGTATGTATGTGTGTATATATATATATATATATATATATATATATATAATTATTATTATCCTTTCTTTATATGGCGCCACAAGGGTTCCGCAGCGCCCAATTACAGAGTACATAATTAATCAAACAGGAAAACAGCAACTTACAGTTGATGACCGTATAGGACAAGAACAGGGTAAATAAACATAGTTACATCAGCAGATGACACTGGAATAAGTATCAGGTGGCAGAAGACTGCTGGAGTTGATGCAGTTGAAGATTATTGAAGTAAGAAAGGATAAGCACATGAGGGAAGAGGGCCCTGCTCGTGAGAGCATATATGTGTGTGTGTGTGTGTGTGTGTGTGTGTGTGTGTGTGTGTGTGTGTGTATGGAGTGTTCTGAAAAAAAATTATATACTGTATTTATTAGTGATGAGCGGGTTCGGTTCCTCGGAAACTGAACCCCCCCGAACTTCACCCATTTTACACGGGTCCGAGGTATACTCGGATTCTCCCGTATGGCTCGGGTAACCCGAGCGCGCCCGAACGTCATCATCCCGCTGTCGGATTCTCGCGAGATTCGGAATTCTATATAAGCAGCCGCGCGTCGCCGCCATTTTCACTCGTGCATTGGAAATGTTAGGGAGAGGACGTGGCTGGCGTCCTCTCCGTTATTGTTGAACTTGATTGTGCACTATTGCTTAATTGTGGGGAGGGCTGGGGAGCAGCTGTATAATATAGGAGGAGTACAGTGCAGAGTTTTGCTGATCAGTGACCACCAGTTATCCGTTCTCTGCCTGAAAAAAACGCTCCATATCTGTGCTCAGTGTGCTGCATATATCTGTGCTCACACTGCTTAATTGTGGGGACTGGGGAGCAGCTGTATTATATAGCAGGAGTACAGTGCAGAGTTTTGCTGACAGTGACCACCAGTATACGTTGTCTGCCTGAAAAACACTCCATATCTGTGCTCAGTGTGCTGCTTTATTGTGGGGACTGGGGACCACCAGTATAATATTATATAGGAGGAGTACAGTGCAGAGTTTTGCTGACCAGTGACCACCAGTATATAATATATAGCATTACGGTACAGTAGGCCACTGCTGTACCTACCTCTGTGTCGTCATTAAGTATACTATCCATCTATATCAGTGTTTCCCAACCTCGGTCCTCAAGGCACACTAACAGTCCTGGTTTTAGTGATAGCCAGGCTTCAGCACAGGTGACTTAATTATTACCTTAGTAATTTTGATTTAACCATCTGTTCCGAAGCCTGGATATCACTAAAAGCTGCACTGTTGGTGTGCCTTGAGGACCGTGGTTGGGAATGCCTGATCTAGATTCTATACCTGTGGTGCATTTCAGTTGTGCAGTTTGCTGACACAGTGACCACCAGTATATATAGCAGTACGGTACGGAAGGCCACTGCTGTACCTACCTCTGTGTCGTCATTAAGTATACTATCCATCTACATTCTATACCTGTGGTGCATTTTAGTTTTGCAGCTTGCTGACACAGTGACCACCAGTATACAATATATAGCATTACGGTACGGAAGGCCACTGCTGTACCTACCTCTGTGTCGTCATTAAGTATACTATCCATCTACATTCTATACCTGTGGTGCATTTTAGTTTTGCAGTTTGTGACACAGTGACCACCAGTATACTATATATAGCAGTACGGTATGGAAGGCCACTGCTGTACCTGCCTCTGTGTCGTCAGTAAGTATACTATCCATCTACATTCTATACCTGTGGTGCATTTTGGTTTTGCAGATTGCTGACAGTGACCACCAGTATATATAGCAGTACGGTACGGAAGGCCTCTGTGTCGTCAAGTATACTATCCATCCATACCTGTGGTGCATTTCAGTTGTGCGCAGTATATATAGTAGTAGGCCATTGCTATTGATAGTTACTGGCATATAATTCCACACATTAAAAAATGGAGAAAAAAAATGTGGAGGTTAAAATAGGGAAAGATCAAGATCCACTTCCACCTCGTGCTGAAGCTGCTGCCACTAGTCATGGCCGAGACGATGAAATGCCATCAACGTCGTCTGCCAAGGCCGATGCCCAATGTCATAGTAGAGAGCATGTAAAATTCAAAAAACAAAAGTTCAGTAAAATGACCCAAAAATCAAAATTAAAAGCGTCTGAGGAGAAGCGTAAACTTGCCAATATGCCATTTACGACACGGAGTGGCAAGGAACGGCTGAGGCCCTGGCCTATGTTCTTGGCTAGTGGTTCAGCTTCACATGAGGATGGAAGCACTCATCCTCTCGCTAGAAAAATGAAAAGACTTAAGCTGGCAAAAGCACAGCAAAGAACTGTGCGTTCTTCTAAATCACAAATACCAAAGGAGAGTCCAATTGTGTCGGTTGCGATGCCTGACCTTCCCAACACTGGACGGGAAGAGCTTGCACCTTCCACCATTTGCACGCCCCCTGCAAGTGCTGGAAGGAGCACCCGCAGTCCAGTTCCTGATAGTCAAATTGAAGATGTCACTGTTGAAGTACACCAGGATGAGGATATGGGTGTTGCTGGCGCTGGGGAGGAAATTGACAAGGAGGATTCTGATGGTGAGGTGGTTTGTTTAAGTCAGGCACCCGGGGAGACACCTGTTGTCCGTGGGACGAATATGGCCATTGACATGCCTGGTCAAAATTAGTGATGAGCGGGTTCGGTTCCTCGGATTCCGAACCCGCCCGAACTTCACCTTTTTTTTACACGGGTCCGAGCGACTCGGATCCTCCCGCCTTGCTCGGTTAACCCGAGCGCGCCCGAACGTCATCATCCCGCTGTCGGATTCTCGCGAGACTCGGATTCTATATAAGGAGCCGCGCGTCGCCGCCATTTTCACACGTGCATTGAGATTGATATGGAGAGGACGTGGCTGGCGTCCTCTCCGAGTCCGTTGTATTATATTAGAACTTAGTTAGTTATAATTGTGGGGAGGATTGGGGACGGGGAGCAGCTGTTAGGGAGTACAGTGCAGGGTTTGAGTTTAATCCGTTGTTTCTCTGCCTGAAAAAAAACGCTCCACCATATCTGTGCTCACTCAGTGTGCTGCACTGCTGCATGATATATCTGTGCTGAGTGCACTGCTCACACTGCCTAATTGTGGGGACTGGGGAGCAGTTATAGCAGGAGTACAGTGCACAGTTTTGCTGACAGTGACCACCAGTCCAGTATACGTTTGTCTGCCTGAAAAACACTGTGGTGTTTTTTTTTTCTTTCTTCATGCTAGTTTGTTTAGCAGTCTGCTGACACTGCAGTGTCCACCAGGTCCGTTATACAGTATATTATATATATAATTAAGCACTAAGCAGCAGTACGGTAGGCCACGGCTGTACCTTCCTCTGTGTCGACTCGTCACTCGTCGTCCATAAGTATAAGTAATACTATCCATCCATCTACATTGTATACCTGTGGTGTTTTTTTTTCTTTCTTCATACTAGTTTAGCAGTCTGCTGCTGACACTGTCCACCAGGTCCGTTATACAGTATATTATATTTATATATAAGCACTAAGCAGCAGTACGGTTGGCCACGGCTGTACCTACCTCTGTGTCATCACTCGTCGTCCATAAGTATAAGTAATACTATACTATCCATCCATCTACATTGTATACCTGTGGTTTTTTTTTTTTTCTTTCTTCATACTAGTTTAGCAGTCTGCTGACGCTGTCCACCAGGTCCGTTATACACACAGTATATTATATTTATATATAAGCACTAAGCAGCAGTACGGTAGGCCATGGCTGTACCTACCTCTGTGTCGTCAGTGCACTCGTCGTCCATAAGTATAAGTAATACTATACTATCCATCCATCTACATTGTATACCTGTGGTGTTTTTTTTTTCTTTCTTCATACTAGTTTAGCAGTCTGCTGACACTGTCCACCAGGTCCATTATACAGTATATTATATTTATATATAAGCACTAAGCAGCAGTACGGTAGGCCACGGCTGTACCTACCTCTGTGTCGTCACTCGTCGTCCATAAGTATAAGTAATACTATACTATCCATCCATCTACATTGTATACCTGTGGTGTTTTTTTTTTCTTTCTTCATACTAGTTTAGCAGTCTGCTGACACTGTCCACCAGGTCCGTTATACAGTATATTATATTTATATATAAGCACTAAGCAGCAGTATGGTAGGCCACGGCTGTACCTACCTCTGTGTCGACTCGTCACTCGTCGTCCATAAGTATAAGTAATACTATCCATCCATCTACATTGTATACCTGTGGTGTTTTTTTTCTTTCTTCATACTAGTTTAGCAGTCTGCTGCTGACACTGTCCACCAGGTCGGTTATACAGTATATTATATTTATATATAAGCACTAAGCAGCAGTACGGTAGGCCACGGCTGTACCTACCTCTGTGTCGTCACTCGTCGTCCATAAGTATAAGTAATACTATACTATCCATCCATCTACATTGTACACCTGTGGTGTTTTTTTTTTCTTTCTTCATACTAGTTTAGCAGTCTGCTGACACTGTCCACCAGGTCCGTTATACAGTATATTATATTTATATATAAGCACTAAGCAGCAGTACGGTAGGCCACGGCTGTACCTACCTCTGTGTCGTCACTCGTCGTCCATAAGTATAAGTAATACTATACTATCCATCCATCTACATTGTATACCTGTGGTGTTTTTTTTTTCTTTCTTCATACTAGTTTAGTAGTCTGCTGACACTGTCCACCAGGTCCGTTATACAGTATATTATATTTATATATAAGCACTAAGCAGCAGTACGGTAGGCCATGGCTGTACCTACCTCTGTGTCGTCACTCGTCGTCCATAAGTATAAGTAATACTATACTATCCATCCATCTACATTGTATACCTGTGGTGGCTTTTAGTTGTGCGCAAAATATGGAGAACAAAAATGTGGAGGTTAAAAAAATAGGGAAAGATCAAGATCCACTTCCACCTCGTGCTGAAGCTGCTGCCACTAGTCATGGCCGAGACGATGAAATGCCATCAACGTCGTCTGCCAAGGCCGATGCCCAATGTCATAGTACAGAGCATGTAAAATCCAAAACACAAAAGATCAGTAAAAAAATGACCCAAAAATCAAAATTAAAAGCGTCTGAGGAGAAGCGTAAACTTGCCAATATGCCATTTACGACACGGAGTGGCAAGCAACGGCTGAGGCCCTGGCCTATGTTCATGGCTAGTGGTTCAGCTTCACATGAGGATGGAAGCACTCATCCTCTCGCTAGAAAAAAGAAAAGACTTGCGGCAAAAGCACAGCAAAGAACTGTGCGTTCTTCGAAATCACAAATCCCAAAGGAGAGTCCAATTGTGTCGGTTGCGATGCCTGACCTTCCCAACACTGGACGGGAAGAGCTTGCGCCTTCCACCATTTGCACGCCCCCTGCAAGTGTTGAAAGGAGCCCCCGCAGTCCAGTTCCTGATAGTGAAATTGAAGATGTCAGTGTTGAAGTACACCAGGATGAGGATATGGGTGTTGCTGGCGCTGGGGAGGAAATTGACAAGGAGGATTCTGATGGTGAGGTGGTTTGTTTAAGTCAGGCACCCGGGGAGACACCTGTTGTCCGTGGGAGGAATATGGTCATTGACATGCCTGGTGAAAATACCAAAAAAATCAGCTCTTCAGTGTGGAAGTATTTCAACAGAAATGCGGACAACAGGTGTCAAGCCGTGTGTTGCCTTTGTCAAGCTGTAATAAGTAGGGGTAAGGACGTTAACCACCTCGGAACATCCTCCCTTATACATCACCTGCAGCGCATTCATCATAAGTCAGTGACAAGTTCAAAAACTTTGGGTGACAGCGGAAGCAGTCCACTGACCACTAAATCCCTTCCTCTTGTAACCAAGCTCCTGCAAACCACACCACCAACTCCCTCAGTGTCAATTTCCTCCTTACCCAGGAAAGCCAATAGTCCTGCAGGCCATGTCACTGGCAAGTCTGACGAGTCCTCTCCTGCCTGGGATTCCTCCGATGCATCCTTGAGTGTAACGCCTACTGCTGCTGGCGCTGCTGTTGTAGCTGCTGGGAGTCGATCGTCATCCCAGAGGGGAAGTCGGAAGACCACTTGTACTACTTCCAGTAAGCAATTGACTGTCCAACAGTCCTTTGCGTGGAAGATGAAATATCACAGCAGTCATCCTGCTGCAAAGCAGATAACTCAGGCCTTGGCAGCCTGGGCGGTGAGAAACGTGGTTCCGGTATCCACCATTAATTCAGAGGCAACTAGAGACTTGATTGAGGTACTGTGTCCCCGGTACCAAATACCATTTAGGTTCCATTTCTCTAGGCAGGCGATACCGAAAATGTACACAGACCTCAGAAAAAGACTCACCAGTGTCCTAAAAAATGCAGTTGTACCCAATGTCCACTTAACCACGGACATGTGGACAAGTGGAGCAGGGCAGACTCAGGACTATATGACTGTGACAGCCCACTGGGTAGATGTATTGCCTCCCGCAGCAAGAACAGCAGCGGCGGCACCAGTAGCAGCATCTCGCAAACGCCAACTCGTTCCTAGGCAGGCTACGCTTTGTATCACCGCTTTCCAGAAGAGGCACACAGCTGACAATCTCTTACGGAAACTGAGGAAGATCATCGCAGAATGGCTTACCCCAATTGGACTCTCCTGGGGATTTGTGACATCGGACAACGCCAGCAATATTGTGCGTGCATTACATCTGGGCAAATTCCAGCACGTCCCATGTTTTGCACATACATTAAATTTGGTGGTGCAGAATTATTTAAAAAACGACAGGGGCGTGCAAGAGATGCTGTCTGTGGCCCGAAGAATTGCGGGCCACTTTCGGCATTCAGCCACTGCGTACAGAAGACTGGAGCACCACCAAACAATCCTGAACCTGCCCCCCTGCCATCATCTGAAGCAAGAGGTGGTAACGAGGTGGAATTCAACCCTCTATATGCTTCAGAGGATGGAGGAGCAGCAAAAGTCCATTCAAGCCTATACATCTGGCCACGATATAGGCAAAGGAGGGGGAATGCACCTGACTCAAGCGCAGTGGAGAATGATTTCAACGTTGTGCAAGGTTCTGCAACCCTTTGAACTTGCCACACGTGAAGTCAGTTCAGACACTGCCAGCCTGAGTCAGGTCATTCCCCTCATCAGGCTTTTGCAGAAGAAGCTGGAGACATTGAAGGAGGAGCTAAAACAGAGCGATTCCGCTAGGCATGTGGGACTTGTGGATGGAGCCCTTAATTCGCTTAACCAGGATTCACGGGTGGTCAATCTGTTGAAATCAGAGCACTACATTTTGGCCACCGTGCTCGATCCTAGATTTAAAACCTACGTTGTATCTCTCTTTCCGGCAGACACAAGTCTGCAGATGTTCAAAGACCTGCTGGTGAGAAAATTGTCAAGTCAAGCGGAACGTGACCCGTCAACATCTCCTCCTTCACATTCTCCCGCAACTGGGGGTTCGAGGAAAAGGCTAAGAATTCCGAGCCCACCCGCTGGCGGTGATGCAGGGCAGTCTGGAGCGAGTGCTGACATCTGGTCCGGACTGAAGGACCTGCCAACGATTACTGACATGTCGTCTACTGTCACTTCATATGATTCTCTCACCATTGAAAGAATGGTGGAGGATTATATGAGTGACCGCATCCAAGTAGGCACGTCAGACAGTCCGTACGTATACTGGCAGGAAAAAGAGGCAATTTGGAGGCCCTTGCACAAACTGGCTTTATTCTACCTAAGTTGCCCTCCCTCCAGTGTGTACTCCGAAAGAGTGTTTAGTGCAGCCGCTCACCTTGTCAGCAATCGGCGTACGAGGTTACTTCCAGAAAATGTGGAGAAGATGATGTTCATCAAAATGAATTATAATCAATTCCTCCGTGGAGACATTCACCAGCAGCAATTGCCTCCACAAAGTACACAGGGACCTGAGATGGTGGATTCCAGTGGGGACGAATTAATAATCTGTGAGGAGGGGGATGTACACAGTGAAAGGGGTGAGGAATCGGAGGATGATGATGAGGTGGACATCTTGCCTCTGTAGAGCCAGTTTGTGCAAGGAGAGATTGATTGCTTCTTTTTTTGGTGGGGGCCCAAACCAACTAGTCATTTCAGTCACAGTCATGTGGCAGACCCTGTCGCTGAAATGATGGGTTCGTTAAAGTGTGCATGTCCTGTTTATACAACATAAGGGTGGGTGGGAGGGCCCAAGGACAATTCCATCTTGCACCTCTTTTTTCTTTCATTTTTCTTTGCATCATGTGCTGTTTGGGGCCAATTTTTTTGAAGTGCCATCCTGCCTGACACTACAGTGCCACTCCTAGATGGGCCAGGTGTTTGTGTCGGCCACTTGTGTCGCTTAGCTTAGTCACACAGCGACCTTGGTGCGCCTCTTTTTTTCTTTGCATCATGTGCTGTTTGGGTACAATTTTTTTGAAGTGCCATCCTGGCTGACACTGCAGTGCTACTCCTAGATGGGCCAGGTGTTTGTGTCGGCCACTTGTGTCGCTTAGCTTAGTCACACAGCGACCTTGGTGCGCCTCTTTTTTTCTTTGCATCATGTGCTGTTTGGGGACAATTTTTTTGAAGTGCCATCCTGCCTGACACTGCAGTGCCACTCGTAGATGGGCCAGGTGTTTGTGTCGGCCACTTGTGTCGCTTAGCTTAGTCACACAGCGACCTTGGTGCGCCTCTTTTTTTCTTTGCATTATGTGCTGTTTGGGGACTATTTTTTTGAAGTGCCATCCTGCCTGACACTGCAGTGCCACTCCTAGATGGGCCAGGTGTTTGTGTCGGCCACTTGTGTCGCTTAGCTTAGCCATCCAGCGACCTCGGTGCAAATTTTAGGACTAAAAATAATATTGTAAGGTGTGAGGTGTTCAGAATAGACTGGAAATGAGTGGAAATTATGGTTATTGAGGTTAATAAAACTATGGGATCAAAATGACCCCCAAATTCTATGATTTAAGCTGTTTTTTAGGGTTTTTTGTAAAAAAACACCCGAATCCGACAAAAATTTTTCGGTGAGGTTTTGCCAAAATGCGTCCGAATCCAAAACACGGCCGCGGAACCGAATCCAAAACCAAAACACAAAACCCGAAAAATGTCCGGTGCACATCATTAGTATTTATTTATACATTTAATTGTCTTTTATTTTAAATCACACATTTCTTAGCAGTCATACCCAGGATTAGAAGCCATGACCTGTTACACTAACAGCAGACACTTTACTGATGGAGCTATTTGCTCCTGTAGAGGAAGCATGAGAATTCTAACTATATGAAGTTACGTGTAATTGTCAGAGAAGTAGCTTGATATAGTTAGAATTCTCATATTTCCTATACAGGAGCAAACAGCTTCATCAGTAAGGTGCCGCATACAGTGTAATAGGTTGTGGTTTCTAATCCTGGGTATGACACTTGTAAAATGTGTATATTCAGTATAATAAAGTGGGTGTGATGATTTGTAAGGTGCAGGGACCAGTGAGGAAGTCGGCCACTGAAAAGACAGCGGCAGCTATCAATTAACTAAATTCAATGGTGTCACAGAATGGGAGGAGAGGTGCCCCCTTCAGAGCAGGAGCCCGGCGGCAGATTACTCCGTTGCCTCCCAGAGTTCTGCCTCTGGTGAAAAGTGCGGTGCGGACTGGACCGGGAGGCCTAGGAAAGGCGCCCCGGAAGATGCGGGAAACGCCTGCGCAAGTGGCCAGGGAAGGCCGCTGGGGGAAAACTGTCCCCCGGCAAACCCGTGAGGCGCGGCAAACGACAGAGGAGGGCCAGGCAAGTGGAAAGCCGCAGCAATGGACGACTGCGTCGCCACCGGCTGCACCGCCCCCACCGGGCCAGGGGGGGCCAGGAGCCCGATGCCTGGGGATGCCGACACGGGAAGCTGCGCAATGGGTGATGGGGAGCCAAGCAAAAAGGCGCTCGTTGCGGGATCCCCCGCCGGGGACCCCAGCCCAGAAAATGCGTGCAGGGCTTGCGCCGTGGAAGTCCCTGCAATCCCCACCCCCCTTAACCCGGCAGGGCCTGTCCTACTCACCCCATCCCCAACCATATATGCAGGCGAAAAAGGCCCCCCCCCGCAGGGAGGGGCCCCTCCGCAGCCGCCCTGGCCCGATGCAGAGGGCACAGGAGCATCCTGTAACCCTATCACTCTGTGCTCCCCCTGCTGGTGATGCCCCCCCTCCCCCACCGCAGCCCGCCCGCGGACGCCCGGCACCACGTGGGCGCTTGCGCCGCTGTCTGGAGCCGTTGGCGGGGAGGGAAGGGGAGATGAGCTGCAGACCGCTGCGCCGGGCGAGGGAGCCGCCCGGCGCTCAGAGGCCGCAGAGGACGCCCGCGAGCCGCGTACCTCAGCGGCATGGGTAGAGTGGCCGCCGGCCGCACGATCCCCGCTGGCAGGGGCGTGGGCCGCAGCGGCCCGACCCTGCCGTGATCCCGCAGCCGCCGGAAGCAACCTGCGGGGGTCCGCACTCCGGGAGCGGGAGCGAGGGGTGCCCACGGACTCCACGGGCCGGCAGGAGGGGGGGGCGGAGCGGCGTGGATGCGGCATAGCAGGGAGCAGAGCAACCACAAGGACCCAAAGAAACTGTGAGGAAGGTAGGGAAAACAAGGGGGGGGGGCAGCAAATGTAATAATATAGATAGACAAAAGGAAACAATATAATTAGAGATGAGCGGGTTCGGTTTCTCTGAATCCGAACCCGCCCGAACTTCATGTTTTTTTTCACGGGTCCGAGCGACTCGGATCTTCCCGCCTTGCTCGGTTAACCCGAGCGCGCCCGAACGTCATCATGACGCTGTCGGATTCTCGCGAGGCTCGGATTCTATCGCGAGACTCGGATTCTATATAAGGAGCCGCGCGTCGCCGCCATTTTCACACGTGCATTGAGATTGATAGGGAGAGGACGTGGCTGGCGTCCTCTCCATTTAGATTATAAGAGAGAGAGATTTACTGGAGCTTAGGACTAGGAGGAGTACTGTAGAAGTGTAGAGAGTGCAGAGAGTTTACTAGTGAGTGACCACCAGACAGTGCAGTTTATTTAATATATCCGTTCTCTGCCTGAAAAAAGCGATACACACAGTGACTCAGTCACATACCATATCTGTGTGCACTGCTCAGGCTCAGCCCAGTGTGCTGCATCATCTATATATATTATATATCTGTCTGACTGCTCAGCTCACACAGCTTAAAATTGTGGGGGAGACTGGGGAGCACTGCAGTGCCAGTTATAGGTTATAGCAGGAGCCAGGAGTACATAATATTATATAGTGAGTGACCACCAGACAGTGCAGTTTATTTAATATATCCGTTCTCTGCCTGAAAAAAGCGATACACACAGTGACTCAGTCACATACCATATCTGTGTGCACTGCTCAGGCTCAGCCCAGTGTGCTGCATCATCTATATATATTATATATCTGTCTGACTGCTCAGCTCACACAGCTTATAATTGTGGGGGAGACTGGGGAGCACTGCAGTGCCAGTTATAGGTTATAGCAGGAGCCAGGAGTACATAATATTATATAGTGAGTGACCACCAGACAGTGCAGTTTATTTAATATATCCGTTCTCTGCCTGAAAAAAGCGATACACACAGTGACTCAGTCACATACCATATCTGTGTGCACTGCTCAGGCTCAGCCCAGTGTGCTGCATCATCTATATATATTATATATCTGTCTGACTGCTCAGCTCACACAGCTTATAATTGTGGGGGAGACTGGGGAGCACTGCAGTGCCAGTTATAGGTTATAGCAGGAGCCAGGAGTACATAATATTATATTAAAATTAAACAGTGCACACTTTTGCTGCAGGAGTGCCACTGCCAGTGTGACTGACCAGTGACCTGACCACACTGACCACCAGTATAGTTAGTAGTATACTTATATTGTGATTGCCTGAAAAAGTTAAACACTCGTCGTGTGACTTCACTTGTGTGTTGTTGTTTTTTTTATTCTATAAAAATAAAACTCATTCTGCTGACAGACAGTGTCCAGCAGGTCCGTCATTATATAATATATAATATATACCTGTCCGGCTGCAGTAGTGATATATATATATTTTTTATATCATTTATCATCCAGTCGCAGCAGACACAGTACGGTAGTTCACGGCTGTGGCTACCTCTGTGTCTGCACTCGGCAGGCAGTCCGTCCATAATTGTATACCACCTAACCGTGGGTTTTTTTTCTTCTTTATACATACATACTACTACGACATCTCTTTATCAACCAGTCTATATTAGCAGCAGACACAGTACAGTACGGTAGTTCACGGCTGTGGCTACCTCTGTGTCTGCACTCGGCAGGCAGTCCGTCCATAATTGTATACCACCTAACCGTGGTTTTTTTTTCTTTCTTCTTTATACATACATAGTTACATAGACATCTCTTTATCAACCAGTCTATATTAGCAGCAGACACAGTACAGTACGGTAGTTCACGGCTGTGGCTACCTCTGTGTCTGCACTCGGCAGGCAGTCCGTCCATAATTGTATACCACCTAACCGTGGTTTTTTTTTCTTTCTTCTTTATACATACATACTACTACGACATCTCTTTATCAACCAGTCTATATTATTAGCAGCAGACACAGTACAGTACGGTAGTTCACGGCTGTGGCTACCTCTGTGTCTGCACTCGGCAGGCAGTCCGTCCATAATTGTATACCACCTAACCGTGGGTTTTTTTTCTTTCTTCTTTATACATACATAGTTACATAGACATCTCTTTATCAACCAGTCTATATTAGCAGCAGACACAGTACAGTACGGTAGTTCACGGCTGTGGCTACCTCTGTGTCTGCACTCGGCAGGCAGTCCATAATTGTATACTAGTATCCATCTCCATTGTTTACCTGAGGTGCCTTTTAGTTGTGCCTATTAAAATATGGAGAACAAAAATGTTGAGGTTCCAAAATTAGGGAAAGATCAAGATCCACTTCCACCTCGTGCTGAAGCTGCTGCCACTAGTCATGGCCGAGACGATGAAATGCCAGCAACGTCGTCTGCCAAGGCCGATGCCCAATGTCATAGTACAGAGCATGTCAAATCCAAAACACCAAATATCAGTAAAAAAAGGACTCCAAAACCTAAAATAAAATTGTCGGAGGAGAAGCGTAAACTTGCCAATTTGCCATTTACCACACGGAGTGGCAAGGAACGGCTGAGGCCCTGGCCTATGTTCATGGCTAGTGGTTCAGCTTCACATGAGGATGGAAGCACTCAGCCTCTCGCTAGAAAACTGAAAAGACTCAAGCTGGCAAAAGCACCGCAAAGAACTGTGCGTTCTTCGAAATCCCAAATCCACAAGGAGAGTCCAATTGTGTCGGTTGCGATGCCTGACCTTCCCAACACTGGACGTGAAGAGCATGCGCCTTCCACCATTTGCACGCCCCCTGCAAGTGCTGGAAGGAGCACCCGCAGTCCAGTTCCTGATAGTCAGATTGAAGATGAAGATGTTGAAGTACACCAGGAAGAGGAGGATATGGGTGTTGCTGGCGCTGGGGAGGAAATTGACCAGGAGGATTCTGATGGTGAGGTGGTTTGTTTAAGTCAGGCACCCGGGGAGACACCTGTTGTCCGTGGGAGGAATATGGCCGTTGACATGCCTGGTGAAAATACCAAAAAAATCAGCTCTTCAGTGTGGAGGTATTTCAACAGAAAAGCGGACAACAGGTGTCAAGCCGTGTGTTGCCTTTGTCAAGCTGTAATAAGTAGGGGTAAGGACGTTAACCACCTCGGAACATCCTCCCTTATACGTCACCTGCAGCGCATTCATAATAAGTCAGTGACAAGTTCAAAAACTTTGGGCGACAGCGGAAGCAGTCCACTGACCAGTAAATCCCTTCCTCTTGTAACCAAGCTCACGCAAACCACCCCACCAACTCCCTCAGTGTCAATTTCCTCCTTCCCCAGGAATGCCAATAGTCCTGCAGGCCATGTCACTGGCAATTCTGACGAGTCCTCTCCTGCCTGGGATTCCTCCAATGCATCCTTGCGTGTAACGCCTACTGCTGCTGGCGCTGCTGTTGTTGCTGCTGGGAGTCGATGGTCATCCCAGAGGGGAAGTCGTAAGCCCACTTGTACTACTTCCAGTAAGCAATTGACTGTCCAACAGTCCTTTGCGAGGAAGATGAAATATCACAGCAGTCATCCTGCTGCAAAGCGGATAACTGAGGCCTTGACAACTATGTTGGTGTTAGACGTGCGTCCGGTATCCGCCGTTAGTTCACAGGGAACTAGACAATTTATTGAGGCAGTGTGCCCCCGTTACCAAATACCATCTAGGTTCCACTTCTGTAGGCAGGCGATACCGAGAATGTACACGGACGTCAGAAAAAGACTCACCAGTGTCCTAAAAAATGCAGTTGTACCCAATGTCCACTTAACCACGGACATGTGGACAAGTGGAGCAGGGCAGGGTCAGGACTATATGACTGTGACAGCCCACTGGGTAGATGTATGGACTCCCGCCGCAAGAACAGCAGCGGCGGCACCAGTAGCAGCATCTCGCAAACGCCAACTCTTTCCTAGGCAGGCTACGCTTTGTATCACCGCTTTCCAGAATACGCACACAGCTGAAAACCTCTTACGGCAACTGAGGAAGATCATCGCGGAATGGCTTACCCCAATTGGACTCTCCTGTGGATTTGTGGCATCGGACAATGCCAGCAATATTGTGTGTGCATTAAATATGGGCAAATTCCAGCACGTCCCATGTTTTGCACATACCTTGAATTTGGTGGTGCAGAATTTTTTAAAAAACGACAGGGGCGTGCAAGAGATGCTGTCGGTGGCCAGAAGAATTGCGGGACACTTTCGGCGTACAGGCACCACGTACAGAAGACTGGAGCACCACCAAAAACTACTGAACCTGCCCTGCCATCATCTGAAGCAAGAAGTGGTAACGAGGTGGAATTCAACCCTCTATATGCTTCAGAGGTTGGAGGAGCAGCAAAAGGCCATTCAAGCCTATACAATTGAGCACGATATAGTAGGTGGAATGCACCTGTCTCAAGCGCAGTGGAGAATGATTTCAACGTTGTGCAAGGTTCTGATGCCCTTTGAACTTGCCACACGTGAAGTCAGTTCAGACACTGCCAGCCTGAGTCAGGTCATTCCCCTCATCAGGCTTTTGCAGAAGAAGCTGGAGACATTGAAGGAGGAGCTAACACGGAGCGATTCCGCTAGGCATGTGGGACTTGTGGATGGAGCCCTTAATTCGCTTAACAAGGATTCACGGGTGGTCAATCTGTTGAAATCAGAGCACTACATTTTGGCCACCGTGCTCGATCCTAGATTTAAAGCCTACCTTGGATCTCTCTTTCCGGCAGACACAAGTCTGCTGGGGTTGAAAGACCTGCTGGTGACAAAATTGTCAAGTCAAGCGGAACGCGACCTGTCAACATCTCCTCCTTCACATTCTCCCGCAACTGGGGGTGCGAGGAAAAGGCTCAGAATTCCGAGCCCACCCGCTGGCGGTGATGCAGGGCAGTCTGGAGCGACTGCTGATGCTGACATCTGGTCCGGACTGAAGGACCTGACAACGATTACGGACATGTCGTCTACTGTCACTGCATATGATTCTCTCAACATTGATAGAATGGTGGAGGATTATATGAGTGACCGCATCCAAGTAGGCACGTCACACAGTCCGTACTTATACTGGCAGGAAAAAGAGGCAATTTGGAGGCCCTTGCACAAACTGGCTTTATTCTACCTAAGTTGCCCTCCCACAAGTGTGTACTCCGAAAGAGTGTTTAGTGCCGCCGCTCACCTTGTCAGCAATCGGCGTACGAGGTTACATCCAGAAAATGTGGAGAAGATGATGTTCATTAAAATGAATTATAATCAATTCCTCCGCGGAGACATTGACCAGCAGCAATTGCCTCCACAAAGTACACAGGGAGCTGAGATGGTGGATTCCAGTGGGGACGAATTGATAATCTGTGAGGAGGGGGATGTACACGGTGATATATCGGAGGGTGATGATGAGGTGGACATCTTGCCTCTGTAGAGCCAGTTTGTGCAAGGAGAGATTAATTGCTTCTTTTTTGGGGGGGGTCCAAACCAACCCGTCATATCAGTCACAGTCGTGTGGCAGACCCTGTCACTGAAATGATAAGTTGGTTAAAGTGTGCATGTCCTGTTTTGTTTATACAACATAAGGGTGGGTGGGAGGGCCCAAGGACAATTCCATCTTGCACCTCTTTTTTCTTTTCTTTCTCTTTGCATCATGTGCTGATTGGGGAGGGTTTTTTGGAAGGGACATCCTGCGTGACACTGCAGTGCCACTCCTAAATGGGCCCGGTGTTTGTGTCGGCCACTAGGGTCGCTAATCTTACTCACACAGTCAGCTACCTCATTGCGCCTCTTTTTTTCTTTGCGTCATGTGCTGTTTGGGGAGGGTTTTTTGGAAGGGACATCCTGCGTGACACTGCAGTGCCACTCCTAGATGGGCCCGGTGTTTGTGTCGGCCACTAGGGTCGCTAATCTTACTCACACAGCTACCTCATTGCGCCTCTTTTTTTCTTTGCGTCATGTGCTGTTTGGGGAGGGTTTTTTGGAAGGGCCATCCTGCGTGACACTGCAGTGCCACTCCTAGATGGGCCCGGTGTTTGTGTCGGCCACTAGGGTCGCTAATCTTACTCACACAGCTACCTCATTGCGCCTCTTTTTTTCTTTGCGTCATGTGCTGTTGGGGAGGGTTTTTTGGAAGGGACATCCTGCGTGACACTGCAGTGCCACTCCTAGATGGGCCCGGTGTTTGTGTCGGCCACTAGGGTCGCTTATCTTACTCACACAGCGACCTCGGTGCAAATTTTAGGACTAAAAATAATATTGTGAGGTGTGAGGTATTCAGAATAGACTGAAAATGAGTGGAAATTATGGTTATTGAGGTTAATAATACTATGGGATCAAAATGACCCCCAAATTCTATGATTTAAGCTGTTTTTTAGGGTTTTTTGAAAAAAACACCCGAATCCAAAACACACCCGAATCCGACAAAAAAAATTCGGTGAGGTTTTGCCAAAACGCGTTCGAACCCAAAACACGGCCGCGGAACCGAACCCAAAACCAAAACACAAAACCCGAAAAATTTCAGGCGCTCATCTCTAAATATAATATCAAAAATGAGGCAGTATACTCAGCCTTCCTGGGCCATACAATAATGGCATGAGGAAGTCTGAGGCACATGACCCTGCATTATATACTATCCTGAGACCAACCCCCTAAAGCCTGACGGACAACCCTATGATCCTATAGGAAAAAATAACAGGAAACCATGATCTACCTAGCAACTGCTTAGTCATAAAACAACCAATCACAAAAAATTGGGCCCATATATGGCCTCAGGCTTATGCAGCCTTCAGCTAATCTAATTAAGCACTAGCTGCCATATTAAATGTCATGCTGCTAGCAGTGTGGTTTAATCCTCTGTCCTGAATGGTTCAGCTTCCTAACAGGGTAGGTGGCAGATCCGCTCCTCCACCTTTACAGACTGGGCTGGCTCACCCCTCTTCTTCCATTCTGCTCTTCCCCACTCTCCTGTTCTTTTCCTTCCCGTTACTGCTTTTGTTGCTCTCCTCTCATTTTAATTCTCACTTGTTTCTACAGTATCCTCTCATTCCCTTCTTTTCTGCTCCTTGCCGCACATTATTAATGCATTTATACACATGATACAAATAGTGCCCCTTACACATATGCCGAACACTATTGCACAACCAACTGACCTGCACACAGCACACACACAGCCACTAATACTGTGACATCTGCCTTTGTTTGGATACAGATGTGTCCTCATACATTCTTAGCTCACTACGCCATGCAGCAGGAGATGCCTTTTTTGCAGAAAAGTCGGGCGCCTTTTTTGTCAAAAATTAATTTTATTTGCATTACTACATGGCTAGGATGCACAAGCAGATTCTGCTGATTAAAATTATATGCAGCATGCCTATATTCTGTGTGCGACTGTGGCTCTATCTGTATATGAAATGCTACGTTACAGTGATTTCCAGGAATACACTGTAACGTAGCATTTCATATGCAGATACAGTCACACACAGATTATAGGCATGCCATATATCATTTTAATCAGCAGAAGCTGCTTGTGCCCCTAGGCATTCCAAATTCCCCAGGCATTTGCCTAGTTTGCATATGCCTAGGGCCGGCCCTGCTGGTGAGATGCACAGTGGCAGCCTTCACAGGCTCAGTGTACTAAGAAGACAGGTCACACAGACTGCAGGGAAGGAGGGGGCAGGCAGGCACACTGACTCATGGGAGGAGCACAGTGGCAAACGCAGGATTTTCATGGGGGGTTTCCGTGTATGTATGCATGCATGTGTATGAATATATATATATATATATATATATATATATACACAGACGTGTCCACATACATCTTTGCTATATCCCGCCATGTATGGCACTGTCTTGCATGCCATAGATTCAGAGATTTAGCCATGCTTTGTGATTTTTCTTAATTTGCTTCTTTAATATGTTACTTTATACATATTCTATTATGGCAAATAAACATTTTAAAATCTTTCCACTCACTACTCGTGAAAAACAGCTTAGCTGTGTTTTGCATGTTGTGCCAAATTCAGAAAAAAGCAAAGATGAAAGTGGACACATCTGTATATATGTCCAAGCAACTCCTGACGAAGTATCCTACGAAACACGTTGGGGGCGTGGCCTACCAGACGCCTGTTCATTCCACCCGTGTTACTGCATCTCTGACTGTTCCCTCGACGCGGTGTCCGGACGAGTCACGGCTGACATCCTCAGCCGGCGGTGCGGTTTCAGGTCCTGGTCTTTGGACGGCGGTGTGCAGGTTATGCCTGGGTTGTAATTTTCTATACCATGTGGTAATCAGCCCACAGAGTGGGAATACAGGGTACGAGTCTTTCTAATTATTGCAAGCTGCATAGACTTACCTGTGTGTCAAATAAAATCAAACTGATCTGCACTATGAGCGCATTCTTCTTTTGTTTCTAGAAAAATATATATATATATATATTTATATATAACCCATACCAAAAAAAAAAAAAAAAGCACACGAATTCAACAGGTAAAGATGCCTGGGTGAGAAAACAAGAGAAAGACAAAATACCCTTGTGTGGAAGCACTCTTTGGTTGAATATGAAAAATTGTGTATGGTAGAGGAGAGGACCCTTTCGTTGTCCTTCCACTACAGTGTTGGATAAAACTTAACTTTTAATGATAGTCTATAGAAAATTCACTGGAGGTGAACAAAAAAGAATAATAATAAAATCTAGATTGCCATTGTACCAAATATGGTTCTAGATATGGCAGGTGAAAATATTTTTGTGGTTGTTGTATAATTGTTGAAAATAAACAATATATACAGGTCACAGAAAGGATCGGATTGTAAGATAAGCTTAGAAAAAAGTGATATTGGATTGCCTGAAGGAAAAACGGCCCACAGCACCTAGTATTCCCTGGAGGTCTCCCATCCACGTACTGACCAGGCCATACCTGCTTAGCTTCCAAGATCGGACGTGTTCGGGCGCATTCAGGATAGTATGGCCGTGGGCTGATTGTATCAGGAATCACTGGTGATTTTTTGTTGCTGATTAGAAAAATGGCCTAAGTATTCAGCTAAAAGACTGTGAAATTGTGGGGGAAATGTTCTTAGATATGATATGAAGGTCTCCTGAAAAAAAGGCCCACAGCACCTAGTATTCCCTGGCGGTCTCCCATCCATGTACTAACCAGGCCATACCTGCTTAGCTTCCAAGATCGGACGTGATCGGGCGTATTCAGGATAGTATGGCCGTGGGCCGTTTATTTCAAGAGATAAGTAAACAAATGTCAGGTTTGAGAGTATGTGTAAACGGTAATTAACCAAATTTCCTGGGATTGGTCCTGGGAAATTATAATTGAGAAACAAAATCCAAAGTTATTAGACCCGTTGAAGGGTCAGGGGTGCTGCTAATGACCAGCAGAGTGATAATTGAATGATCTTGCAGCAAGATGATCTAAAACATTTTTAACCAAAAAAGGTTTACTGCTGAACTGAAAGTAACTATCTAAAGGTTTTCTTGCTGTAGATAGCAAATATTATGATCAAATATGTTAAATTGAGAACAGCTGAGAAAAACCATGTATTCCTGTGTTAACCAAGATTATAATGGCTAACAAGGCAGTTGCTGATTATCTGCAAATAGGTTCAATCCTAAAGATAATCACAAAGCAGGCACTTAAATTATTGGTCCCAATAGAGGGGTCTGATGTGCTGTTAAGATGCAGGCACAGTATTAGTAGTAGCCACTACCTATTGAGTTTGTCTGCTGTAAATAGCCTGTGATCAGATAAGTTTACAAAAAATTTATTAAATTGAAGCAGCAGAGAAAACAGTCTTTTTGTCCCTATGTGGAGACAATAGAAGCTTATAATACATGTCCTTGATCGACTAATTAATAGATTCAATCCTTAATGGAAAGTACGGAGCAGACAGTAACGTTGCTAGACCCAAATTAGGGGTCTGAAGCACTGTTTGAAAAACGGACACAATGTTAAAAGTTACCACTTCCAGTGATGTAGATATCCTTGGAGAACTGTGGCTGTGGTTTGATTGAAGGTCGTGTCCGTGCCCCGTGTTCTGTGACCGTGCGGCCGCCCATTCCGGAGAGGGCGAAGCCGCAATGACGTCACTGAATGGACGTCAGAATCCCGACGTACGTTTCACCTGTGAGCTAGGCTTGTTCACGGAAGCCCCGTGCTCTCAGTCCGCCTGCTCTCCATATAAATAGGATGCACAGAGAAGTTGATTGTGATTGGATGTGATGCAGCTGAGCTTAATAGGTTTAATTGGGGTGAAGGATGGTTAGTACTCAGGAAGGTGTAATCACTATGTTAAATGAGCGTACTGGAGCTAAGGTGTTGTGGACTAGTCAGTCCGGGTAGACAACTTGGATGATTTGGTTATCCTGAAAACATGTTTTGAACTGTGCAATGTAACACAACAGCATGGATCTGAGCTATGATGTCAAAGTGTTTTACAAAGATTAATTAAACATTAGATTGTGAGAATGTAAGAGGTTAAATAGCTGTTAATCATGTGAGAAATGAACATTAGCATGTACTTATGCAGGAAAAATTTGTAGAGAATGTGTGTGAACAAATGTATATGTAAATGAAATAATTCCCGATATATGAATTTGTGAAAATGTAATGTGTTTAAAAAAAAATATATATATATATATATATATATATATATATATATATATAATGTATAATAAAAATAAATATAAATAAAAGTAAAAATAAATATAAAAATAAAAAAGAATGAAATTAAAAATTGATTGCATAATTGGAACTGTGTACTGGTGATAATGAGAATGACTGGTGGGGTTGGGTGATGTGTGGCAAAGATTTGGGGTGCGAAAAGTGTAATGAAGAGGTGACGGGAGTGTGGGAGGGGGGGAAGGGTTTGGAGGTTGGGGTTTGGAATGGGGTGGGGGGGAGGAAGGGGGGGTGTTGGAAAAAGTTTTTTTCTTTGAGAGAAGAGAAAAGTGAATGTGTGGGGTGACTAGGGTGCCTATGTGAGGTTTAGAAGTTGTGTGGTGTTGTGTGAAAGTATGATGGTGGGCCAATCTATAATGGGAAGTGAGGGAAAAAGAAAATAGAAAAGGGGGGATAGGGGTTAATGGTGGATGAGGGAATGAGGTAGGACAATGGAGGGGGGAGAAAAGGGAGAATTGAGGGTGGAGAAAGAAGAGAGGAAAGTGGATGATGGAAGTGAAAGTATGTTGAGTTTAATTGGTGAGTGATAGGTGAGGACTCTGCTGTTTTATATGACTGGATCAGTGAGTAAATGTGTGAAAGTGATGAGAATTGAAATCTGATTTGAAGGATAGGTGACCTTGGAGGATGTTGAGTGAGTGAAGGGCTGGTTGTTATGCCTGGGTTGTAATTTTCTATACCATGTGGTAATCAGCCCACAGAGTGGGAATACAGGGTACGAGTCTTTCTAATTATTGCAAGCTGCATAGAGTTACCTGTGTGTCAAATAAAATCAAACTGATCTGCACTATGAGCGCATTCTTCTTTTGTTTCTAGAAAAAAAATATATATATATTTATATATAACCCATACCAAAAAAAAAAAAAAAAAAGCACACGAATTCAACAGGTAAAGATGCCTGGGTGCCCTGAATGGAATTATGTCACAGTCAGTCTAGAGTCAGCGGCACTCAAAGGTCTTAGTAGGAAGTCCAACGGTGACGAAACGTGTTGGGCGTGGCAAACAAAGGACGTGTTTGATTTGCTGTCTATGAACATTGAATCCGAGAGCTGAGACGCTGACTTACTAAAGACTGCAGCCAGAACTGTGCGCGGCGAGCCGCAGGCTGTGATCCGGAGACAGCAGTGATTCGTCTGCATACTGGTGCTTTTTAACCTTGATGTATGTGAGCATGTGATACTTTTAGTAAAAATATTTGATGATTTATCTCACCGAGTGCGCGCTCGTTTTCTTTCAATATATATACATACATATACACACACAGCATACATACATACATACATGCACAGAGTATACATACCAAACATACACACACACACACACACACACACACACAGTGTACATAGTATACACACACAGTATACATACATAGTATACACACACAGCATACATACATACATACATACATACACACACAGACAGTATACATACATACATATATACCAAACATACATACATATACACACACACACACACACACACACACTATACATACATAGTATATATATATATACACACACACACATACACACACACACACACACACACACAGTATACATGTACATAGCATACATACATACATACATACATACACAGATAGTATACATTAGTGATGAGTGGGTTCGGTTCGTCGGAATCCGAACCCCCCCGAACTTCACCCATTTTACACGGTTCCGAGGCAGATTCGAATCTTCCCGCCTTGCTCGGTTAACCCGAGTGCGCCCGAACGTCATCATCCCGCTGTCGGATTCTCGCGAGATTCGGATTCTATATAAGGAGCCGCGCATCGCCGCCATTTTTCACTCGTGCATTGGAAATGATAGTGAGAGGACATGGCTGGCATCCTCTCAGTTTTATTCAGGTGGCTGCAAATATCTGTGCTCACTGCTTTATTGTGGGGACTGGGGACCAGCAGTATTATATAGGAGGAGTACAGTGCAGAGTTTTGCTGACCAGTGACCACCAGTATTATACAATCTCTGCCTGAAAAACGCTCCATATCTGTGCTCAGTGTGCTGCATATATCTGTGCTCACACTGCTTTATTGTGGGGACTGGGGACCACCAGTATTATAAAGGAGGAGTACAGTGCAGAGTTTTGCTGACCAGTGACCACCAGTATTATACGTTCTCTGCCTGAAAAACGCTCCATATCTGTGCTCAGTGTGATGCATATATCTGTGCTCACACTGCTTTATTGTGGGGACTGGGGACCACCAGTATTATATAGGAGGAGTACAGTGCAGAGTTTTGCTGACCAGTGACCAGTGACCACCAGTATTATACGTTCTCTGCCTGAAAAACGCTCCATATCTGTGCTGCATTGTAGTATATAGTAGGAGTACAGTTCATAATTTTGCTGACCAGTATATAATATATAGCAGTACGGTACAGTAGGCCACTGCTCTACCTACCTCTGTGTCGTCATTAAGTATACTATCCATCTATATCAGTGTTTCCCAACCTCGGTCCTCAAGGCACACTAACAGTCCTGGTTTTAGTGATAGCCAGGCTTCAGCACAGGTGACTTAATTATTACCTTAGTAATTTTGATTTAACCATCTGTTCCGAAGCCTGGATATCACTAAAAGCTGCACTGTTGGTGTGCCTTGAGGACCGTGGTTGGGAATGCCTGATCTAGATTCTATACCTGTGGTGCATTTCAGTTGTGCAGTTTGCTGACACAGTGACCACCAGTATATATAGCAGTACGGTACGGAAGGCCACTGCTGTACCTACCTCTGTGTCGTCATTAAGTATACTATCCATCTACATTCTATACCTGTGGTGCATTTTAGTTTTGCAGCTTGCTGACCACCAGTATATAATATATAGCAGTACGGTACAGAAGGCCACTGCTCTATCTACCTCTGTGTCGCCAAGTATACTATCCATCCATACCTGTGGTGCATTTCAGTTTTGCACAGTTTGCTGACCACCAGTATATAATATATAGCAGTACGGTACAGAAGGCCACTGCTCTACCTGACTCTGTGTCGTCAAGTATACTATCCATCCATATCTGTGGTGCATTTCAGTTTTGCACAGTATATATAGTAGTAGGCCATTGCTATTGATACTGGCATATAATTCCACACATTAAAAAATGGAGAACAAAAATGTGGAGGGTAAAATAGGGAAAGATCAAGATCCACTTCCACCTCGTGCTGAAGCTGCTGCCACTAGTCATGGCCGAGACGATGAAATGCCATCAATGTCGTCTGCCAAGGCCGATGCCCAATGTCATAGTAGAGAGCATGTAAAATCATGAAGCACTCATCCTCTCGCTAGAAAACTGCAGTGCCACTCCTAGAAAGGCCAGGTGTTTGTGTCGGCCACTTGGGTCGCTTAGCTTAGTCACACAGCTACCTCATTGCGCCTCTTTTTTTCTTTGCTTCATGTGCTGTTTGCGGACTATTTTTTTTAAGTGCCATCCTGTCTGACACTGCAGTGCCACTCCTAGATGGGCCAGGTGTTTGTGTCGGCCACTTGGGTCGCTTAGCTTAGTCACACAGCTACCTCATTGCGCCTCTTTTTTTCTTTGCATCATGTGCTGTTTGGGGACTATTTTTTTGAAGTGCCATCCTGTCTGACACTGCAGTGCCACTCCTAGATGGGCCAGGTGTTTGTGTCGGCCACTTGGGTCGCTTAGCTTAGTCACACAGCTACCTCATTGCGCCTCTTTTTTTCTTTGCATCATGTGCTGTTTGGGGACTATTTTTTTGAAGTGCCATCCTGTCTGACACTGCAGTGCCACTCCTAGATGGGCCAGGTGTTTGTGTCGGCCACTTGGGTCGCTTAGCTTAGTCACACAGCTACCTCATTGCGCCTCATTTTTCTTTGCTTCATGTGCTGTTTGGGGACTATTTTTTTAAAGTGGCATCCTGTCTGACACTGCAGTGCCACTCCTAGATGGGCCAGATGTTTGTGTCGGCCACTTGGGTCGCTTAGCTTAGTCACACAGCTACCTCATTGCGCCTCTTTTTTTCTTTGCATCATGTGCTGTTTGGGGACTATTTTTTTTAAGTGCCATCCTGTCTGACACTGCACTGCCACTCCTAGATGGGCCAGGTGTTTGTGTCGGCCACTTGGGTCGCTTAGCTTAGTCACACAGCTACCTCATTGCGCCTCTTTTTTTCTTTGCATCATGTGCTGTTTGGGGACTATTTTTTTGAAGTGCCATCCTGTCTGACACTGCAGTGCCACTTCTAGATGGGCCAGGTGTTTGTGTCGGCCACTTAGGTCGCTTAGCTTAGTCATCCAGCGACCTCAGTGAAAATTTTAGGACTAAAAATAATATTGTGAGGTGTGAGGTGTTCAGAATAGACTGGAAATGAGTGGAAATTATGGTTATTGAGGTTAATAATACTATGGGATCAAAATGACCCCCAAATTCTATGATTTAAGCTGTTTTTGAGGGTTTTTTTGTAAAAAAACACCCAAATCCAAAACACACCCGAATCCGACAAAAAAATTTCAGGGAGGTTTTGCCAAAACGCGTCCGAATCCAAAACACGGGCGCAGAACCGAATCCAAAACCAAAACACAAAAGCCGAAAAATGTCCGGTGCACATCACTAGTATACATACATATATACTATAAATGCACGCAGCATATATACATGCATACATACCATACACCCATAATATGCACACACACATCATTAAGAGGAAGCATACCACCCATCCATCCATAGGACAACATGCCATGTGCTTCACCCGGCCAACATAATTTATTATAGTTTACTGGCCCCTCCTTCACCTCCCTCCTTCACCTGGCTGACTGCAGTCACTGAGATTTCTTCTGGAGAGTGAGCCAGCCACTGAGAGTGAGCCAGTCACCGATCTCTTGTTTCTAACACCCAGGCTGCCAGGCACCTTCACGTACTGCCTGAGAGGAGCTGCGTGCTGTCGCTGCAGCTCCCCCTACAGGCAGCCAGCAGCCATCTGTCAGTCAGTGTAAAGGTGGGTACACACTAATAGATATATCTGCAGATCAATTGATCTGCAGATATATCTATGGACGGATCGGGCAGTGTGTTGAGCATACACACTGCCCGATCCGTCGGGGACACACGCCCGCCCAGTTCAGCTGTCAATCACCGCCGGCTGCCGCAGCATGTGTACAGGCGGTCGGCCAACCGCCCCGTACACACACAGTGACGGGCCAATATATCGGTAGATATATTGTCCGTCGGCTGTGCTACGCGACCGACGCGATACGTCTGTGAACGACGGAGTTCAGAGACGTATCGGCCATACACACTGGCCGACGGTCCCGCGATATATCGGCCGTTCAAGAGAACGGCTGATATATTGACCAGTGTGTACGGGCCTTAAGGAGGGAGCTGCAGCTGTCAGGATGCAAGCGCAGCTCCTCCGTATAAACAATAATAAATAAAAGTAAAAAAATCGTTCAGCAGCCAGCTGGATCGGCGGTCAGTGGGGGTTTCTAAGTACTCGGAAACCCCCCCTGTGTGCGTGTGTGGAGCATGCCATGCAGCCAAGCAGCTCAGCAACAGGGTAGGCTCTTCTGTGTTGCAGTTGCCAGCATCACAGGTGAGCACAGCCTCATCTACTGTAGAGTATACAGTATATACAATGTAATCAGTATACACACAGTGAAAAAAGTAAAAAATAAGCCCACACAGCAACATTTTTTACATTGATGGAAAGACTCTCTGGAGTATGGACAGTATCAATTAAAAAAACAAAATTGAGCATAACTTATTCTACCCATTGTTGGGGGTGGGGTTGAGCAGACAATGACGGACAGTAAAAAAAAATATATTTTTTTTTTTATTAAAGTGTTCCCCAGGGGTACAGTCTTATTTATGGTTTAAATATTTACATATTTCTTGTATGTATACTTGTCAGCAAACACCTCTAATAAAGCCTTAAACCATCTTTGGCTTTATTAGTAATGAATACTAATTTACTGCCTTCCTAACTAGAGATGTGCAGTATGGTTTCCACAAAAACCAAAACCACCTGAACTTCCAGTAGATCCGAGTCCCGGGTCAGAATTTCCTGCCATGTTTCTGATTCAATAAAAGTCTCTCCCACACAACACTATAGGGAAAGGTTTTGAACGTGCTGCATTGTTACTATGACTGTGATTAAGGGCTGTGGGATACTGTGTCACACTGAGTGAGTGAACTAGGGCTGTGGGTTGCAGTACTGGCTATAACTGTGTCAGTGTCTGTCAGAAGTGAAGGGCTGTGGGCTGCAGTGTGACTGTCAGTGTAAGGGCTGTAGACTACTGTGTCAGCATCATCATCATCATCATCATCATCATCACCACCACCACCACCAGTGAGCTTGGGCTGTGGGCTGCAGTACTGTCTGTGACTGTGTCAGACTGTCAGTGTCATCATTGAAGGGCTGTGGGCTGCAGCACTGTGACTAAGTGTTATGCAAATCATCATCAACATATGAGGATTATTTTGGCAAAACCAAAACACGATAATGAATTAGAACCAAAACCAAATACAGGGGTCAGTGCACATCTCTACTCCTAATTAGAGATGTGCGGTGGGCACTTTTCGTGTTTTGTGTTTTGGATCTGGATCCCCGCTCATGTTTTGGATCTGGATTGGATTTGTCAAAACCACCCTTTCGGGTTTTGGTTTTGGATCTGGATGATTTTGGGGAAAAAAACACAAAAACAGCTAAAATCACAGAATTTGGGGGTAATTTTGATCCTACGGTATTGTTAACCTCAAAAACATTCATTTCCACTCTTTTCCAGTCTATTCTGAACACCTCACAACTATCAATATTGTATTTAAGTCAAAAGGTTGCACCGAGGTCGCTGGATGACTAAGTGACACAATTGGGCGGCACAAACACCTGGACCATCTATGAGTGGCACTGCAGTGGTAGACAGGATGGGAGTTTTAAAAACTATGCCCCAAAGAGCACATAATGCAAAGAAAAAAAAGAGGTGCACCGAGGTTGCTGGATGACTAAGCCAAGTGACACAAGTTGGCGGCATAAATACCTGGCCCATCTAGGAGTGGCATTGCAGTGGCGGACAGGATGGCAGTTTTAAAAACTAGGCTCCAAAGAGCACATAATGCAAAGAAAAAAAGGAGGTGCACCGAGGTCGCTAGATGATTAAGCTAAGCGACACAAGTGGGCGGCACAAACACCTGGCCCATCTAGGAGTGGCACTGCAGTGTCAGACAGGATGGCACTTTTAAAAACTAGGCCCCAAACAGCACATAATGCAAAGAAAAAAATAAGAGATGGAAGATGGAATTGTCCTTGGGCCCTCCCACCTACCCTTATGTTTTATAAATAGGACATGCACACTTTAACAAACCTATCATTTCAGCGACTGGGTCTGCCACACGACTGTGCCTGAAATTATTATTTTTTGGGCCCCCACAAAAAAGAAGCAAAAAATTAGAAAAAATGAATCCCCCCACCAAAAAAGAAGCAATTCATCTCTCCTTGCACAAACTGGCTCTACAGAGGCAAGATGTCATCCTCATCCTCCAATTCCTCACCACTTTTAGTGTGTACATCCTCTTCCTCACAGAGTACTAATTTGTCTCCACTGGAATTCACCATCACAGGTCCCTGTGTACTTTCTGGAGGCAATTGCTGGTAAAGGTCTTCCTGGAGGAATTTATAATTCATTTTGATGAACATCATCTTCACCACATTTTGTGGAAGTAACCTTCTACGCTGATCGCTGACAAGGTTACCGGCTGCACTAAACACTCTTTTGGAGTACACATTGGAGGGGGAAGGGGGGGGGGCAACTTAGGCAAAATAAATCCAGTTTGTGCAAGGGCATCCAAATTGCCTCTTTTTCCTGCCAGTATACATACAGACTGTCTAACATGCCTACTTGCATGCGGTCACCAATATAAACCTCCACCATTCTTTCAATGGTGACAGTATCATATGCAGTGACAGTAGACATGTCAGTAATCATTGTCAGGTCCTTCAGTCCGGACCAGATGTCAACACTTGCTCCTGACTGCCCTGCATCACCACCAGCGGGTG
Source organism: Pseudophryne corroboree (assembly GCF_028390025.1). NCBI lineage: Eukaryota > Metazoa > Chordata > Amphibia > Anura > Myobatrachidae > Pseudophryne > Pseudophryne corroboree. The sequence goes on along the minus strand of NC_086447.1, from coordinate 315,452,059 downwards.
GGCTAGGAAATCTTATCCTTTTCCTCACAGCCCCAGTTGCGGGAGAAAATGAAGGAGGAGATGTTGACGCAGGTCTTTGCACCTCTGCAGACTTGTGTCTGCCGGAAAGAGAGATACAACGTAGGCTTTAAACCTAGGATCGAGCATGGTGGCCACAATGTAGTGCTCTGATTTCAACAGACTGACCACCCTTGAATCATGGTAAAGCAAATGAAGGGCTCCATCTGAAAGTCCCACATACTTTGCGAAATCGCTCCATCTTAGCTTCTCCTTCAATTTCTCCAGCTGCTTCTGCAAAAGCCTGATGAGCAGTATGACCTGACTCAAGTTGGCAGTGTCTGAACTGACTTCACGTGTGGCAAGTTCGAAGGGTTGGAGACCCTCGCACAACACAGAAATCATTCACAACTGCGCTTGAGTCAGGTGCATTCTCCCTCCTTTGCCTATATCATAGGTGGATGTATAGGCTTGAATGGCCTTTTGCTGCTCCTCCATTCTCTGAAGAATATAGAGTGTTAAATTCCACCTCATTACCACCTCTTGTTTCAGGTGATGGCAGGGTAGGTTCAGGAGTGTTTGCTGGTTCTCCAGTCTTCGGCACGCAGTGGCTGAATGTCAAAAGTGGCCCGCAATTTTTTGGCCCCCAACAGCATTTCCTGCATGCCCCTGTCATTTTTCAAACAATTCTGCACAACCAAATTAATTGTATGTGCAAAACATGGGACGTGCTGGAATTTGCTCAGATGTAATGCACGCACAATATTGGTGGTATTGTCTGATATCACAAATCCCCAGGAGAGTCTAAGTGGGGTAAGCCATTCTGCGATGATGTCCCTCAGGTTCTGTAAGAGGTTGTCAGCAGTGTGCTTCTTACGGAAACCAGTGATACACAGCGTAGCCTGCCCAAGAACAAGTTGGTGTTTGTGAGATGCTGCTACTGGTGCCGGTGCTGTTGTTGCTGCGGGAGGCAATACATCTACCCAGTGAGCTGTCACAATCATGTAGTTCTTAATTTGCCCTTCTCCACATGTCCATGGTTAAGTGAACACTGGGTACAATCGCAATTTTTAGGACACTGAGGACACTTTTCTTAATGTCCCTGTACAGTCCGGGAATCGCTTTCCTAGTGAAGTGGAATCTAGATGGGATTTGGTACCGGGGACAAACTACCTCCATCAATTGTCTAAATCCCACTGCACCAATGGTGGATACCGGATGCACGTCTAACACCAAAATAGCTGTCAAGGCCTCAGTTATCTGCTTTGCAACAGGATAACTGCTGTCATATTTCATCTTCCTTGCAAAGGACTGTTGGACAGTCAATTGCTAAGGTGAAGTAGTACAAGTGGTCTTCCGACTTTCCCTCTGGGATGATGATCGACTTCCGACAGCAACAACAGCAGCGGCAGCAGCAAGCACTCAAGGATCCTCTGGAGGAATCATGGTTAGGAGAGGAATCGTTAGTCATACCAGTGACATGGCCTGCAGGACTACTTACGTTCTTCACTGAGGAGGAAATTGATGTTGAGAGAGTTGGTGGTGTGGTTTGCAGGAGCTTGGGTACAAGAGGAAGAAGGGATTTAGGTGTCAGTGGACTGCTTATGCTCTTACCCAAAGTTTCTGAACTTTACAGTGACTTCTGATGAATGAGCTGCAGGTGACATATAAGAGAGAATGTTCCTATGTGGTTAACATCCTTACCCCTACTTATTACAGATTGACAAAGGCAACACATGGCTTGTGTTAGGCGCCGGGGTCCGCTCGTCGGTGCGGCCCGGCGCCTAGCAACCAGGGACGCCGTGCGCGTACAGCTGCCGGCTCCCTGGCAACGCTGGACGCCGGGCGCACGGAGCCGCTCAGACCCTAGCAACGGGGACGCCACGTTCGGGCCGCGTTCCCCGTTGCTGGGTCTTTTCTAATTTGTATTAATGGTGTGCTGGCCGTGCAGCATGCAAGCTGCACGGCATTACTTGTGATTACCCAGTCTGGCTCCTGATTGGGGAGCTCACAGTTATAAGCACCCTTTGGACTTCTCACAGACGCCGGTGATAGCTTCCTGTTTGCCTGTGTCAGTTACAGAGAGTTTCCAGTCCTGCTCAATCCGGTTGTTCCTGTCCTCAGTGATCCTGTACTCGGAAGTTTGTCATCTATTCCTGGAGTCTGACCGAGCACCTTTAACATCCTGTGGTGTTCGTGAGTCGCGGCATAGCCGTGTGTTGCGGCTTGACCGCTTACTGTTTATTATTTTGTATCTTTGTGTTCTGGAGCTTTTGCGGAGGATTCCGCTCCCCCTGATCCACTCTGGTATCCAGCGGTGCTGGATAGGAGTGACGGATCAGTGGATCTTTGGTTGTCCTTTTCCCTGGCGGCTAGTCCGCACATACTTCTTTGGTTAAGTTAGTTAGCTTGTAACCCCTGGCCTGGTTGCTTAGTCAGAGGGCCCCTTGTTATCACCCTGTCTCGGATTTCCCTTTGTCTCCCATTAAGACCTGAGGGGGCATCGGGGTTGGGCAGACATAATCCGCCCTTCGAACGCGGCTGCCATGGGCTCAAGCAACCATAGTCTCGCAGGGGATTTCTGATAACACGGGCGAGACAACGGAGTTAGGGCGCCAGGGGTTACTAGGCTCTCCTGCTCCCACAAACCAGTATATCTTTCCTGTACTCAGACCTCTGCCATAAGATCTCCTCTGGTCTGGAGTACGGGAATCATAACATTATCACCGGCCCGACTAAAATTTAAAATTAACAGGAGTTAATTTTTCCCTTGTTCAGTTGGGAGATTTGTCGGCCTCATGAATCCCACCGGTGTCGGGCCAAATCCTGGCCAGCTTCTAGTTAGCCAGATTCAAGAACTTACTCAGATGGTTCAGGATCTGTCCCTTCGGGTGAGGTCACAGGAAGATCTGTTACGGACTTCCCCAAGGGTCATTCCTGAACCAAAAATGCATCTGCCTGACCGTTTTTCTGGGGATAGAAAACAGTTTTTTAATTTTAAAGAGTCTTGTAAACTTTATTTTCGTTTGAGACCAGTCTCCTCAGGTACGGAGGCTCAGCGGGTTGGAATTATTATTTCTCTGCTTCAGGGGGATCCTCAGACCTGGGCTTTTGGTTTAAAGACAGACGATCCGGCTTTATTTTCTGTAGACGCCTTTCTGAAGTCTTTAGGACTGTTATATGACGACCCTGATAGAGAGGCATCCGCCGAGACTCAGTTGCGTGCTCTCAGACAGGGTAGGAATCCCGCAGAGAATTATTGTACGGAGTTTCGCCGTTGGTCGAATGACTGTGGATGGAATGACCCCGCCCTGCGCAGTCAGTTTCGCCTCGGCTTATCTGAGTCTATAAAAGACAGTCTCCTTCAGTATCCCGCTCCTGAGACTCTCGATAAACTCATGGAGCTCTCTATTAAGATTGATCGTTGGCTCAGAGAGCGGAGGGCTGAAAAAGGAGCATCTGTCGGGTCAACTCCTTGTGTTTTTTCCATCCCTGTAGACATAGAGGAGCCTATGCAGATAGGTCTCTCCAAACTGTCTCCTGAAGAAAGAACCAGAAGGCAAAATTCTGGTCTTTGTTTATACTGTGGAGGTAAGGGACATTTTGCCCGTAGTTGTCCGAACAAGTCGGGAAACGTCTCGACCAAGTGAATTGTGAGGGGGTTCACTTTGGTCTGCAGCTTATCTCCTCAAATAATTCACTGTTAGTCCCAGCTAAAGTTTCCTTTGGCAGCCTCTGTTCCTCGGTCTCTGTTTTTGTGGACAGTGGAGCTGCAGGGAACTTTATGGATTTAACATGGGCCAAGACCTTAGGTATTCCTCAGTTAGCCTTGGGTAGGTGTATCACCATGCATGGTTTAGATGGGAGTCCCTTGTCCAATGGGGTTATTTCTCTCTGTACACCTCCTGTTCTACTCTCGGTAGGAGCTCTGCATTCTGAAAAAATTGAGTTTTTCCTCACCCATTGCCCAGCAGTTCCAGTGGTTCTGGGTCACCCTTGGCTGGCCTTTCATAATCCCATCATTGATTGGCAGTCGGGGGAGATCTCACAATGGGGTACCATCTGTAATAAAGAATGTATTACGCTTCCCATCAGAATAGCTGCTGCCATTCCCGCACCCATTCCTGTGGAATACCAGGATTTTGTTGATGTTTTTTCCAAGGGCAATGCGGATATTCTGCCTCCCCATAGGCCTTATGATTGTGCTATTGAGCTAATTCCTGGTGCCACTTTGCCTAAGGGAAGGTTATATGCATTGTCCGGACCTGAAACCGTGGCCATGAATGAGTATGTTAAAGAAAGCCTAGGGAAAGGATTTATCAGGCCATCTAAATCCCCTTTAAGTGCAGGCTTCTTTTTCGTAGAGAAGAAGGATGGTTCACTCAGACCCTGCATTGACTTTAGAGCCTTGAATAAAATCTCAGTAAAAAATACTTACCCTCTGCCACTGATCTCTGTCCTCTTTGATCAGCTACGTTCGGCTGTGATTTTTTCTAAGATTGACCTGAGAGGAGCATATAACCTCATCAGAATCAAGTCAGGGGATGAGTGGAAAACGGCATTCAGTACTCAGTCAGGCCACTATGAGTATCTGGTTATGCCATTCGGCCTGTCTAACGCTCCGGCAGTTTTCCAGGATCTCATTAACGATGTGCTCCGTGAATTTCTTGGAAAATTCGTTGTAGTCTACTTAGACGATATTTTGATTTATTCTGACTCGGTAGAACAACATGTTACCCAGGTGCGTCAGGTTCTAAAAAAATTACGTGAAAATCACCTATATGCCAAGCTGGAGAAGTGTGAATTTCATGTCACGGAGGTATCCTTTTTAGGATACATTATTTCCCCTCGGGGATTCCGTATGGAACCAAAAAAGCTCCAAGCCATCCTCAGTTGGGCGCAACCCACCAACTTAAAAGCAATTCAGCGCTTTTTAGGGTTTGCGAACTACTATAGAAGATTTATTCACTCTTTCTCTGACCTAGTTGCTCCCATTGTGGCACTGACTAAAAAGGGAGCAGATCCTACCAATTGGTCACGTGAAGCTGAGTTATCTTTTCAGGCCTTGAAACAAGCCTTTGTCTCAGCCCCTGTCCTCAGACACCCCAACCCAGAATTGCCTTTCATTGTTGAGGTTGATGCCTCAGAGGTTGGAGTAGGGGCTATCCTGTCTCAGAAGGATCCGGATTCCCTTGAATTACATCCTTGTGCCTTTATGTCCAGGAAATTCTCTTCTGCTGAATCCAACTACGATGTTGGTAACCGGGAATTACTGGCTATTAAATGGGCTTTCGAGGAGTGGAGGCATTGGCTTGAGGGAGCGACTCATATCATTTCAGTTTTGACTGATCACAAAAATCTTCAATACATTGAATCAGCTAAACGACTGAATGCCCGGCAGGCTCGTTGGGCTTTATTTTTTACTCGTTTCAAATTCATTATCACCTTCAGGCCAGGTTCCAAGAATACCAAGGCAGATGCCCTGTCACGCAGTTTTCTTCCAGTTCAAGACAACAGTCCTGTTACTCCCATACTTCCGTCTTCAGTCATTCGGGCAGGCCTCACACAGGATTTATTTACCCAGTTAAAGCTGCTTCAACATCAAGCTCCTGGAAATACTCCTGCTGGTCGTCTTTTTGTCCCTGAGTTTTTGAGAGCAACTGTTTTGACGGAGTTTCATGATAGCAAAGTTGCCGGGCATCCGGGAATCGCTAAGACTTTGGAATTAGTCTCCCGCTCAGTATGGTGGCCTGGTCTTTCCAAAGACATTAAAGAGTTTGTTTTTTCGTGTCAGGTCTGTGCACAGCATAAAGTTCCCCGTTCTTTGCCTATCGGTCAGCTTATGCCCTTGAATGTTCCTCTTAGGCCATGGTCTCATATCTCCATGGATTTTGTGGTGGACCTCCCTCTGTCAGCCGGATGCCGAGTCATATGGGTGGTAGTGGACCGTTTTAGCAAAATGGCCCATTTCATTGCTCTTCCCCGATTGCCATCTGCCCAGGGATTGGCAGTCTTGTTCCTCCGCCATGTTTTCAGACTCCATGGGTTACCCACTGATATTGTTTCTGATCGGGGTCCACAATTCATTGCACAGTTTTGGAAATCTTTTTGTGTCTCATTGAAGATGAAATTATCTTTAACGTCAGGCTACCATCCCCAATCCAACGGGCAGACTGAGCGAGTTAATCAATCACTAAAACAATATTTGCGTTTGTACTCGGCCAAACTCCAAAATGACTGGTCTGAGTTTCTTCCATTGGCGGAATTCGCTTACAATAATGCCTGTCATTCCTCCACCAATGTGTCTCCATTTTTTGCAGTTTTTGGTTTTCACCCCAGAGCAAATTCCTTTTTTCAACATTCCTCTGTCTCCTCACTGACCTTGACCTCTCATCTTAGGCTCATTTGGAGAAAAGTGCACCTGGCTCTCAGAAAAGCGGCATTTCAGGAAAAGAGATTTTCTGACAAGCTCCGGCGGCCGTGCACTTTTAAAGTAGGAGATAGGGTATGGTTGTCGACTCGCAACATTAAACTTCGACAAACCTCAGCCAGATTGGGTCCTAAATTTATTGGACCATTTCACATTATCAAAAAAGTCAATCCAGTTGCCTTCCGGTTACGTTTACCAAAAACTTTACGGATCGGAAATACTTTCCATTGCTCTTTGCTGAAACCATTTGTCTCGTCCAGTAGATTTCCTCGTAAGATATCTCAGGGGAGATCACCAATAGATGTACAGGGTCAGCAGGAGTTCTTGGTGGAGAAGGTTCTCGATTCCAAGTTGTCCCGGGGTCGGCTTTATTTTTTGGTGCATTGGAGAGGTTATGGTCCAGAAGAAAGGTCTTGGGTCCTGGATAAGGATCTCCATGCCCCGAGGCTCAAGAGGGCATTTTTTCGAGAATTTCCCCAGAAACCTGGCTTTAGGGGTTCCTTGACCCCTCCTCAAGGGGGGGGTACTGTTAGGCGCCGGGGTCCGCTCGTCGGTGCGGCCCGGCGCCTAGCAACCAGGGACGCCGTGCGCGTACAGCCGCCGGCTCCCTGGCAACGCTGGACGCCGGGCGCACGGAGCCGCTCAGACCCTAGCAACGGGGACGCCACGTTCGGGCCGCGTTCCCCGTTGCTGGGTCTTTTCTAATTTGTATTAATGGTGTGCTGGCCGTGCAGCATGCAAGCTGCACGGCATTACTTGTGATTACCCAGTCTGGCTCCTGATTGGGGAGCTCACAGTTATAAGCACCCTTTGGACTTCTCACAGACGCCGGTGATAGCTTCCTGTTTGCCTGTGTCAGTTACAGAGAGTTTCCAGTCCTGCTCAATCCGGTTGTTCCTGTCCTCAGTGATCCTGTACTCGGAAGTTTGTCATCTATTCCTGGAGTCTGACCGAGCACCTTTAACATCCTGTGGTGTTCGTGAGTCGCGGCATAGCCGTGTGTTGCGGCTTGACCGCTTACTGTTTATTATTTTGTATCTTTGTGTTCTGGAGCTTTTGCGGAGGATTCCGCTCCCCCTGATCCACTCTGGTATCCAGCGGTGCTGGATAGGAGTGACGGATCAGTGGATCTTTGGTTGTCCTTTTCCCTGGCGGCTAGTCCGCACATACTTCTTTGGTTAAGTTAGTTAGCTTGTAACCCCTGGCCTGGTTGCTTAGTCAGAGGGCCCCTTGTTATCACCCTGTCTCGGATTTCCCTTTGTCTCCCATTAAGACCTGAGGGGGCATCGGGGTTGGGCAGACATAATCCGCCCTTCGAACGCGGCTGCCATGGGCTCAAGCAACCATAGTCTCGCAGGGGATTTCTGATAACACGGGCGAGACAACGGAGTTAGGGCGCCAGGGGTTACTAGGCTCTCCTGCTCCCACAAACCAGTATATCTTTCCTGTACTCAGACCTCTGCCATAAGATCTCCTCTGGTCTGGAGTACGGGAATCATAACAGCTTGTCAACTGTTGTCCGGATTTGTGGAGAAATAATTCCACACCGAAGAGGTGACTTTTTTGGTATTTTGCCCAGGCATGACAATGGGATTTCTCATCCCACAGACATAAACTGTCTCCACTGGTGCTTTATTCAAACAAACCACGTCACCATCAGAATCCTCATCCTCAACTTCCTCCTCAGCGCCAGCTGCACCTATATTCTCCTCATCCTGGTGTATGTCAACTGTGACATCCTTAATCTCAATATCAGCAACTGGACTGTGGGTGCTCTTTCCAGCACTTGCAGTGGGCATGCAAATGGTGGTAGGATTCTCCTCTTTCCATACAGTCTTGGGAAGGTCAGGCCTAGACATCGGAACTGGGGACACACTTAGACTCCCTTGGGGATTTGTGATATCTCTGAACGCATAGTTGTGTTTTCCTGTGCTTTAACAAGCTTATTTTTTTAAATTTTTCGAGAGGAAGGAGGGCTTCCATCCTCATGAGAACCTGAGCCACCAGTCATGTGCATAGGCCTTGGCCTTAGCCTTTCTTTGCCACTTCGTGCCATGAATGGCATATTACCAGTTTTATGTTTCTCGTCAGATAAATTATTTTTTTTCCTGATTATTAATTTTTGCTTCTTGGATTTTACATGCCCTCTATGACATTGGGCATTGGCCTTACCAGATGACGTTGATGGAATTGCATCATCAATGTCATGACTGGTGGCAGCAGCAGCTTCAGCACTAGTACTAGGAACTGGAAGTGGTTCCTGATCTTCCACTATTTTTTCCTCCAAATTGTTGTTCTCCATTTCACAGGACAGCACCCCTTTATTATTACAGGACACATAACAGTGCCCCTTTATTTTCACAGCACCCCTCTATACTTACAGCATACAAGGTCAGTGTAATGTTATTTGAACAGCAACACCCCTATATTTTACAGCATACGGCAGTGTGCTTTTCAATTTTAACAACTGCTCCTCTGAATTTTTACAACATACAGGGCCAGCAGCACCCCAATATTTTACAGCATACAGGAGCAGTGTGCTTTTAATTTTAACAACTGCACCTATGAATTTTTACAACATACAGGGCCAGTGTAATGTTATTTGAACAGCATACCCCTATATTTTACAGCATACAAGAGCAGTGTACTTTTAATTTTTAATAACTGCACCTCTGAATTTTTACACCATAGATGGCCAGTGTAATGTTACTTGAACAGCATACCCCTATATTTTACAGCATAGTAGAGCAGTGTGCTTTTCATTTTTAACAACTGCACCTCTGAATTTTTACACCATACAGGGCCAGTGTAATGTTACTTGAACAGCATACCCCTATATTTTACAGCATACAAGAGCAGTGTGCTTTTAATTTTTAATAACTGCACCTCTACATTTTTACAACATACAGGGCCAGCAGCACCCCTATATTTTAAAGCATACAGGAGCAGTGTGCTTTTAATTTTAAACAACTGCACCCCTGAAATTTTACACCATACATGGCCAGCAGCACCCCTATATTTTACAGCATACAGAAGCAGTTTGCTTTTAATTTTTAACACCTGCACCCCTGAATTTTTACAACATACAAGGCCAGCAGCACCCCTATATTTTCCATAATACACTGACAGCCAGGACAGCAACACCAATTTACAGCTGTGGCACCCATAACAGCACATGAAACACCAGTGACAGCCAGGACAGAACCCATAAAACAGCACAGGTACACCACAGTGACTGCAGCAGCACCCCTACAGAGCACACACTAACCCCACCCAACGCCACCACCTACAGAGAAAGACAGAGGTCTGTCTCACTCACTCTCCAAGTCTGGAGTGAAAATGGCAGTGACGCGCGGCTGTTTATATGGGACCCAAAACCCACAAGAATCTGACAGCAGGATGACGACGTTTTGCCTCGTTCTGGTTTCCATGTCTGGTAGGAAGTCCTGAGCCAGGCTCGGATCCAGGTTCGGAACGTGATGTTCGGCGGGGTTCGGCTCTCAGGGAACGAACCCCCTCACTTGTGTGTGTGTGTGTGTGTGTGTGCGTGCGTGCGTGCGTGCGTGCAGGGCAGCAGAAGTGCTGCTGCCAGATAAGGGAGATGGGGACTTGGACCCCCCTCTGGGCCTCTCCATCAGACCTGAGTCTGGGTAATTAGTACCTGCCCCCCTCCTCTCATCACCACTGTGTGTGTGATTTTCAGTGTTTGTGGTTAGACAAAGTTAGTTCAGTTATTTTGCTGTGACGTGCAGGGAGGTAAATGGGTGGGTAGACGCTGGATGGTACAAGAGCCAGATTTACACACACATACAGTATATGAACCTGCGGGTGCATGTGGGCATTATGCAAAGGTGCGGCAGTATATACTGCTGGAAATTTTGTGAGTTTTGTGCGCTTTCGCACAGCAGCCGATCAGGTCTGAACTGCGCCAACGGCTGTCTCAGCCCTGCAATCGCCTCTGCCTGATTAACTACATTTCCCAGGTGCCTTAGCTACTGTTCAGGACACCCACTGGAAGCTTACCACTTCATGGCACGCCCTCACATCCTACGCCCAGGGCACATGCCCCATTAGCCCTCCCTAGTTGCAGCCATGGTCAAGGTATGCGTTCGGGATGTCATCATTCTGAATGTTTACTTTTCATATTACACCCATTGCCAAGCAGCAATGAGTGTGATGAAAAGTGCAACACTTCACTTTCTTCTTAAAAGCTGAATATGCTTTTGCCCATTGCCCATGGTGCTGTTGCTATTTCATGGAGAATGACATTTGGACCTGGCAGTTTTCATTAATGAAGGCCACACTCCTTCCCCATGAAGCCACGCCCCTGTATTTTTTCCACGTTCCTGTGGCGCGCACTGCCTCTGTTTTGTATATTGGGGGGGCACCAATGCCATTTCTTGCACATAGCGCTAAAATGTCTAGTTACGGCACTGATCTCTGGTCTGTGCATTTCAAAGCACACAGAGCTCTGTTCAGCTGTTGCAGGTAGGGGTGTTACTGGATATTCAGAAACCCCTTGCGTGCACCATTGAAGCAAAATCTCAGTGAGCTTGGCAGCTGTGTTTCCACTCCCTACCCCCCTTTCGATCTCTAAAAAGAATAAATGCATGATCTGCAAGTTGGTGGAGTCATGCTCCATTTATTTCAAAATGCTTAGCTTGCTCGGATTGGAACTTGCAGAGATCAGTGCTCAAAGACAAGGACTGGCCATTTTCATATTCAAATAAAGATTTAAAGGGTTAAAGAGGCCCATATTTATATATAATGTAAAATTATAACTGTAGAGGTCAGTGGATAAGGTGTCATGTAGCAATTTTCTGAAAAACATGTTTTTTAATGGATGAAGGTGTTATGACCTAGGGATCATAGAAGCAATGTTATTTTAAATGTTGGTAGTCTATTTACCAATAAAGTTTGTGGATAAAAGTGTTACCGTATGTCCAATTCTTACATTCTAATAATTTATCATTAACTGTAAATATATCAGTTTATTCTTAATGTAACATACTGTAACACCTTCATCCATTTGCCTCTTCAATTCTAATGAATTTTAAACAACAAAATAAGTTGCATAAGTAGTATTCTAATCTATTATAAATTATTATAATCTAGGATAGAAAACATATACATTGTTAATTATAAACATGTCTACAGAGAATTTATTTCGGATTTTTAATTATGGGATAAAGTTTTTTTTAGATTTTGCACAGCTATGCAGTGAAGGTCCATTCATTGTAAAGGCATACATATGCAAAACTGTGGGGAGATGATAGGTAATTGGTATCCCCTCTATATGGCAACCACTGTTCAACATTTGACGAAACTCCTTTGAACTGGCATTTCTAGCTCTTCTACACTTGTGTTCTCAAACGCTATTCTTGGAAATGTCCCTATTTTTTTTTATCATAGATTTATACACTATACAATTACAATATAACTTTCAAATTTAGTAAACTACTGTACAGTGCATCCGGAAAGTATTCACAGCGCTTCACTTTTTCCACATTTTTTTATGTTACTACAGCCTTATTCCAAAATGGATTAAATAAAAAATTTTCCCTCCAAATTCTACACACAATATACCCCATAATGACAATGTGAAAAAGTTTTTTTTTTTAGAGTTTTGCAAATTTATTAAAAATAAAAAACTAAGAAATCAGAATCACCAATACTCTTCCTAGAGCTGGCCGGCCATCTAAACTGAGCTATCGGGGGGAAGGGCCCTAGTCAGGGAGGTGACCAAGAACCCGATGGTCACTCTGTCAGAGCTACAGCATTCCTCTGTGGAGAGAGGAGAACCTTTCAGAAGGACAACCACCTCTGCAGCAATCCACCAATCAGGCCTGTATGGTAGAGAGGCCAGATGGAAGCCATTCCTTTGCAAAAAGCACATGGCAGCCCACCTGGAGTTTGCAAAAATGCACCTGAAGGACTTGCTGACCATGAGAAACAAAATTCTCTGGTTTTATGAGACAAAGATTGAACTCTTTGACGTGAATGCCAGGCGTCATGCTTGGAGGAAACCTGGCACCGCTCATCACCAGGCCAATACCATCTCTACAGTGAAGCATGGTGGTGGCAGCATCATCATGTTGTGGGGATGTTTTTCAGCGGCAGGAATTGGGAGACTAGTCAGGATAGAGGGAAAGATGAATGTAGCAATGTACAGAGTCATCCTGGATGAAAACCTTCTCCAGAGCATTCTTGACCTCAGACTGGGGCGACGGTTCATCTTTCAGCAGGACAACAACCCTAAGCACACAGCTAAGATATCAAAGGAGCAGGGGCATAGTGAGGGTGGTTCCAGTGGAGCGCAAGCTCCAGGCACCAAAAATGTCAGTGGCTGCTGCACTTTCAACATGAAAGAGCTCCCGCTGTGATTCCGTGCTGCTGCAAGAGCTCCTTGCAGATCTCGAGCAGTGCAGGAGTCAGGAGATCAGGAACAGTAGCTCCCATGAGCCTTTGCGTGTTTCTCTCTCCCTTTCAGCGGACTGCCCGGGAGCTCTGTGGGCAAAGGAAGCACCCAAGGAGAAGACCAGGTATCAGTGACGGGCTGGGCTGGGGGGAAGGGTGGCAGATGCCCCCCAGGCCAGTCCCATTTTCCGCACCTTGGCCCAGCCTGATACTACATAGCTGCACCATGGGCCGTGCGGCGTGCTTTGCACCTGGTCCCCGCAGTCTCCTGGTCGCGGTGGAAAAGCAGAGCTCCGGCTGCTGGCAGTGACACTGGTCATCTGTGGAGAAGGTGGGTGAGTGTCCCTTGGGGAGTCAGTGGCGCACGTGGGGGGGAGGGGGGTATTACCCAGAAACACACACACACACCCCTGGCTAGCCAAATTATTTTTTTCTGAGATGCTGTATTTAACGTAAGCAGATTATGGAATAGTGTGAGCAATAAACTTACTCCATGGATTCTTACACTACAGTATGTAACACATTTCATGTGCTTGCCCTTGTGTTTGAACTGAAGCGTTATTTCCTAATTGTCTATGCTCCAAGAGTAAATAAAATGCCATTTATTCCCCACAAACTATGCATTTGTGACTTGGACAGAGAGATTTTGAAACAGTTTCCAGGACATTTCTGATACTGAAGGCAATTAACACTGACTGTACCACCAAATGCTGCTTCATATTGCCGGAAGTCTGCGGGAACAGCGCCTCTTCATGACAGCTCATCAAAAAGCAACAAAGCTGTGCTTTTCCATAATGGAAACAAGTATCCATCTCTTCTTCTGGCTCATTCAGTACACCTCAAGGAGGATTACAACAGCATCAAGACCTTGCTAGAAGCCTTAAAATATGATGAGTATGGCTGGTAGGTCATCGGAGACTTCAAAATAGTGGGACGCCAAAGCGGTTTTGCCAAGTTTTCTTGCTTTATTTGCCTTCGGGACAACAGGGACACCAAGGTGCGCTACAACAGATGACACTGGCCACAGTGGAGTTCTGCTTAGGGATTAATAACGTCAAGTAGAAGCTACTGGTGTACTCAAGGAAAGTGCTGTTGCCTCCACTACATATCAAGTTGGGCCTTATGAAACAATTTGTTAGAGATCTAGATAAGGATTTGGTAGCCTTCAAGTACCTTCAAGACTTCTCTCCTAAGCTGTCTGAGGCAACAGTCAAAGCCGGTGTTTTTGTGGGACCACAGAATAGGAAGATCATGCAGTACATACAATTCTGAAAGATGTTTGCTGTGAAGCAGGAAGCTGCTTGGACCAGCTTTAGCCCAGTGGTCCTGGGTATCCTGGGAAAATTGCAAAGCTGAAAACTATGGGGGTAATTCTGAGTTGATCACAGCAGCTAGTTTGTTAGCAATTGGGCAAAACCATGTGCACGGCAGGTGTGGCAGATATAACATTTGCAGAGAGAGTTAGATTTGGGTGGGTTATTTTTAGTGATGTGCACCGGAAATTTTTCGGGTTTTGTGTTTTGGTTTTGGTTCCGCGGCAGTGTTTTGGATTCGGACGCGTTTTGGCAAAACCTCCCTGAAAATTTTTTGTCGGATTCGGGTGTGTTTTGGATTCTGGAGTATTTTCACAAAAAACCCTCAAAAACAGCTTAAATCATAGAATTTGGGGGTCATTTTGATCCCATAGTATTATTAACCTCAATAACCATAATTTCCACTCATTTTCAGTCTATTCTGAACACCTCACACCTCACAATATTATTTTTAGTCCTAAAAATTGCACCGAGGTTGCTGGATGGCTAAGCTAAGCGACACAAGTGGCCGACACAAACACCTGGCCCATCTAGGAGTGGCACTGCAGTGTCAGACAGGATGGCACTTCAAAAAAATAGTCCCCAAACAGCACATGATGCAAAGAAAAAAAGAGGCGCAATGAGGTAGCTGTGTGACTAAGCTAAGCGACCCAAGTGGCCGACACAAACAGCTGGGCCATCTAGGAGTGGCAGTGCAGTGTCAGACAGGATGGCAGATTTAAAAAATAGTCCCCAAACAGCACATGATGCAAAGAAAAAAAGAGGCGCAATGAGGTTGCTGTGTGACTAAGCTAAGCGACACAAGTGGCCGACACAAACACCTGGCCCATCTAGGAGTGGCACTGCAGTGTCAGACAGGATGGCACTTCAAAAAAATAGTCCCCAAACAGCACATGATGCAAAGAAAAAAAGAGGCGCAATGAGGTAGCTGTGTGACTAAGCTAAGCGACCCAAGTGGCCGACACAAACAGCTGGGCCATCTAGGAGTGGCAGTGCAGTGTCAGACAGGATGGCAGATTTAAAAAATAGTCCCCAAACAGCACATGATGCAAAGAAAAAAAGAGGCGCAATGAGGTTGCTGTGTGACTAAGCTAAGCGACACAAGTGGCCGACACAAACACCTGGCCCATCTAGGAGTGGCACTGCAGTGTCAGACAGGATGGCACTTCAAAAAAATAGTCTCCAAACAGCACATGATGCAAAGAAAAAAAGAGGCGCAATGAGGTAGCTCTGTGACTAAGCTTAGCGACACAAGTGGCCGACACAAACACCTGGCCCATCTAGGAGTGGCACTGCAGTTTTCTAGCGAGAGGATGAGTGCTTCCATCCTCATGTGAATCTGAACCACTAGCCATGTACATAGGCCAGGGCCTCAGCCGTTCCTTGCCACTCCGTGCCGTAAATGGCATATTGGCAAGTTTACGCTTCTCATCAGACACTTTCAATTTTGATTTTTGGGTCATTTTACTTAACTTTTGTTTTTTGGATTTTACATGCTCTCTACTATGACATTGGGCATCTGCCTTGGCAGACGACGTTGATGGCATTTCATCGCCTCGGCCATGACTAGTGGCAGCAGCTTCAGCACGAGGTGGAAGTGGATCTTGATCTTTCCCTATTTTAACCTCCACATTTTTGTTCTCCATTTTTTAATGTGTGGAATTATATGCCAGTATCAATAGCAATGGCCTACTACTATATACACTGCGCACAACTGAAATGCAATACAGGTATGGATGGATAGTATACTTGACGACACAGAGGTAGGTAGAGCAGTGGCCTTCCGTACCGTACTGCTATATATACTGGTGGTCACTGTCAGCAAACTGCAAAACTAAAATGCACCACAGGTATAGAATCTAGATGGATAGTATACTTGACGACAAAGAGGTAGGTAGAGCAGTGGCCTTCCGTACCGTACTGCTATATATACTGGTGGTCACTGTCAGCAAAACTATGCACTGTACTCCTCCTATATAATACTGCTGGTCCCCAGTCCCCACAATAAAGCAGTGTGAGCACAGATATATGCATCACACTGAGCACAGATATGGAGTGTTTTTCAGGCAGACAACGTATACTGGTGGTCACTGGTCAGCAAAACTCTGCACTGTACTCCTCCTATATAATATACTGGTGGTCCCCAGTCCCCACAATAAAGTAGTGTGAGCACAGATATATGCAGCACACTGAGCACAGATATGGAGTGTTTTTCAGGCAGACAACGTATACTGGTGGTCACTGTCAGCAAAACTCTGCACTGTACTCCTCCTATATAATATACTGGTGGTCCCCAGTCCCCACAATAAAGCAGTGTGAGCACAGATATATGCAGCACACTGAGCACAGGTATGGAGTGTTTTTCAGGCAGACAACGTATACTGGTGGTCACTGTCCGCAAAACTCTGCACTGTACTCCTCCTATATAATATACTGGTGGTCCCCAGTCCCCACAATAAAGCAGTGTGAGCACAGATATATGCAGCACACTGAGCACAGATATGGAGTGTTTTTCAGGCAGACAACGTATACTGGTGGTCACTGTCAGCAAAACTCTGCACTGTACTCATCCTATATAATACAGCTTCTCCCCAGTCCCCACAATTAAGCAGTGTGAGCACAGATATATGCAGCACACTGAGCACAGATAGGGAGTGTCTTTCAGGCAGACAACGTATACTGGTGGTCACTGTCAGCAAAACTCTGCACTGTACTCCTCCTATATAATACAGCTGCTCCCCAGTCCCCACAATTAAGCAATAAGCACAAATATTTGCATCAACATTAATAAACGGAGAGGATGCTAGCCACGTCCTCTCCCTAACATTTCCAATGCACGAGTGAAAATGGCGGCGACGCGCGGCTGCTTATATAGAATCCAAATCTCGCGAGAATCCGACAGCGGGATGATGACGTTCGGGCGCGCTCGGGTTAACCGAGCCATACGGGAGAATCCGAGTATGCCTCGGACCCGTGTAAAATGGGTGAAGTTCGGGGGGGGTTCGGTTTCCGAGGAACCGAACCCGCTCATCACTAGTTATTTTGTTTCTGTGCAGGGTAAATACTGGCTGCTTTATTTTTACACTGCAAGTTAGATTTTAGTTTGAATACACCCCACCCACATTTAACTCTCTCTACAAATGTTATATCTGCCTCCCCTGCAGTGCACATGGTTTTGCCCAACTGCTAAAAAATTTCCTGCTGCGATCAACTTGGAATTACCCCCTATGTGCAGTTGATTGAGACTTTGTTGATGAAAAGTGCTGTAAATAGCATATGTGTATTAACTCTTTACAGTGTGTATCAGACGAGACCATTGATTAAACTGGCCATGGTTGGAATAATCACATATTTCTCATACGTCCTAGAGGATGCTGGGGTCCACTTCAGTACCATGGGGTATAGACGGTTCCGCAGGAGCCATGGGCACTTTAAGACTTTTTCAGAGTGTGAACTGGCTCCTCCCTCTATGCCCCTTCTCTAGACCTCAGTTTAGAAAATGTGCCCAGGCAGACTGGTCGCACTCTAGTGGAGCTCTACTGAGTTTCACTAAAAGACTTTATGTTAGGTTTTTTATTTACAGGGAGACTGCTGGCAACAGTCTCCCTGCTTAGTGGGACTTAGGGGGAAGAAGTAGGAACCAACTTCCTAAAGAGTTTCATGGCCCTGCTTCTTGCTGACAGTACACCATTAGCTCCTGAAGGGTACTGAACACTAGCTGCGGCTATGCGCTCACTCCCACAGCATGCCGTCACTGCCCTAATAGAGCCAGAAGTCAGAAGACGGGTGAGATGTATTACCGGAGATCTGCAGAGAGGGATCTCCGTCACCGTGACGGCTTAAGGTACTGCGCAGCGAGCGGGAACGCTGCGCGATCATGCTATCCATAACACAGTGCACAGCAGGGTGCAGGGCGCGGAGGGGGGGGCACCCTGGGCAGCATGAAACCTACTCTCACTGGCAAAAGGTAGCATACTTTGTGTTTACACTGTCCTACACCCCCACCAGTATAGATATCTATTCTAAAAGCTGAGGAAAAACGCGCCATTACAGGGGGCGGGGCTTCTTCCTCAGGCAGCCAGCACACTGCTCAGCGTCATTTTCTCCCA
This sequence comes from Pseudophryne corroboree, assembly GCF_028390025.1. Taxonomy (NCBI): domain Eukaryota; kingdom Metazoa; phylum Chordata; class Amphibia; order Anura; family Myobatrachidae; genus Pseudophryne; species Pseudophryne corroboree. Next base: position 315,433,793 of record NC_086447.1, on the reverse strand, counting down.
GCAGCTTCAGGGCAAGAAACGATGATCCTCCTCTCCACTTCTGAATCAAGTATCAGCGTGCAAAAAGGGGGGGTAGTGTCATATTCGGTGCTATAACCTATTATTCATAATATAAAGCGCTTGAAGATCTCTGTGTACACAATACACGACACGGATTTTTTGTCTCTGTGTACAAAGTACGCGGCACAGGGATTTTTTCTGTTGGCGCTGAGTTGTGAGCTGGCAATTCCTTCTGTGTCCTTCTGACAGACTTTACTGTGGGTCTGTCCCCATTAAGCCCCGGAGTGTCTGTGGTGTGATTGTGCACATGTGTGACATGTCTGAGGCAGGGAGATCTTCCCCTGAGGGAGCCATTTTAGGGACACAGAGTTGCAATGTGGTGGCGCTGCCAGCACACCACGAGCCTGAATGGGTGAAAGAATTACGTGATAGTGTGAATCATATCAGTAAGAGATTGGATAAGTCTGAGTCTCATGCAGAAACATGGAGAAAATTAGTGGAAGATGTAATCTTTAATAGTTCTGCTCTTTCATCCACAGGGGACCCCTCTGGGTCACATAAAAGGTAATTTGCACATATAGTACAAACTGATACCGACACAGACTCTGATTCCTATGTCGACACTAGTGATTACAGGGGAATAGATCCTAAATTAGCGAAAAACATTCAATACATGATTGTGGCTATAAAGAAGGTCTTGGAAGTTACGGAGCCCCCTCCTTTACCACAGGAGAAGGCTTACTTTTATAAGGAAAAGAGAATTAATGTAACTTTTCTTCCATCTCATGAGCTAAACAGTCTCTTTAAGGGAGTCTGGGCAAACCCTGAAAAGAAATTTCAGATTCCTAAAAGAATTCAGGTAGCTTACCCTTTCCAGTGGCGTGCGGTGAGGTCAGTGGCTGGTGAGGCACTTCAGCCATAATGTCCTTCGAGTACCGCCGATGAATCCTATAGCCGCCGAGCCAATGCCCGCTACTGCTACATCGCATCGCTGTCGCTAGCACCACTACACACGGAGCGATGTTCTAAGCAATCTAGTCAGTTTGCTTAGAAATGAGCTGAACAGCGTTCCGTGTGTACCCCCCTTAAGTTTGATCACACTCTGTGTCACATGGCAAACCCAACCTACGTACCCTATCACTGCGTGTCTGCGCCCTGTGTATCTGCGGACTCCCCTCCCCCCCCACCGGCGCACAACAGCAGCGGACTCACCCCCCCCACCCACCACCAGAGACCCACAGCAGCAGACTCTCCTCTCCCCACCACCAGAGCCCCACAGCAGTGGACTCTCCCCCCCCCCTCTCCCCACCACCAAAGACCCACAGCAGCGGACTCCCCTCTCCCCACCACCAGAGCCCCACAACAGCAGACCCCCCCCCACCAAAGACCCACAGCAGCGGACTCACCCCCTCCCCACCACCAGAGTCCCACAGCAGTGAATTCCGTCGTCCCCCCTCTCCCCACAACCAAAGACCCACAGCAGCGGACTCCCCCCTCCACCACCAGAGCCCCACAGCAGCGGACTCTCCCCCCCCCCCCCCTCTCCCCACCACCAAAGACCCACAGCAGAGGACTCCCCTCTCCCCACCACCAGAGCCCCACAGCAGTGGACCCCCCCACCACCACCAGAACCCCACAGCAGCGGACTCCCCCCCCCTCTCCCCACCACCAAAGACCCACAGCAGCGGACTCCCTACCCCCCCACCAAAGACCCACAGCAGCGGACTCCCCCCTCCCCAAAAGCAGAGCCCCAGAGCAGCGGACTCCCCCTTCCCCACCACCAGAGACCTAGAGCAGCGGACTTCTCCCCCCCTCTCTCCCCACCACCAGAGCCCACAGCATTAGTCTCCCCCCCCCCCTCCCCACCACCGGAGTCCCGCATCAGAGGTCTACTCCTCTCCCCCCCTTACCTTACCAGCAGCATAGGTGTTCTCCCCGCAGCACTGGCGCTGTCTGTGTGTGGATGTCGGCTGCGGACGTCCCTGGGAGGGGGAGCAGGACCTCCGCTGCTCTCCTTGTGATACGGCCATGGCGGCTTTAAACCCCGGAGGGGGAGCGCAGCGGGGAGGGGGGATTATTGGCGGCCGCTGGTAAGCTCGGGGGGCAGGGAAGGGACTGTCTCGATTCAGACTCAGCCAACCCAGGAATTGGGGGTGGTTTGGTGCCGGGCAGCCAGTCCGGCCCTGCCCACTGCCCAATCACATCAGTGTTAGTGACAGGGGCGTGCTTTCATATGTGCTGATAGCACGCCCCTGTCACAGAGGCACTCACACTAGTGCCGCTTATAGGGTTTTTTATAATGGGCTTCTACAGCCTGATGTTTGGCCCGCCCCCCGATTCCGGACCCTACATATGGACAGCAGGAGGCACCGAAGAGCAGTGCCTCCGAACACATGTAAAACTTTTTTTTTTTTACATAATTTAAACAAACGAAAGGATAAAGCAGATAATTATGACACAGAATCTGTGTCATAAGTATCTTCTTTGTATTTTCATCATTAAGGAGAGGGGAGGCACTGCCTCCCCTGCCTCCCCTGACTGCACGTCCCTGACCCTTTCCCTGCAGAGGACAGGAAAAGGTGGGAATCACTCCCCATTTTAGACAGTGCCCTGTCACGGTTAACAAAAAAGGTGATTCTCCCTGCACCTGGGACGGCTTCATTAAAGGAGCCGGCAGACCGCAAGTTAGAGACTACGTTGAAATCTATTTATGTGGCAAATGGGACACTTCTCAGGCCTACCATTGCCTGTGCGGGGGTGAGTATTGCTATTGAAAGGTGTTCAGAAAACTTGTGATCAGACATTGACATAATAGATAGAGACGAGATACTCCTAACACTAGGTCATATCAAAGACGCTGCTGCGTATTTGCTAGAAGCCATGAAAGATATTGGTCTCTTGGGATCAACAGCCACTACCATGGCAATCTCAGCATGAAGGGCATTGTGGATTCACCAATAGAATGCTGACACAGATTCCAAAAGAAATATGGAGGCTCTCCCGTACAAAGGTGAGGCCTTGTTTGGAGAGGGGCTGGATGCTTTAGTTTCTGCGGCTACCGCAGGTAAGTCGACATTCTTGCCTTATGCTCCTGCACCGGTGAAAAAGACACATCACTCTCAGATGCAGTCCTTTCGGCCCAATAAATACAAAAAAGGGTAAAAGGTTCCCCTTTCGGGTAGAGGAAGGGGAAAAGGAACAAAGTCCACAGTGTCTCCGGGATCACAGGAGCAGAAATTAACCTCTGTTCCTGCCAAATCTTTAGCATGATGCTGGGGCTCCCTTGCGGCAGTCCGCTCAGCTGGGGGCACGTCTGAAACTCTTCAGTCACTTCTGGGTTCACTCTGGCCTGGACCCGTGGGTCGTACAAACAGTGTACAAACAATGTCTTGAAACTCCAGTACAAACTGGAGTTTCAATACATTCCCCCATGCCGATTTTTCAAATCGGCCTTACCAGCTTCTGTCCCGGATAGGGAAGTGGTGCAGCAGCAATACAAAAATTGTGTCAGGATCAAGTCATTGTCCTGGTTCCCTTGTTACAACAAGGAGAAGGGTTTTATTCAAGCCTATTTGTAGTTCCGAAGCCGGACGGCTCGGTAAGACCAATTCTAAACCTGAAAAATCTGAATCTCTACCTGCAAAGGTTCAAGTTCAAGATGGAATCTCTGAGGGCAGTGATTTCCAGTCTCGAGGAGGGGGAATTCATGGTGTCAGTGGACATAAAAGATGCCTACTTACATGTTCCCATTTATCCTCTGCATCAAGCTTATCTGAGATTTGCAGTGCAGGATTGTCATTACCAATTTCAGACGTTTCCGTTCGGACTCTCCACGGCACCGAGGGTGTCCACCAAGGTGATGGCGGAGATGATGGTCCTCCTTCGATAGCAAGGAGTCAATATAATTCCTTACCTGGACGATCTCCGGATAAAGGCGAGGTCCAGGGAAAGGTTGGTGCAGAACATTGCAGTTTTCAACATCACGGTTGGATCATAAATTTTCCAAAGTCACAATTGGAACCGACGACAAGATTGTCCTTTCTAGGGATGATACTGGACACAGAAGTACAAAGGGTATTTCTTACAGTAGAAAAGGCTCTGGAAATCCAGAGAATGGTCAAACAAATTCTGAAACCAACACGAGTGTTGATTCATCAATGCATTCGGTTGTTGGGAAAGATGGTAGTGGCCTACGAGGACATACAGTTTGGCCGATTCCATGCCAGAGTATTCCAGTGGGACCTATTGGACAAGTGGTCCAGATCCCATCTACACATGCATCAGAGGATAATCCTGTTATCCAAAGCCAGAATTTCGCTCCTGTGGTGGCTACACAGTTCTCACCTCCTAGAGGGACGCAGGTTCTGGATTCAAGACTGGATCCTGGTGACCACGGATGCAAGTCTCCGAGGCTGGGGAGCAGTCACATAGGGGGAAAGCTTCCAAGGAAGGTGGTCAAGTCAAGAAACTTGTCTCCACATAAACGTACTAGAATTGAGAGCCATTTACAATGGCCTTCTACGAGCGGTGCATCTTCTTCAAGATCAACCCGTACAGATCCAGTCAGACAATGTAACAGCAGTCGCGTACATAAACCGTCAGGGCGGAACGAAAAGCAGAGCGGCAATGACAGAAGTGTCAAAGATCCTCCTCTGGGCAGAAAGACATGCAAGAGCTCTGTTGGCAATTTTCATTCCGAGAGTGGACAACTGGGAAGTAGACTTTCTCAGCAGACACGATCTCCATCCAGGAGAATGGGGCCTCCACCAAGAAGTCTTCGCAGAGGTGACAGGTCTTTGGGGGAGTTCCTCAAGTAGACATAATGGCATCTCATCTCAACAAGAAGCTTCAGAGATATTGTTCCAGGTCGAGAGACCCTCAAGCAATAGCAGTGGATGCACTGGTGACCCAGTGGGTGTTTCGGTTGGTATATGTCTTCCCTCTACTTCCACTCTTTCCGAAAGTTCTCAAACTCATAAGAAGAACAGGCATTCGAGCGATCCTCATTGTCCCAGACTGGCCAAGGAGGGCTTGGTATCCAGATCTTCAGGAGTTGCTCATAAAAGATCCTCGGCCTCTTCCTCTTCACGAGGACCTGCTGCAGCAGGGGCCATGCATGTATCAAGACTTACCGTGGCTACGTTTGACGGCATGGCTGTTGAGCGCCGGATCATAGCCCAAAAGGGTATTCCCAAAGAAGTCATCCCCACTCTTATTCAGGCCAGGAAGGGAGTAACGTCTAAACATTACCACCGTATTTGGAGAAAATATGTGTCTTGGTGTGAAACCAAGAAGGCTCCAACGGAAGAGTTTCAGTTAGGACGTTTTCTCCATTTTCTCCAGGTAGGTGTGGATGCGGGCCTACGATTGGGTTCAATCAAGGTCCAGATTTCGTCCTTGTCCGTTTTCTTTCAGAAACAATTGGCCTCCCTTCCAGAAGTTCAGACATCCGTGAAAGGGGTTCTGCACATCCAACCTCCATTTGTGCCTCTTGTGGCACCATGGGACCTTAACGTGGTGTTGCAATTCCTTCAATCGGATTGGTTTGAACCTCTACAGGAGATAGAGTTGAAGTTTCTCACTTGGAAAGTGGTCATGCTGTTGGCCTTGGCATCCGCAAGAAGGGTGTCTGAGTTAGGGGCGTGTCTCACAAGAGCCCGTACTTGGTTTTCCATGAAGATAGGGCTGAGTTAAGGACTCGTCAGCAATTTCTTCCATAGGTGGTTTCTTCTTTCCATATAAACCAACCTATTGTGGTGCCAGTGGTTACTAGCACCTTTGCTGCTTCAAAGTCTCTGGATGTGGTCAGGACTTTGAGAATCTATGTTGCAAGAACAGCTCAGATACGGAAAACAGAGGCTCTTTTTGTCCTGTATGCTCCCAACAAGATTGGGTGTCCTGCTTCTAAGCAGACTATTGCGCGCTGGATCAGAGGTATGATTCAGCACGCTCATTCTTCGGCAGGATTGCCGATACCGAATTCGGTGACTGCCCATTCTACTAGAAAGGTGGGCTCATCCTGGGCGGCTTCCCGGGGGGACTCAGCATTACAACTTTGCCGAGCAGCTACTTGGTCAGGGGCAAACACGTTTGCTAAGTTTTACAAGTTTGACACCTTGGCCGATGAGGACCTACAGTTTGGTCAATCGGTGCTGCAGGGTCATCCGCACTTTCACGCCCGTACTGGAGCTTTGGTATAACCCCATGGTACTGAAGTAGACCCCAGCATACTCTAGGACGTATGAGAAGACAGGATTTTAATACCTACCGGTAAATCCTTTTCTCCTAGTCCGTAGAGGATGCTGGGCACCCAGCCCAGTGCGTACTTTACCTGCAGTTGTTATTTTATTAAAAATGTTTTCAGCATGGTTGCTGTAATGTTCATGCCCGTTGGCATGTGTTTTGTTGAATGCCATGTGTGCGGCATGGTTGAAGTGTGAGCTGGTATGAATCTCACCATTAGCTTAAAAGTAAATCCTTTTCTCGAAATGTCCGTCTCCCTGGGCACAGTTCCTATACTGAGGTCTGGAGGAGGGGCATAAAGGGAGGAGCCAGTTCACACTCTGAAAAAGTCTTAAAGTGCCCATGGCTCCTGCGGAACCGTCTATACTCCATGGCACTGAAGTGGACCCCAGCATCCTCTATGGACTAGGAGAAAAGGATTTACCGGTAGGTATTAAAATCCTGTTTTCTTACGCACAGGAACATACTGGAACTCTAAAAAAGTCCTGGCATTTTAGTGGTGCACGCATGACAAAGGGTGCGTGGTCACTGCTCCATGTCTCTGTATGCCGGCCAGCCGAGCAGAGCGCCGGGAGGTGGAGCTGCTTGGTCAGCCCCAGGATCTCTATGTTTCTTGCAGCTGAGCAGAGCTGCTTGCCAAGGCTTTTAGGCCTGAGCGGCCCATCATGCCATCAACCTTTCTGGCATTTGCCAGAAATGCCAGATGGCCAGTCTAGCCCTGTTTATGGAAATATATGGGACGGGGGGGTAATTCCAAGTTGATCGCAGCAGGAAATTTTTTAGCAGTTGGGCAAAACCATGTGCACTGCAGGGGGGGCAGATATAACATGTGCAGAGATAATTAGATTTGGGTGGGTTATTTTGTTTCTGTGCAGGATAAATACTGGCTGCTTTATTTTTACACTGCAAATTAGATTGCAGATTGAACACACCACACCCAAATCTAACTCTCTCTGCACATGTTATATCTGCCTCCCCTGCAGTGCACATGGTTTTGCCCAACTGCTAACAAAAATCCTGCTGCGATCAACCCAGAATTACCCCCCCCGGATGTAATGAAGTCCAAGTTCGGCGGCCGTGCGGAATTTCGGCCGAACTCGCATGTTTTTTTGAAAGGGGCAATTGTGTGCAAGGGTAAACTATGCTTTGTAAATGATTGCCCTTTTAAAAAAAACATCCAAGTTCGTCTGACATCCAGCATTGCCCCCAAAATCGGACTTTATTACATGCTGGCCACGGTCTTGTTGTAATAGAGAAATGAATGAAAAGAATAGAGTAGACATCCCTTTGAAATGTATACATACATAAGCACTGTAACCTGATTCACTTTGACTGTAAGTATTTTACTAAGAATTCTTCCATATCTGAAAGTAGTTGCAACTATACAGAAACTAGCATTCTTAAATAACAAACTGGATTTGTCTTTTACTACTAAGGACTAATCGGCTTATAGCACTAATATTTAGCTTTATTCTTGTGATGTTACACTTTCCATTCACCCATTCAGATGTGATTTAATCATAAATAACTTTGAAACATTTTGACTTGAAAAGTAATAGCTTTCCATGATACGGAATCTTGTTTCACCTACTAGATGCTTTGTGCTTGATGCTGTGTTTATGCTTTCCCTCTGTTTTCTCACCTATCCTTATATAAATGGAGAATGAATGCCCATCTTTGACTTATACATGTCAGGTCATTTACTGCTATAGAAAATAGATAGAGATTATAGCATCAAAACTGAAATGTATACTGTGGTGGAAGTCAGATATTTTTAGATACCAGATTTGTAGTTATAACTCACATATTTTGATGACTTTATCTATAAGTACATTCAAATTTATCCCCAAAAAATAGTCCAATGTACACTTTCCTGCATGGGACAATGGTGGGTTATTGATGCACAGTATGTGGGAAGCCATTAAGTACTGTGATTTTTTTTCTGTATGAATTTATCTAAAATAATCTATCACAGAAGTTGATTGAACATTTTTAATGATAACATTTGCATTGATAAGATAATGCAAAGTCCTGATTGAAATGCATAAAGGTGTTTACTGACTGTACTATATCAGGCAGATGATGCCCTGGTTATGAATCAGGGGCATAAATACAGGAGACAAAGGAAGGCAATTGCCTCCGGGCGCCAGCCCTGAAGAGGGCACATTGGCCTCCTCCATTGCTCCAGGTTCTGCTTTATGCGCCCCAGAGCAGGAATAAGCAGGGAGCCCAGGGGGCATGTACCATGGTCCTACCTTTCCCTGTCTGGGTGCTGCAGAGGTGGTGGAAGTGAATGCGGAGGGGGAGGGTGAAAGTGATCTGCAGAAGGCAGGGCCACTTCCATAGCCATTCCTATGACAGCCAGCATCTATTGGTAGAGTTTTCATCTTGAGTGCACACTCCCCCCACCATAACGTTGTAATCTCCTCGTAGCTGCACAGGATCACAGTGAGCCACACAGGGGGACCATGCCTCCCTTAGCAGATGACCCTGACAGGGTACCTCTAACAAGCACAGGCCCAGGTAATTAGTAACCACCACCCCACCACCACCATCTCGGCACTCCTTGAGAGAGTGTCTGGGTGCTGCTGGGATGAGGTGTTGGTAGTGAAGGTGAGCAGAGGAGGGGGGAAGGGGGGCAATAACAACTATGCTGTCTCCAGGCTTCTCATATGAACCCCTGCAATGATGGCTACACTTACACATACCGTGTAACATTTATTGCACAGTTGTTGGATTACATCCTTACAACAAGTTACAAATGAGTCTTGAATGGTGTAACGTTTTAGATATATTTAGATTCATTCCTCCGAACACAACTATAGATATTAGCTGCCATGCTCATTTGTGTATTTGGGGCAGTGGGTACCACTGTAACATGGGTGGAAGCAACACAGGTAAGAAAATTATGGAATATCCACCTAAAGATTGTTGAATTGAATTATGTACAGATGTGTCCACTTGTGTCTTTGCTGGCAGTGTGACAAACATGCCCATGCATCATGGTAGGCTAATTGCCATGTATGCGGGCAACACAATATGCCATGCTGTGGCACTGTTCACACCATGTGATCTTATGGGATACCGGGTGCAAGCATAGTGCATGCAACCATTGGTGTGCACTCTCTCACGCAATGCATGCCGTAGCGCTGTGAAAGAAGCAAATGGTCACATCTGTAATAGTGAATTTGTGTATCAGATACAGCAAGGAGTTAACACATTTCAGTAATATACCTAATGACTGCCATGACCATTGCTTTAAAAACCATCTCAGAGTAAGAAGGTCTGAATCAGTTGTAGTCACAAAGAACATAATGGAAATGGATAGTAAAACAAAACAGGTATAGAATTTGACATTTCCGAGCAAGTTTTCTCCCACTTATAATGTTTCTTGTTCAACACTGACGTGCAAATTGTGAGTTGAACACAACATGGCCCCAATTACTGCGTACATGGAACTAAATACAGATATTTGCCCTTGTGGTGAGTTGTACACATCTATGCGACCACAACCATCACCAGATCCATATCCTTGGCTTTTATAGCCATGACTATTAGCAACACACACACACTATACCTGGTGCAAGATCTCCATCTGAAAAAATACAGATATCTGCTTACATACAACTCAACATAGCCCACAATTTCACTACACTCCCTCCACACACCCTCACTAAACTTAGCCTTCATGTTAGTGTCCCATTACCACCCATTTATAACCATTCAGTCACAAGTGTAGATGTCACTGAGTTGCTCACTACAACTACAGTACTTACACATAGATGCATACGCTCAGTGCTATTTTTCAACAGGAATCAGCAGGAACTCAGTTCCTGAACCTATCATTAAATTAGAGGTGTGCGCCGGGCCATTTTTCGTGTTTTGAGTTTTGGACCTGTATCTCCTTTGTGTTTTGGATCTGTATTTTTTTTTAAATCATAAAAACAGGTAAAATAACAGAATTTGGGGGTGTTTTTGTTCCTGCAGTATTATTAACCTCAATGACATTCATTTCCAATCAATTCCAGTCATTTCTCACCTCACAGCTCACAATTTTGTTTTCATCCAGTTTAGGCCAAAAGGTTGTACCAAGGTACAGTAGCTGGATGACTAAGCTAAGCGACAGAAGTGGGTGGCACATCTAGGAGTGGCACTGCAATGGTAGACAGGATATCAGTTTTATAAACTATGCCAAAAAAATGTTTCAAAGGCCACATAATGCAAAGAAAAGAGGTGCAAGATGGAATTGTCCTTGGGCCCTCCCACCCACCCTTATGTTTTATATTAAACAGGACATGCAAAGTTTAATAAACAATCATTTCAGCAACAGGGACTGTCACTTGTGTCTGAAATGATTGGTTTATTTGGACCCCCACAAAACAAGCTGGCAATGGGCAGTGCACAAACTGGTTTTAGTACTTTAAATAGGAACAATATCATCATCAGCATCCGATTCCTCACCCCCATCAGTGTGTACATCCTCTACTTCACAGACCATTAATTTGTCCCCGCTGGAATCCACCATCACAGGTTCCTCTCTACTTTTTGGAGGTAATTGCTGGTAAAGGTCTTCCTCATGGAATTTGTAATTAATTTTGATGAACATCATCTTTTCCACATTTTGGGGAAGTAACCTTCTACACCAATCGCTGACAAGGTTCCCAGCTGCGCTAACAACTCTTTCTGAGTACACACTGGAGGGTGGGTAACGTAAATAAAACTAAGCCAGTTTGTACAAGGGACTCCAAATTGCCTCTTTTACTGCCAGTATTAAAACGGACTGTCTGACATGACTATTCGGATGCTATCACTAAAATAGTCATCAACCATTCTTTCAATGGTGACAGCATCATATGTAGTAACAGTACTTATGTCAGCAGGGGCGTAGCCAGAACTTTGTGTGCCCCATAGCAACATTTTGAAGGGTCCTCTGTCACAATGCATCTACAGAAACAACTCTCCACAGCAGTTGTTAATTTTCTGCCCCATAATAGTGCTCTACCTGTAGTTCATTTTCTGAACCATAGTAGTGCCTTAGTTAGTGTTATGCCCCTTAGTAGTGCCCAAGTTTCTTTTCGGAACCATAATAGTGCCCAAGTTCACATTGTGTCCCATTGTAGGGCTGCCAGTACACATTAACACAGTACCCCCATTCACATTATGACATGCAGTGACTCTAGCTCATATTACAGTATGTCACATTACAGTGCCCCCT